>NC_084648.1:1859500-2173500 GCF_019802595.1 Syngnathoides biaculeatus | reverse complement strand
GTCTTCAGGATGAACTATGATCACAGAGTTTCTCAATTATCTTGTTTACTTTTAACTGTGTTATGTTCTACAAAGTCCAAGGACTATACGAACACAAATAACTGTATTAAAGCAACAAACAAATGATTCAAATACCAGTGACATCTCTCCACACTGGTAAAAGAAAACCGATGGGGCCAGTTAAAATGGGTCTGATTACGCCTGTCACAATAACTACTACAAATCCAATTCTAATGAAGTTGGGACATTGTGTTATAAACGAAAAAAGAATACAATGATTTAGAAATCATGTTCAATTCATATTCATATTTAATTTAATTTACCACAGTTTTTGTTTTTAGCAAATAATCATTAACTTTACATTTTATGGTTGCAACATGTTCCAAAAAAGCTGTGACAGCGTCAAGTTTACCACTGTTTTATCATCTATTCTGTTAACAATAAATACAATTTTGGGAACTGAGGACACTAATTTTGGAGGCTTTGTAGGTGGAATTCTCTCCCATTCATGCTTGATGTGCAGCTTCAGCAACAGTCCAGGGTCTTCGTTGTCATATTTTATGCTTCATAATGCGCCACAGTGTGTCTCCCACTGTCTCAATTGCAGACAGGATAGTCTAATACCCACACTCTTCCATTACATAGCGAAACTATTGTAACACGTACAGAATGTGGTTTAGCATGGTCCAGCTGAAATAAACAGGGGCATCCATGTAAAAGACGCTGCTTGGATGGCAGCACGTGTTTCTCCAAAACCTGTATGTACTTTTCAGCATTAATGGTGCCTTCCCACATGGGTAAGTTACCAATACCATTGGCACTATCACAGCTCCATACCATCACAGATGCTGGCTTTTGAACCCTGCGTCCATAACAGTCCGGAAGGTTCTTTTCCTCTTTGGCTCAGGGGATTCGACAACCACAATTTCCAAAAACATTTTCAAATATGGACTCGTTGGACCACCTTTTCACTTTGCATCAGTCCATCTTTGATGAGCTTGAGTCGGCAGCAATTCTGAGTGTTGTTGATAAATGGCTTTTGCTTTGCATAGTAGCATTTTAAGTTGCACTTACAGATGTAGCGCTGAACTGTTACTGACAGTGTTGTTCCTGAGCCCATGTGGCGATAACCTTTCCACATTTACGTCAGTCTTTGATGCAGTGCCAACTGAGGGATCGAAGGTCAAGGGCATTCAATTCAACGCAGTTATTTCTATAGATTCTCTGAAACGTTTAATGAAATTATGGACTATAGATTATGAAATCCCTAGATTCCTTGCAAATTGTACAGTGAGGAACATTGTCCTTCAACTCTTTGACTATTTTGACACACACTTGTTCACAAAGAGGTGAACCTCCCCCAATATTTGCTTGTGAATGACAGAAATTCCGGGAGGCTCATGTTTATAACCAATCAGGGCACCCACCTATTCCCAATTAGCCTGTTCACCTGTGGGATGTTCCATACAGGTGTTTGATGAGGATTCCTCAACTTTCTCAGTCTTTTTTACCACCTGTCGCAGTTTTTTTGGAACGTGTTGCAGCCATAAAATTCTAAGTTCATGGTTATAAGGTGGCAGCAAGGTGGCACAGCTGTAAAGCGTTGGCCTCATAGTTCTGAGGACCCAGGTTCAATCACGGCCCCACCTGTGTGGAGTTTGGATGTTTTCTCCGTGCCTACATAGGTTTATTCCGGGCACTTCGGTTTCCTCCCACATCCCAAAAACATGCATCAATTGCCCCTAGGTGTGTACCCTGCCTCCTGCCCGTTGACAACTGGGATCGGCTCCAACACTGCCAAGACTCTTGTGAGGATAAGCGGCTAAGAAAATGGATGGTTGTTAGGTAAAAACAGTTTATCAGTTTGAACAATCATCTTGGTAGTGTATTCCATTAAATATAGGTTGAACATGATTTTAAAAACATTCTGTTTATATTTTCACGTTTAACACAACATCCAACTTCTTTGGAATTGGGTTTTTGTATCAACTTATCGTTAGATAAATAAAAATGGACATGACAGCGTTTCTGCACTTGATAAATTGTTATTGCTCTGGTAAGCCAGCATGCGCGGATCACACGTTGAGCCGTCAAGAGTTGGACAGGTGTGTCATGATCCAGAAGTGGACTCATGGAATAAGAGCAGACTGGTACACTCTTGCTAACATTGGCAGTGTCGAATACTCCACAGCCTTGCTCCATGTGAAGCGCCTTAATTCACACAAAAAAGATACTTAAGGGAAAGTAAATTGTTTATTGTGTTAACTAGCAGAAGAGCTAACGACCTGGCCTGCAAGGTAATGAGCTAGAGAGTTAAGAACTAAACAGTACGCCCCACCCCAGCGAAAACATTTAAAACTTTACCAGCACTCTCAGAATTGTTGTGTTTACCCCCAGTTAACACAGACAGGAAAGTTAACGGTTTACCAAGCATAACCTCAGTGGCACACGTAAATTACCAGTTAAATACAGCGGACGTCAAAGAATATTTGATTGGCAGGTGAGGGGCTTGTCTTCAGTGGACTAACCACAGTTTTGCAGTTCTTTATTTCAGATCCAGGGGGATCCGTATCACAGAATAAAGAAACAAATGGGAAATTATGACAATAACATTCATAATTAATAAAATAGTAAAATAAATTAATGACAGAGATAATTACTCATGATTTCAGAGGCATAAAAAAGGGTTAATGTAGTGTTTGGGAAACTATATCATCTTTAAAAAAATTTGTCGTGACACGCCCAAATCTGATGCATAACTGACTCATTTCCTTGATTCCCACCAAAGATTGTAGACCAAGGCAAGTTTACTGTTATTCATACTGTAGATAACATTTTAAATACATTATGGAGGGTCTTCCATATATGAAAATTCATTTTGATTGCTGCTGTTTACAATTCATGTGTAACCAAAAAGTAATGGGTTTGCTTATCATTGCATTTAAAATCAAACAAGGGCATTTACCTGTGATTAATTTTAGCAAAAGTGACAATACTGGTAACCCTGAAAATTTTGGTCTTCATAATCATGATCTGACGATATTCCTAGTGATCTTACCATTGTTATTACAGTAGACTTTGGTGCCCGTGAGAGGTTCTGAGCTCTGGCCACACACTGTACACACTACATTTTGTGTGTATAGAGCACTTGTGGAGTGCAGGGCGCATTGTCACAGCTAGTGGCCCCACCAAACCAATTCATTTGTCCTTACACAAACGATACTCCTGTCACACACAGTCACTTTTCACATCAGCAATCCGGTTTTTGCATGTACAGTATAAGGATTTCAAATTAGCCCAGTAATTGTACTTAAGAATGGTTCCGGCCAGAATTTTTTCCTCTTTTTTTTTTTTACTTTGCCGCGTTAGTTCCAGTAAAGAAACACTGATCTAACCGGTCTTAGAATCAAGTCTAATTTGAAAGATGTGCAATATAAAGTATTTAACTACAATATGCTTAATGCCATTTGTCACAAAGTGAAACATATCAGGCAACAATGAAAACTTGATCCCACAGAAAAACATTAACACCAATAATGTTGATGAGTAACAAAAACATTTAAATTCACAAAAAAAACTGTTGCGCATGGAGCAAATATTTTTGTGTAAGTAGCTCATGATGTATAGTCACTGCATCTTAAAGAATTGAATCAACCAACAAACAAAGTGACAAAAGCCCCCCTCCCAAAAATAAAATGGCTACCATAGCAATCCCAAATTCAACAGAGAATAATGGAAAGTCAACCTTGCCACCGTGTAGAAGACCCACTAGTGAGAGCATGTGTTTGTTTACTGAGTGTAAAGTTTAAAAACATGCAGCGCACATTGTAGCGATGAAAATTGAGAAATCCATCACCACATACCTCATTTTGTGTCACATCTAGTGATACGATACCAGATATTTCAGGCCCTGAGCAGGATTCAATTATGATTGCCCATTAGACTAATGACAAAACTTGTCATGTGCCTGTCATGTCTGGAGAGATTTTGTATCATTGTATCATTAAGAAAAACAAATGAATCTTTAAAAAAAGTGTAATTCATTGGACCTCGACATACTCACTCTCTCTACTCTAGATGTGTACAAATCATTGAATTCTCCTCCCTCTAACTTTGTGTCTGGAACATTTGACCTCAACAGTCCCTCTAATGAGCTCAATTCTAATTCTATCTAACCTGGTCACGCCTAAAAAGAATCAACATTTTCATTTTCGACAACTCTGCTTTCTGTCGTATCTTTACTGTGACTGTCTGTAATCAATATATCATAGCTGGCCTCACCATTATCTTATAACCGTTGCCATTCATCCTAGCAGAAGCTCGTGTCACATAACACACCTGACACCTTCCCTCCAACCTGCTTGGACTCATTTCTTACTTCCTTACCACATTTACCATTGTTCTGGACTGTTAACCCCGAATATTTCAAGTACTCCAACTTCAATGTTTCTTCTAGATAGCCTCACCGTTCCCCCTCCACCTCTCATTCATGCACATAATATTCTGTTTTCCTTTGGTTAATCTTCGTTCCTCTCCTTTCCAGTGCATGCCTCCATCTTTCTCACTGTTAGTCCGCCTGCTCCCTGCTTTCACTTCAGATCACAATGTCATCTGCGGACATCATAGTCCACAGGGACTCCAGTCTAACCTCATCTGTCAGCATACCATTTACCACTGCAAACAAGAAGGGGCTCAGTGCCGACCGCTGATGCAGTCCGACCGCCACCTTAAATTCTTCTGTCACGCCTACGGCACACCCCTCGATTATTCTGCTGCCGTCATACATGTCCTGTACTCTTCTAACATACTTCTCTGCCACACCAGACTTACGCATGCAGTACCACAGTTCCTCTCTTAGTACTCTGTCATAGGCTTTCTCTAGATCCACAAAGAGACAATGTAGCTCCGTTTGACCTTCTCTGTACTTTTCCACTTGCATCCTCAAGGCAAATAATGCATCTGTGATTCTCTGTCTTAACAGGAAACCATACTGCTGCTCGCAAATAGTCACTTCTGTCCTGAATCTACCCTCTACTACTCTTTTCCATAGCTTAACAGTGTGGCTCATCAACTTTATTCCTCTGTATTTCCCACAGCTCCGCACATCACCCTTGTCCTTAAAGATGGGCACCAGCACACTTTTCCTCCATTTCTCAAGCTCTTATTGATTAATTGTATAACATGGCACCAGCTCAGCAGCATTAGCAGCAAGTGGCTAGTTGCACGCCGGACGGCCTTGCAAGAACCAAGTGCCTGATTGCGGACAACCAGCAGATAAGCCCAAGTGCACTCTAATATGTGAAGATGAATCTGCACATTTACTTTTCATGCTGACAGCCTGACAGTTGCAGTACCTACCAAAGAATTACAGTGATCCATTTTTAAACAAACCATTATTACTCAAACGCATCTAACCTAACTACTTTGTCTTATTGACCCCCCCCACCAAAAAAATGAAAAATATCCAGACTTTGAAATATGAGGGACACTGTTGATACAGTTCAAATCAGCGCTGTGGTATCAGGTTTACTCTATTGGCACTTTGTGATGAATGAAACAGCCTGAAGCCAAACAACAAAGCTTTTAGCCTAAAATTACCAAATATACAATTTTTAAAAAGGCCAAAAATGGACTAAAGGCCTCTTTATACTCCAACATTCGCATGGTCAACAGCACCCACAATGATACACATAACCTACGTATTGGTCTACGGAGCACCTCGACATAGTTTGCAGCGCATATAAAAAAAAAAGTTGCTATACTGAGAAAGCTCCAGAGATCATCTCTCATGATTAGACCATTTTACACTTATGCTGTGATGACGTAATTACAATTCCTCCAGGTTCCACATACCACCTACACCGCCGCCTTCTTTAGTGATTTTACAGCATGATTAAACTTATCATAGGGTCGCCATTGTTGTTGCTTTGTTCCTTGTTACGGAAAGTAAAGAAACGACTAAAAAGCTGTATCCAGTGACAGTGCAGTGCAGTAAAATCAAAGAGAGTCTAGACTTTGGTTTTCTACAGCTTTGATCTAACAGACCATACGGAAATGAGTCAGTTTCTACAAGGATTTTAATCTATATTTCAGCTACACAGAACCAGCATTTTGGGAGCTAGAATACGATCGAGCAAGGGAGCATATTTAAAGGCACAGCACATAAATGTACTACAGCATGTTTGTGTCTGTGTGTGACTATGTTATTACACTTCATAAAACCAATTAATATATATTCATTTTTTTCCTTTTACAATAGATGAAGATTTTTTATTATTTACATTTATTTTTTAAAATGTACTGTTGGCTGAATTGCACTTCCATTTATTCTAATGGGGAAATGTTTTAAGATACTCTTCTGAGACGAGCGCAATGGGATGGAACGAATTTAAAAAAAAACAATCTCAAAAGACCGCTGCACATATATTTGGGAATATTTTTGTTGAGTGGTCTGCCCTGAGATTTCTCTACATTAAAATATGTGCCTTGGTTCAATAAAGGTTGGGAAACACTGCTACTGTACTGCATCATACTAGTACGAGGCATGCTTTCACACTTACACCTATAGAGATCATCAGACGTCTCAGGTGACATAGAGGCAACATCATGCAGACAGAGCACCATTTTAGAAATGAACACAGCAACAACAACAAACAAAAAAAAGCACAGTAATGATCTAAAACAATGATCCAATGTACGATGTGAGGGACTTGCGATTGGATAAAGGTAACCAAATCGTCCATTATCTTCACAGACACTCCGATTGGGTGAGAAGCATAATCGAGCAAAAATAATACATCCCCTGCCCTCCTCCTGTGCTGTACACCCACTTAGCGATCTCTCTCTCTGCCAGCTCCTGGAAACAGATGCACCCTTGCGTGTGATCTAGCACCTCCAGGTAAGACCCTACAGGGGATCACCGGCCCACAGTAGACCGCGCAAGATCGGGGTGCACAGCTGGGCCTTCTTTGAGCCCCCAGCTGCTTTTAAACCTGCACTTGAGGCAGTCAATTTAAGTGGCATACCTCTGCGTCAAATAGCACCAATCAACTAATAAGCGTCACACAAGCAGGTATGGGGAGAGCTTGGTTCGAGCCCCCTGATATGGGTATTTCACTACCACTCGTTTAACATGAAATGTCTGCACCGTCAAATGTAATTACAAATCAAAAGCCACTGGTGTGGAAAAATGCGCTCGGCCGCTGCAATGCACCGATGCTGCAAACACTCCCTGCCTTGTTCACAGCCCCCAGTCAACAGGGCCTAAATCTGCACACTTAATATGGCTCTTTTTTTGTGTGTGGGGGGGGGGGGAACCCAGCTGATTTCAAGCAACCATCGCGAAGAGACAACGCAGCTTAGCAGGTATGCGGCTCAAGGCAGAAAGCCCACAAAGAAGACATGAAGGAGGACCAGAGCGGAACCGGGCTCGTCCGCCACTTCAAGGCTCAGCTGGCTGTAAGGAGTGGGGGTGGGGGGTGCGGGAACATTGCTGTCGCCCTTACCTTCTCTCGCCTTGAGGAGAACCGTGTTGGCCACGATATTTTCTATCTCCATTGTCACAAGGTGGTCCCCGACGAGTCGCGATACATTTCACTCGGCGGGGGAGAAAGACGGGTTTTTTCCGTTTGTTTGTTTGTTTGTTTAGTTATTTTTTTCTCATAAACTTAAACGTGCGGATGATCGCGAGGCACCAGCACGGGGAGGAGACCGAGCCGCTCGCGCATCGTAGTTAGCTTAATGGTCCTCGTCCTTTCTCTCCATTACAACATGTTTGGGAAGCTGTGGTCGATTACCACGGGTCTTGTTAGCATTCACAGCCTGCCTCGCTTTCCTTCTCTCCGCCTTCCTTCCTGCTTCAGTGCTCTCTCCTCCCTCTCCGTCCTCCCTCCTCTTTGCCCCTCCTCCCCCCGCAAACACCGGCAAGAGGAAAGAGAGGAAGGGCGACTCAGTTTCACCTACAGGTCACTTCATTTAGTAAACTTGTCCAATGTTGTGGGACTTAAACAAAACGTCTTGAATTGCCCCCCACAACAACAACAGCAAATCATTTTTTTTTATCCTCCTGATTACATGAAGACAGACATTAGTCACACTCACAATCACACCTAGGGGCAATTCAGAGTCTCCCATTAAAGCATGTTTTTGGAATGTGAAAGGAAACCAGACTGCCCGAAGAAAACCCACGCAGGCACAGGAACGACATGCAAACTCCCCACAGGCAGGGCGGGGATTTGAACCTTAGTCCTCAGAACTGTGAGGCCAAGGCTCTAGAGCTGCGTCACCGTGCCTCCACTGCCTTTTCTTCTTGCTCTTAATTATGCCGCATCTTTTCCCGTAGACCTCAGTGCCGCCCAGCTCGTTGCGACAAAACGTTGTTCAGTATTACACATAACCTGTGATACACTAAAGGTGCGCAACTATAAGATTAATTTTCATAAGTAGAGAAGGCCTATGTCAGTCAAGTCAAGTTTATTTGTAGAGTCCATAATCATAAAAGAGTCTGAAAGGGCTTCACTGGCCCATAATTGACAAAGTTCAATGGCATCCCTTCATCTAAACCCCCCTACTAAGCAAGGAAAAACTCAAAACCCATTTGGGGGAAAAAGAGGAAACCTTGGGAAGAAATCACAGATGGAGAGATCCCCCTACCAGGATAACAGGCTGCGATGGATGCCGAGAGGAAAGAATTTATGACATACAGTAGTACTATGTTACTGTCGTTAAAACAGCAAAAGTGTTCATTTAGTTAAATAAACGAAAGCAGGTATTCGCCTACTGGAAAATGCTTTTTCCTGACCTACCACTACTACCACCCACTTCTCACCCAGGCAGCTGGGATCGACTCCAGCTTCCCTGTGATCCAAAAGAGGAAGTATTGAAATAGATGGACAGACATAGACATGATTTTTTTGTTCATATGCTGTCATCTCCCACTTTATTGTTCCATTGTTTAATCCTTTCTGCACTTGTTCAGTTGTTCCACAGCACCATCGTCTGGGTTGTGATGTGAAACGTAGTTTATTTAAATAATCTGGGGGGAAAAAACTGTAAATAAGGTTCAGTACTTAAAAAAAAATCTTCTGCTCTGTCAGATTCCTTGAGTGCACCTTAGCCTGTTGATATTATCAAGCGTTTGACATATTCACCAAATGTGTCTAGCAGTATGAGTACCACCTTAAATTCATCAATTTTGCCACTGTGTCGATATAATGTATAATGCAAATATAATGTATGTGCATTCACGTTACATCAAGGCCCAACAACATTTTTGCATATGAAATTACAGTATGTTTTCAGAAAGTGGATGGTATGTTTATTTCCAGTACAAAGCGATGCCTTGGGCCCCGTTAGTCATATGCCACATTTTTATCCTCAATAATGGCTGAACAACTCCTGATTCATAGACCAATACTTACCTACAAGTAACATAACGAGTCATGCCAAAATCATTTCCTTCACTTTCTTTGACGTCTTGGTATGTTTTTGCTTGGGTTTGTTTTAATGTATGAATGTATGCATTCAGGTTACCCCAATGGCCTTTTCAAAATAAGGATCCCCAATACAGACTGTTAGATTGCAATCAGCCCAACTGTCATTCCAATGCAGAAATGTCAACGATCCATCAATTCTTAAGATTTAAAATCACGTTAGTTTTTGCTCATTCTTGTATGCCGCAATGTAAGTTAATTTACTATCCTTGAATGAATGCTGCCACCTAGTGGTAATTATGACCACAAAAATGTGAGACAGTACGTCATGCATTTAGTCATTCATGCATTTTCCGTCCTGCTTATCCACACTTGGGTCACGGGCGTGCTGGAGCATATCACAGTTATCTTCAGAGGGGAACCGTGTTACACCCTGAACTGGTCACCAGAGAATCGTAGGGCACAAGAAATAAACCATTTGCACTCTATTTAATTTAGAGTCTTCAATTAAAATACAGGCACAGGGAGAAGATGCAAAATCCACACAGGTGAGGCTGGATTTGAACCCAGGTCCTGAGAACTCCTTTGTTTTTGTTGTATCTTCTTCTTCTTTTCCTTTCGGCTTGTCCCGTTAGGTGTTGCCACAGCGTGTCATCTTTTTCCATCTAAGCCTATCTCCTGCATCTTCCTCTCTAACATCTACTGCCCTCATGTCTTCCCTCACAACATCCATAAACCTTTCCTTTGGTCTTCCTCTTGCTCTTTTGCCTAGTAGCTCCATCCTCAGCACCCTTCTACCGATATATTCACTCTCTCGCCTCTGGACATGTCCAAACCATCGAAGTCTGCTCTCTCGAATCTTGTCAGCAAAACATCCAACTTTGGCTGTCCCTCTAATGAGCTCATTTTTAATCCTATCCAACCTGTTCAATCCTAGCGAGAACCTCAACATCTTCATTTCTGCCACCTCCAATTCTGCTTTCTGTTGTCTCTTCTAATCCGTACAACATGGCCGGCCTCACCCTTGTCTAATACACTTTGCCCTTCATCTTAGCAGAGACTCTTCTGTCGCATAGAACACCAGACACCTTCCGCCAACTGTTCCACCCCGCTTGGACCCCACACTCTACATGGCTCTGTATTGTTGACCCCGAGTATTTGAAGCTGTCCACCCTCGCTATCTCTTCTCCCTGGAGCTTTACTCTTCCTCCTCCGCCCCTCACATTCATGCACATATATTCTGTTTTACTTCGGCTAATCTTCATTACTCTCCTTTCCAGTGTGTGGCTCCATCTTTCTAATTGTTCCTCCATCTGATCCCTGATTTCACTGCATATCACAATATCATCTGCGAACATCATGGTCCACGGGTTTTTGTTTGTTTCTGGGGGTTTCTCTCGTCATTCATTCATTTTCGATCCCGCTTAACCTTACCAGGGTTGCGGCCGTGCAGGAGCCTAGCCCAGCTATCATCTCAGCCATCACAGGGCACATATAAACAAACAACCATTCATACTCATATTCACACATAAAGGCAATTTAGAGTTTCCAATTAACCTACCATGCATGTTTTGCTTATTGTATTAGGAAACCCGACTACCCAGAGATAACCCATGGAGGCATGGGGAAAACATGCAAACGTCACACAAGTGAGGCCGGATTTGAACTTGGGTCCTCAAAACTGTGAGGCAAATGTGCTAATCATCCGTCCACTGTGCTGCCTATTCCAGTCTTTAGGAGGTAAAATACATGCTCTATTGTGTTAGGGTCTGGTGACTGACTTGGCCAGTCTAAGACTTTCCACCTTTTCCTACTGATGAAGTCTTTTGTTGTGTTGGCAGTGTGTTTTGGGTCATTGTTTTGTTGTATGATGAACCTTTCTTACGATTAGTTTGGATATATTTTGTGTAAATTGTCACACAAAATGATTTTGTAGACATCAGAATTCATTCTGCTGCTACCACAATGAGTTACATCATTAATAAAGACCAGTGAACATGTTCCAGAAGCACCCATGCAAGCCCAGGCCATGACATTGCCCCCACCATGCTTCACAAATGAGCTTATGTGTTTTGTATTATAAGCAAGTCCCTTCGTTCTCCATACTTTAGCCTTTCCATCAGTTTGGCAAAAGTTACTCTCTGTCTCATCAGTCCAGAAAACTTTGTTTTACAGCTCATCTTTGTACTTCCATCAATCCATCCATTTTCTGAGCCAGTTATTCAAGTTATTTGCAAAACAAAATCTTGTCTTCTGATTCTTTTTACTGATGAGTGGTTTGCATATTGTGGTATGGCCTGAATATTTCTTCTCTTGGAATCTCCTTCAAACAGTGGATTGTGATCCTTTCACCCCTGACCTGTTGATGCTGGCAATTATGTCATTGTCTGATATCTTTGGCTGTTTCTTCACAGCTATCACAATATTTCTATCATCAACTGCTTTTGATAACCTTGGTCCACCCATCCATCCATCATCCATGCATCCATCCATTTTCTGAGCTGCTTACCCTCACAAGGGCCGCAGGAGTGCTGGAGCCTACCCCAGCTATTATCAGGCAGGAGGCAGGGTACAACCTGAACTACTTCCTGGATATTAGATGAAATGCTGCGGCACTTTAAATGGGATTTTTCTCTCTGGAATTTCATTCAACCTTGTTGACAAATCATTGGCTGAGATGATTGGTCTGGGCGAGGTTATCATGTAAATGATTAGCTCTACACTCCAGCCCTACAGTTATGAATTAGTGAGGGAGAAAATGCATAATGGGTTGCTGAAAGATGCATTTTCAGAAATAGGTTGATAACAAAAGATTTAATTGGTTGTGTAATTTCACTCTTGATCGGTGGGCAGGCACTACAGAGACCCAACCAAACAATAAAAATATTTTCTATATGTGCTATTCAAGAATCCAGAAACTTTCATAAGACGCACTTATTATTTTGGTATCATCGTAGCGATTGAAATTCAAGATTTAAACATGAGCTAGACCAATATAGACTTGGAATTTGTGATCAACCCTTAAAATATTTTTAGTGTTTCTTCAATTTGTACTAGCTATTTTAGAAGCTTGATATTAATGTAGTTTGGAGCTTTTTTCCACTTGAACTGAAGTTGAGCTGAACATGACTCAATGTTCTCAGTTGTGTTTCCAGGAGGTTTCAGGTTTTGACGTCACACAGGATAACCTGAATATTGCAAACTTAAAATTGGGATGTCAAGCTCTTGGACAAGCGTGCACATTGTGGGGGCCCACCACAGTAACAGCAAAGTACATAATGTATGTTGCAACACCAGTTGAGATCTTGATTGAGGTTTTATAGGGCAGTACAAAAGAGGGATGATAGCCACATGAACGAACATGAACCGAAGTAGTAACAATGACAGATTTGAAGAAGCAAGATATTTCCCATACAACGCCTTATTTAAGAGAATGAGATGAAGAATGTTATTGGGTAAAAAATTACCGTGGTAAATGTGTTGTGCCAGCCAAAAATAATTTCATGTGTCTAATGAAAAAAAAAATCTCTCAAATCTGAAAAGATGTAAAATGTAATTTTAAAACAATATAAAATATTTTTTTTATCATTCTTTTCATCAGTTCACAGTGTTAGCAAAGATACGGGAAAACATTGTTTTGATTGCATAAAAGAATTGTGTCAAAACTAGTTAGCTCTTGGTTTAAAAACAATCAAACTCGCCAAACATGATGCTTTTTCTTCTTGTCAGGCCAAGCACTATGCATATTAAAACAGAATATAAAAATCTGTTTTTTTTTTCAGTTGTTTATCAGACTCGACCCACTGTATTTTTACAATCTGCACAGTGCTATATATGTACAAACCTTTGAACCTAAGCAAGCTACTTCAAGTAATTCACTCCTACTTTTACCCAAATTCATTGAACTGCTTTGAAAACGGCTAAGAGTGATTGAGTGAGGCAGCAACGCAGGAAAAGGAAGCGCACCCCTTGCTTGTAAGATTCAAAGATGACACTAGATGGCAATAAAGGCCAATACATTAAGTTAAAGGGAGAACATTACTTTTCAAAAACAGTTTTGCCTGAAATACGCAGTCGGTGGCCATTTTGTAATCGTGTCACGGCGTTGACTGTATTTTTCATTCTCATTTACTTCCGCATTGCCAGCGGATTAGCGTTGTTTACACACTTCCTGTGTGCGCGTGCGTGTGTTAGTGTTCATTCACGTGACATTCAGAGAGCCTCCGACTCCAGGCAAACTGCAGAGAAGAGCACAGAAGGCATCCAAGCCAAAGACGACGTCCACTAAACGCTGCCAACCAAACAGGATGTTTTCTCTCGGGGAAAAGATGGAGTTTCTGATAGCAAACCCCTTTTCAACACCTGTTGGCCAAAGAATCGGTGAGTTGCACAACAGCGGAGTAGTTCAGTGAGATAATGTTGCGTTCGGGTGTTTCACTTCAAATTATTATTATTTTTTTTTTAATATGGCATCCAAATTTGGTAGTGAACACCAATTTACAGGAAAGGAAGAACGCCACTGAGGTAGGCGTTAGTCCCTTTAATCTTTTCGGTTGATTGGCTCTCTCCTAAATCGCCAGTGAGTGCAAAAGAGAAGCGTTAACGTTTTTCTTTAGCTGTTATGGCAACTATTACAGATTACATAGGCAGGGCTTTGTAAAAACAACTACAAAAACATTCGAATAGCTGTTAAAAATTACAATGGAGATGTGCCATCCCCTGCATTATTTTTTTCGAACCAGCAGGGGGGGGGGGTCCAGTGTTTTACCTTTTACCACTTAGGAACATAAAGTATTGTGCAGTATTATTATCCCTTATTTAGCGGAGCAGATTTACAATGAAGTTGCCATTGTGCATCCATCTCAACTGAATTTAAAAAAAAAACCGTTTTGGTGGACATTCACATGTCTCGCTAGGCGCACGGGGGAGACTTGTGTTATTGTGGCACATCAGCTCAAAGTAGAGATTGCATCAAGGGTTTAAGTGCCTCTGCTGATTTGTGTTTACTATTAATACACCTGCTAAAACTGTTATGTGGCTTCAGTTACATGGTCAAAACACTGAAACGAGAATGTAATTTAATAAAAGATACTGTTTTATTTAAGAAAATATACTGTAGGCGGCATGGTGGATCAGCTGGTAAAGCATTCTCCTCGCAGTTCTGAGGACCCGGATTCAATCCTGGCCCCGCCTGTGTGGAGTTTGCATGTTCTCCTCGTGCCTGCGTGGTACTCCGTTTTTCTCCCAAATCCCAAAAACATGCAACTTTAATTGGACACTCTAAATTACCCCGAAGGATGATTCTGAGTGCGGCTGTCTATCTCGATGTGCGCTGCGATTGGCTAGCAACCAGTTCAGGGTGTACCCTGCCTCCTGCCCGTTGACAGCTGGGATAGGCTTCAACACTCCCCGTGACCCTCGTGAGGATAAGGGGCAAAGAAAATGGATGGATGGAAATATACTGTGTTGATTGGGTACGAATGCAAATGTCACTCAGGGCAAGGATTATCAGAGCATGAGATTGTCCCTTAAGAAACAAAAATAGATGTGTTCCAATCTTACCTTTCAACAACCTCTTTGAAAGACAATTTGGTTTTACAACACAGCATTGAGACAGATCTATTGGGTTAACAGGTCTAGACCCCGTTGTTCACAAAACATTTTTCTTCCAACTTTGTGAAAATGGTTCCCTTTTCTGTCTTGGGGTGACTCAGCCCTAAAACACAAAGCAACGTTTAGTAACGCATGGTTGGGTGATTTTTTACATAGAACATGACGTCAAACTCATTTTAGTCAGAGGCCACATGGTTATGAGTTCCCACAGAGGGCAGTTATGACACTGAACCCTTAATCATTGAATTATTTCCCAATATGATTAGATATAACAGTCAATGTGATTTGACAGGCGCTTATGCGGCCGGGCGCCGTCGCACTCGCAAATCTCCATAGTTGAGCATGAAAAATCACGCGCGTAAAATTCGTTACAAGTAGAAATACATATATATTGAAAGATGTTGCTTATTTTGTGTAGTCTTGACCAATGTTCTATCTAAGATGTGCCACTGCGCAATTGTGCACTTGTCGCACACTCTCAGCGCACGTGAAAACGATCCACTGCAGTGAACCACAGCCTGATGTCTTTTGTTTTTGTTTTTTTTTAAACACTGAAGCACACGGTCTCAGCCAACTTCTTCTTCCTAGTTTACCTGACACCGCCCCACTGCACTCTTAAAGGGCTACACTCATAATTACAAACAGAACACACACCTGCAACTTTATACTGTATCTTCTGGCATGACTGGTGGACCACACCGGTAACTTTATATCTGCGGGCATGACTGGTGGACCACACCCGTAACTTTTTCAAATTTGAGTGACTGATATACACAACAAATTGATGGATAATGAGTTTTGAAAGAAGCCTATGTAAGCCTTTTCAACTATTAGATTTCTTTTCAAAGGGTGATTGTAACAAAAACTGCTTACGACACTTCACTGTTATTACAATAGAAGACATAATATTTTTGCATGAAACATGAAGTTAACACATTAGCTGCTTTCATGGGCCACATAAAATTATGTGGCGGGCTTCAACTGGTCCCCCGGCCACCAGTTTGACACCTGTGAGAATTTAAGATCCCCATTCTCACTTTATCAGTTTACTTTGGCATAAAGTAAAGTAAATGTTTTTCTGGATGAATCAGCAATTGATCCTCCGTACAGGGCACTTAACCACGCCTCCTGGAGTGACGTCACGACACGTGCGCTGACGTAAGACAAACAATTCGTAAAAATGGCAAATACAATACAATACATTCTTAACTGAGACAGACGCCATGCTTTTGATTTCATTCAAATCAACGATATAGATTCTAAATACAATACATTCTTAACTGAGAGAGACGCCATGCTTCTGATTTCATTCAATCATTCACACGTAGCAATGTTATGCTAGCGAAGAACGTCTCATTCATTTATACGAGACGTGTATTCAAAATCAAATTTAGGGCATATCTTTGTGCAAACACAGTCTGGTTAAGCTTTGGCCGCGAGCCAGCAAGAAAGCGACACGTTTGTGCAGTCCGATCATCGCTAAATATCGCTCAACAAAGAATAAGTGTGTCAATCGTTCACACGCAGAAGTGTTATGCTAGCGAAGAACTTCGAATTCATTTGTACGAGGCATGTATTGAAAATCAAATATAGGACATACCTTCGTGCAAACATATCTGTTCCGGTTGATATTAGATGGATTTAGTTGATGATGCGGTCTTCCACAAAGTTTGATCCATCGAAGGCATTTTTCGTACTGGGTCTTCGGTTTTGGAAAGGGTACGAATCGAACTCCACCAACTAGCCTTTCAGGATACCTGTCGTCACTATTACAAAGTCCGTGACTACACCTCTTAACCATATTTTTTGTTAAATAACCCAAATACGCGATAAAACGCTAACAAAACCTATACTGGACCATGCAATGTTGTCTGAGAAAATGGCGGGAGCAAAAACGAGCTTTGGTTTATGCAGATCTCTGGCCTCTGATTGGTCAGTGACGTGGATTGCGCAATATCCACGGAGGGGTCAATTATTCCCAAAGAGACATGCCACTGTCTTTCAGAAACTATCATGATGTGTAAAGTTCTTGTGTCTAAATACCTCTGTCCATGTGGTGTACTAAGTGCAAATCAGTTGTTGCTTTTAAATTTTTGTAATTGTTGAACCCAGATTCAAATGAAAATAATCTACAAGGAAAAATGTTTGGGAGCATACACAGTACTATAAAGGCGTTGGACACTCACTCCTCCTGTCTCAAACACACAAAACACAGTATAATTTGCTATAAATGATTATCTTCTGTAGAAAAATGTAGCATCCGCTGATGGCCAACATTTGAAGTCAAGAAATTAAGTGTAACCTGCCTACTTAATTAGTGACAGAACGTTACAAGGCCGTCTCCACCCTTCCCACCTCTTAACTCATTCATATTTTCTCACACATAAATGTAAGTGGGGCTTCAGGTCCTAGTGAGGCAGACTCAAACAGCTGACAGTCACATGAAGTGCACGGAGCTGAAAAGTGGAGGGGGGAGTAGATTCTACAGAGAAAATGGGATTGAGGAGGATAGGGGGTGAAAGGAATGAAAGGGATTTAAAGAGCTTTATGAGGAACACGTGAGGGCTGGAAAACGGCGGCTGTGATTAGTAAAGAGTTTAAGTCAAAATTGCATTATGTTCACAAAAATACGACCAGAATTATGTTGAAAGAAAGCTTCTTGTAGCTTTTCAAGTTCCATTCAGAATGTGAATGTGTTAAGACACAGGGGTCAGGAACCTATGGCTCTTTTTATGGTTGCATCTGGCTCGCAGAGCCCTCATAACCACACACTGCACATGTGATTTCTGTCGTGCAGGCAACGCAAAAGACACAGCGACAGTTTGTCCTAGTGGGGTTGCCGTAGTTTGCTGCGGCAGTCTGATGTGCTCAGGCGGAGAAGGGTCCAACGCAGATCGGGTCGGGACAACTATGGAAACACTTTTGACAGAGGTTGCTCACAGAAAAAAAGATGAGAAATACCGAAGTTTTCAACAAGAATGGACAGTCTTTGTGGGGAGAGAGAGAGAGAGAGGGTTCAGCTGTGTGTCTAAATTCACAGATGGGGAGTCTGCCAAAGTATACGTACGTGATGTTGCCAATAAACGTTTTGACAACTTCGCATAAAGACAAGATAAACAAACGAATAAAACACATACTCTTTGTTGGCAAAAAACTGTTTACCATACCGTACCATCATGATGGCTCACATCCACACTTATGGGCAATTTAGAGTTTTCAGTTAACCTACCATGCATGTTTTTGGGATGTGGGAGGAAACTGGAGTACACGGAGAAAACCCGCTTAATCACCGGGAGAACATACAAACTCCACACAGGCGAGGCCGGATTTGAACCCGTGTCCCTAGAATTGTGAAGCAGATATCCTAACCACTGTTCCGCCTATTGAATCATATCTTGTAAATTATTATTTTCCTACTACCTAACAGTCTTTTGTATATGAATGTTATGTATAGTGTTTGCAGCCTATTATTTGTTGACTTATAACAACTGAATTGAAACACTGGTCAGGTTTATGTAATTTTTCCCTTTTTTCATTTGAATGAATTCAATGAAATTTGTTTTTAACAATTGTTATGTCAGCTTATGATAAATTTGATGATATTTCAGAGACCATGTTGTTGTATTATCGCTATGGTATATCACCCCCATTCTTTTTTTGTTCTTGTTGTCAACAGAACAAGCAACCAGCGGCTTTCGGCAGTCAGAGGATTGGGGGCTTAACATGGAGATATGTGACATCATCAATGAGACGGACGAGGGGTATGGAATAATGTCATTTGTTCCCGTCAGTTATGTAGGTTTTCTTTGAAAATGGTCTGTAGAAAAAAAGAAACAACTTTCTCTAACTTTGTAACATAGACTCTTGTGCTACAGTTTTTTTTTTTTTTTTTATAATCTGATAATATTATTTTATCTTAAACAAACTGGGAGCAAATGTCTGGGAGGAACCCATTAAATCATGGTGCGAATCCAGATAAAAATGCAGAGAGCCATTTCTGGTATTCAACTCACAATGGACCCCTTCTCTCAGCCCTGAATGCAAATGTTATGTATATTACATTATTCTGAACCATAATTTTGCTTGATGACTAATTAACCAACAGACAAACAAACCTTACTGTCGTCAGTAGAAGATGAGGTAGTGCGAAGCAAGTATTTCTCAGAGTCGAAAGTTTTTGGGTTCAGATTTTGACTCGGGCAGTCAGTGATGGCGTAGTGGTACACACACCTGACTTTGATTCGCTCAGTGATGTTGTCGCTATGTGCCCTCTGACTTGACTGGTGACCAGTTCAGGGTGTAGTCCGCCTTTTGCCCTGTGTTAGCTAGTACAGGCTCTGGCACTCACATAACACTTGTGAGGATAAGTGGATTGGAAAATGGACATCGACATGGACATTTTGACTCATGCCTTCCTGCAGGAAGCTTGTGTGAACTCCCTGTGCTTGCTCTAGGTTTTCTCTAGGTACTCCAGCTTTCCAAAAATATGTACATGAGGTTTAGTGAAGATGCAAAATTGTACATGTGAGTGTGAATGGTTGTTTGTGTTTGTATGTGTCTCGTGACAGACTTACAACCAGTCCTGGGTGTAGCCCGTCTCTCCGCCAAACTCAGCTGCCATTTGCTCCAATTTACCTCTGACCGTAGTGACGACAAATGCTATATGGAAAAAAAATGGATTTTTAATACACACACAGACACACACACACACACATATATATGATCTAATTTTCGAAGACACTGTTCACTTCGTATATGAAATCGTCTTCTCCCATCGTCTAACATCATCCTCAGTGAAACAGGAAGTACCCTCCTCAAAAAAGGACAAAAATAGTTGCTGTTTTTTGTTAGCTTGACCTTGTCATGCCATCGGACTGCCATTCTAGTTTATCTTGTATTAATGTGTCATATCTGGACAGTTATATGAAATACATTGTTTTATTTTCTTTAATTTGACATGTAAGATAAGTGTAGGTGATACTATGTATGACCTTTTTGTAAGTTTTAGCAATAATTCAGGCGCAGCATTAAAAAGGTTCACTTTTTGCATACAATAATATAACTTGTTGAATTGTATTTAACAAATAATAAGATCAATAATAATTAATAGAAACAAATAAATAAATGAATTTATAATAATATTGTTGTTTCCAGCCCAAGAGATGCAGTCAAAGCCATTAAGAAGAGAATTGTGGGTAATAAGAACTTCAGAGAAATCATGTTAGCCCTGACTGTGAGTATGTATCTGGTCACGGGTTTTAACGTTTGTTTGGGATGATTTTTTTAGTCTTGCTTTGAGTGTATAGTGTGCCAAAAGTAGTCAATAAGTTAAAAAAAAAAAACCTTTTCACTGACAAAGACAATTTTTGAGTGTTCCCCTTGTCACACAGGTTCTTGAGGCATGTGTGAAAAACTGTGGCCATCGCTTCCACGTTTTTGTGGCATCACAGGAGTTTGTTGAAGGAGTTTTGGTGCGAGCCATTTTGCCCAAATATAACCCTCCCACAGCCCTCCATGATAGGGTGCTCAGTCTCATACAGGTATAAAACTACTAAAGTGCTTTTTTTTTTTTCTTGTTTATGGCTAAATGGGCGTTACATTTATTGTTATTGTGAAGTGACATGACCACATTTCTCTTGAATAAAGGCTGCAAAACACTTCGATGAACTGTCTTTTCTTTAATTTTCTTCAAGTTATTTCTGAGTGCAAGCTTTGTTGTGTCTTCGTGGAGTTATACTGAGGCTTCTCTATACTTTTCTCAGTCATGGGCTGATGCGTTCCGTACTTCCCCCTCCCTTGCGGGCGTGGTGTATGTTTACGATGACCTGAGGAGACGAGGGTTGGAGTTTCCCATGACAGACCTCGATGCTCTATCCCCCATTCACACTCCCAGTAGGGTGAGTCTGGCTGCACAGTGAGAATAACTCAAACGAGTCGCATTAAAATCGCATCTTTTCTTTGCAATATATTTATTGACTTCTGTGTGGGCGGCATGGTATCACAACTGGTTAGAGCGTCAGCTTCATAGTTCTGAGGACTGGGGTTCAAATCCCGGCCCCACCTGTGTGGAGGTTGGATGTTCTCCCCATGGGTTTTATTCAGGCACTCCGGTTTCCTCCCATTCCCCAAAAACACGGATTATTTGGAGTGTCTAAATTGCCCTTAAGTGTGACTGTGAATGCAAATGGTTGTCTGTTTCTGTGTGCTCCACGATTAGCTGGCAACCAGTTCAGGGTGTTGGCCGCCTCCTGCAACCTATGTGAGGATAAGCGGCTCCGGTAATGGCTGGATGGATGAGCTTCTGTATATTGTCACGGCCAGGAGATGCATACTGTCTATATATTGTATGTTAAAGTCCACATTCTTTTCCTTCAGACTGTGCCAGAAAATGAAACTCATGAGTCCACAAATGCTCCTTCCAATCAGTCACAAGCACCAACTCACTCAAGTTCTCCTACTACAAATACCTCACCTGCATCCCAACCTTGTGAGGGACCAGCTGCCCTGTCTGCAGTACAGGTACCACCACTAAATTATGAAATACCGTCGAGAGAGATGAAACAGGTTTCCATTTGGGGTCGACAAATGCCAGCACCATATTTAATTCTGATGTGTACTAGACACTATATATGGTAAGTGTATTTGTTTTCATCCCAACTATAATTGTGTGTTAGTTTCTGTGCATGTGTGTGTGGGTATGACAGTTTTGTTAATGTTTAAGATGTCTTCTTTCATTTGTCTTAATTCTACATGCTTTTAATTGTGTGAACCACATTGATTTACCTTGTGTTGGAAATGTCCTATATAAATAAATTAGCTTTGCTTTTCTTTGTTTTTTGAATGTGGGAGGAAGCCCACACAAGCACTGTGAGAACACCACACACAAAGGCATGACCAAAGAGTCAAATCCAGAAACTGCAAAATGTGAGGCAGGCTTGCGAACCACTAACTCACTGTGCTCTCCCCATCACATAAACAATGTCTAATACTGTATTTGAGGGAAAACCGTAAATGCTATAATGATGCTCTGTATTGTGTGCCAATTTATATTTATATATTTTTTTTCCTCTTCAGAAAGACAAGTTGCAGCGAGAACTTGCACTGGTAAAGGGAAACCTTACTGTAATGTCTGAAATGCTGAATGAAATTAAACCTGGACAAAGTAAGCAGGATGATACAGAATTGCTGCAGGTGTGTGCATTTTACAAGAACAGAGTTTCTTACTTGTTTTTGTCCTATTACTGAATGCATATTGAAGGCATTCTGGAAAATGTGTGAAATATCTGGAGTTGAAGATCATTCCGTTGGATTAATTCCATACTGTACACAATGACAGTCTATTGACAGTTTATTACTTCAGTATCACCCATTTTCTTTGCTCCTCTCTGTCAAAGCAGCAGCTCTACTCAGTGTGTAAGAACATGCAGACTCGAGTGGTGGAGCTCATCCCTCATTTATTGGATGAAGGTCTCATCAAAGAGCTTCTTGTGGTTAATGATGACCTCAACAATGCTTTCATCCGTTATGAGAGGTTTACAGCAGCCTTTCTGAACTATTTGGTATTATTTAAGGACAAATCCAATTGCTCATAATGTATTTTTCCCTCACACTTCAATTTAGGTTTGACAGACTTAACAGAGTACAGAATACAAATGAAAAGGTACCTGAAAAGGTAAGAGATTCTTCACTTCATTTTCTTCTCAGTTGGACTACTTGTCAGTTAAGATGTAAGCACACAATCCTTTGGACTTATAATCATCCTACCAGAGTCCTGTCAGTGCTCAGAACCTCATCGACCTGAGTCCAGACCCCCCAACACTGAGCCAGCCCGCTGTCATCGCGACAAACAGTCAACCTGAACTCAACACATGGACCAGTCAAACGCAGTCGACTAAACACAGTAAGCATTAAGTTATTGTAATGTGTCATTTTTGCAAGACAAATTAAAGTTATATCAGCATGCTTAAGTCTCCAAAGATGAAGATAGTGTATTTCTTCTTGATAGCAGGATCTGGTCATTTAGTGATATACTGTATTTTATCACATAATACAGGAAATGGAAAACAAAAATCACTCACATTTAACATCATATTTGCTACTGCTATTAATTCATCAAATAGTTTTTGTTCATTGCTTTTCAATAATTTTCTTTTAGAAGATGAGGAAGAGTTTGATATGTTTGCTCAAACCCGAGGCAGCTCCTTAGCCGAGCTAAGAAAGAGGTGAGTACTAATAGCAGACACGTTGAGTGTGTGCTTGTATGCATCCTGAATCTGTTCTTGAACAGATTTAACTTGGGCAGTATTCTAAATTATAGTGCCTAAAATAAAATGTATATTTGCTGTAATATTACACAGTTAACCCTTGTACAGTATTTCTTGCTATAGGAAAAGAGTGAACATTGAAAAAAAAAATCAATTTCCGAGTTCAAAGTTCTGCCAGCATAAAATTTGAATTAACTACAGAGGACATGTTTTAAGATGTAAAGAACATTTACACAAATTTAAATGTTTACACACATTTAATTGTAGTTAATTTCTTTTGGGTCACTGAAATTTTGAGGTTCCAATTCATACATGGATTATTTTGTGTGGATATTTTATGGAATAAAAAAGGAATGTTTCATGTGTTTACAGTGTTCGGTATGAGGACCCTGGAGCTGTAGAGGGTCTTGCTGGGGCCCTAGACTCAAGGCTGCAAGTCACAGGAAATGTATGTACAAAGCACCAAGATGTTTTTTTTTTTGTCAAAACAAAAACAGTGCTATTTTTACTTTAAAATTATTATATGAAAGTATTAGCGGAGTTGCCTTGGGTTCCACTCGTGTTGTCATTTTTAGTGTTTTAATTCAAGGGAAGAGAGTTTTAAGTAGCATGTGCATTCATTGCCTTTCAAATGGATGATTTATATGTCCTTTTAAAACTGTGGTTTTAAAGTACAAAAACACTTCCTGTTCAATGAGTAAAATGGGAATATCTCTCTTTTTGTGCTTTCTTCTCCTGTTAGATGGGACAAGTAAAAAACGCACTTCAGAACAATGTAGATAAATGGGTGTCTCGTGATATGGTGAGAAAACTAATTTCTTCAATCTATTACTGGAACAATCATGTTAAGCATGACCATGAACCTTACAAGGATCAGCGGCTCAGAAAATGAATGGATGATGTCATACTGTATCTATATTTTTTTCTTTGTCTAAAAATACAGCAAGACCAGTCTGCGGTCAGTGAGGGAGTATCCAGTGAAGGTCTGTCACTTTCTTTCTGTATAAATATAATGTTTAAGACCCTTTCCAAAAAAAAAATAGAATAGCATGGAAAAGTTTATTTCCCTAATTACATTCAACAATTTAAACTTTCATCGATGGATTCATGGTGAAACTTGTTGGATCGTTGGCCTCACAGTTCTGAGCACCAGGGTTCAAGTCCGGCCCTACCTGTGTTGAGTTTGCAGGTTCTCACCATTCCTGCTTGGGTGTTCTGCAGGCACCGAGCACTCCGGTATTTATGTGTTTTTAAATTTTTTGGGGCGTCCAACTCATAAAACCGATGAAATCAAGAATTTACAAAAAAAAAAAAAACTTTTGAAGAAATCAACATTTATTCCTCAGGTTTTTTTTTTTTACAGGAAAAATTAATTAGCATCACAATGAAGGTCCAGGAGGCATCCCTGATGAGGTGTTCTGAGAACGTTCCACCAGGAGACCCTGGTGACGACACACTAGAGAGACCATGTTTCTCACTTTGCCTTGTAACACCTCAAAATCCCCTTGAAAGAGCTAGAGGAAATAGAAGGGAAGAGGGAAGTCCGGGCTTCTCTGCTAAACTGACTGCTCCCGTGACCCAACCTTAGATAAGCGGGGGAAAAAAGAATGAATGATTTTATGGGTTTTAAGAGCGGAAATCCCAAATAATTTAAAAACAAACATAAATGCTTGAAATTGTTTAAATTGTCAGCCCTGAATCTATGTTATTTGAAAGTTTAAGTTTTTGAATGGAATTCTGGAAATAAATAAACTTTTCCATGATATACCTATGATTTGGAAGGGATCCGTGTGTCACATACATCTGTAAAAGTAAAAATATACTTTGACTGTTGTTTTCAGAGTTTGATAAGTTTTTAGACGATCGGGCAAAGGAGTGCGACCAAAGTAAGGATACAACCTGTGGGACACTGCCTTCCACCACCAGACTGCCGCCGCAGTCGACAAGGCAAAAGGACAGTTCACATGACCACCTTTTTTCCCTCTAGGTTTATGAGGCCAGAAAAAAGACCAATTAGATGTAAAATTGTTTTTGATTTCATACAAGGAATTGTTATCACACTGAAATGTGGGTACAGGTATTCATATGGCCTTGAAAACTGTTTCCAGCAAGTGGTACACTTCAGTTCAGCTCATCATATGCTGTTTAGAGCAATACTTTATTCATCCTGTGAGGTAAATTACTATATATTGTCACATCATCAAAATTCACACATAGACAACAGTATTACTACAATGTGACAACCAACGCAAAGAGCAGCATTGAAGAGGAATAAAAACATCCAATCTAAGCAAGAAAAATAAAAAGAGCTTAGGATGTTTCCTATTGGTAGGTGGAAAGTAATAAATACACTGTAGTTACGCCCCGATGACGATAGCTGTGTGACTTGATCATTCAGAGGACAATGCAATACTTTTGAACAATCAATAAACTGCAGTGTGTCTTTGTCTTCCCTTTGGGTAGTCAAAGTTGTTTGTGCTTCAATGAAATGGTGTCAACAGTTAGTAGACAAATGGTGCAGTATTTTATTACCCCCTGCATTTTTGACTTTAGAAATGCGAAAATAAATTCAGCGTGATACTAAAGTGAACAGAACAGTAATGCATGATGGGGGGACTTGCATACACAAAAAAGACCTATATTATACCAATGCTGCCTAAGTGATTCATCTGTTTATCTTTTTGTGCATATCAAGAAAGTGCATGTCTGTATTTATGAAATACATTTTAATGTTGATTAAACATTGTTTGTCCAGATATTTTTTAAAAATGTTATCTAAAACTTTCGTTTGCCTTTGTCTCAAGCAGCTTTTATACTGGCAAAAATAAATGAATGAATGAATGAATATATGTCTCCTTCATACCTGTGGTGTATATATATATAAAATTACACAAACACGCACACATATATATGCCATTTCAATTAGGAATATGTCCCGTACAAATTCTTTTAGGTTGCATTTGTCTGACATGATGAAGTCAGTGCTTTTGTTTAAGTTTGTCTCTTTGTTTTTAACCAGTTCTTGTTCTATGTGGCTTTCACACAAAAACAATGAACGTAAATTGAGCTTCACAGGTGTATGCTGTATTTTTACTGATGAAAAGATAGTCTAAACATCATATGCTTGGTCATGAGTGTGCTGACCATGCTCAATGATAAGCCAACTGCTGGCATAAGCACGAACGTCTGTGAATGTTATTGTTGAGGACCTCAAGGATGTCTGGGGATTGGTACATGACGTCCCTGTGGCACTCATTAATAGGAGGATAGCAGAGAAGCTATAACTCCAAAAGAGAAAGACAAAACGTTTCATTCTCCTCTTGTAGACCCCTCAGACCTAACAACAATGATCAACTGGGGTTTTTACCTCTGCTGCTGCATGTTTGTGTGTGCTCTTCTCCATGTTCCTGCGACTTCCATCTCTCACATATCCACCAAGGAACAGCTCTCAAGTGATGTTCAAGATCAGGAACACATGGACGGTGATTCCCTGTTTCTTCAGTTAAGTCTGCCTTCATATTTACAGCCAGTTCGCCCTTACACTGTAGTGACCACTGCAGAAGACCTTACCTACATGCCCAAACCCAGGCATTATCGCCCGGCACATCTACTTCGTGTTCTTGGATCATCTTTTGACCCATTCTGGATGTCGATTGATCAGCCGTCTGAAGGCTCTGATGTGTGCACAGACAAAGGCAACTGTGATGCTGTGTCAAGAGGCGACTCCCTGCCTGTCAAAATGAACTTAACCACTTCCAGACAGGAGGTCACCTTGAGAGCTTCTGCAGTGCTGAGGGAGGCTGGAGAAAACCAAAGACGGGGGTTGGAGAGGGAAGCTGCAGATGTGGACCTCAGTTTTCTGCCTCCAGATATTGCAAGATCAGTCCAAGCCTGGTTGGTGCAGTCAGCCACATGTGGATTGCGTTCCCAGTGGGTGGATCTGGGCCCAGCGTTCTGGCCACGTTGGCTGCGGCAGACCGACTGTGACAAGTCAGACAGAGTGCAAAGTTGCTCCTTTCCCAGTGGCATGGCGTGCGTGAGAGCTCAAACAACACATGTTAAGATTCTGGCTTGGCATTGCCTGAAAGTAAGAGATAATGAATCTAAGCAGACCAAGAGTGACATGTCTGATATCAGCATGTTGATGGGTATTACTGAAGAAATGAGAAAATGTTTATGGAGGCCAGTGCCTTATCCTGTAGTCACAGCTTGCACATGTAAATGCAAATGATTGCTTTACTGAGTGGTGCTTCAGGAATATTTAGGCTTGTAAATTTTATGTCTTTGCATTAATTATATTTTGGATTTTTCATTAACTTTTTTTTTTTTAATCAAACTATTTCACATCTAGCATTTACTGATTATTTTCTTACAACACAGTAAGTACTGGAACCAATATTAGGCTTTGCTTTTTTAATAAATTAATGGATTTTAAGAAAAAACAGTCTATCAATTATTGATAATTATTGATAATGATTCACTAAAGACACTTAAAAATACTGTATTCTTGATTAATTTTCACTTTGACACTGAGCAAATGTCTTGAAATTGAATGATGTGATTGTGAATAAAATGAAAAGCTGTTTGACAGTTATCTTGTCTCCTTTTCTTTTCGATAGAGTTATGTACTTGCAACACAACAAAGTCCATCAAATTAATTTAATCAACGTAGGTTTGTGAAGGAATGGGTGAACTCTTATAAACGGATGCTTTTTTAATTCAGCGACACCAAGCGTTCAAAGCGTATTGATGGTTTGAAACTAATGACTGCGCCTATATTTACCCATGAACTTGAATTAATTCATGTTATTATTTTCTGAAATAATAAATGAAATAATAAACGTTCAAATTCATACTGAAATGTACTCCAACTAATTTTGTCCTTTGATTCGATTGTTGTCCCTTAACAAATTGCGACGAAGGATTTGGTGGTTCTCGTATTTCCGAGGATTCCTGAATGTAGCAGAATCGGTTCATCCCACCCACACTCAAGCTTTACGACAGCAAACACACACAAGATGGCAGCGTTGGAAGACGTGTTTGAAGATGCCCCTGATGTAGAGCCTTTAGAACCAACATTGAAGAATATTATCGAGCAGAAATCTTTGAAATGGATATTCGTAGGTGGAAAAGGTGGTGTCGGCAAAACAACGTGTAGGTAAGTGTGAAAATAGTCTTCGAGATTCACAGTGGCTTTTTGGTTTTCAATCGGCTTTGCGGCGTTTGTTGACATGGTTTAAAGCCACGAGACTAGCAACCAGAGACCGGTGCTTCATACTGGCCTGCCCGCCTGACTGCCTTCTCATCGGCCGTGAGAGAACCGTCGTCCAGGTGGACTTGGATAAATAATTGCCAAGGGGGATTCTTACCCTTCCTATAGCTCCCACCCGGTGACGTCCGCAAGAATGACGGCTTTCTTTAGTTGTTTAGCTCGACACCACTGAACTGTCTTAGCTAGCATGCTTGCTTGTGAATTAAAATAAGAGCGTTCGTCCAAATGTTGTCAATTTACGTAAATATGTGTATTTATATAGTTATACTGTACATATTTGTATGCGCGCGCGTGTGTGAGTGAGACATACACGTTTTGTACTGTACAGTTTTATGAATGCTTGGAAGGTAACGGACAATCTGCTACATCGGTCGACCCCTGGGCCGATATTATTAAGTTCTACGAAGGTTACACGGTAAATGAAAAATAGCCACGACATTTATGGTAATAGAATGGTAATTTACTGATCATTGTGTAGGATGCTTAATATTTTCATGTGATTGTATGGCGCCTTTAAACTTTTTATTTGTGAGGATACTATAGCACTAATTCAGTGTAATAGCATATATGCTTTAACGTAGTGTTGGGGATTGCCCTGAGCGCATGGTAAACAATATATTTACATTCTCATGTATTAGTTTAGCTTGTGTCTTAAAGGTTTAATGGCCTCCACTCCCTGAGAAGGGTTGCGTCAGGAAGGGCACGCGGCGTAAAAATTGTGCCAAACATATATGTGCGTTCATCTGAGATGACACGCTGTGGCGACCCCGAAAGGGACAAGCCGAAAGAAACTTACTTACATGCAGCGGCAGAGATGGTGGCTTGCGTGATTCCACTAATCAACAAACAACACTTTTGATTTTTGGCCACAAGTTTGCTTCCCGCAAAATAATTCACACTTGTTAAACTTCTATTTGAAGTACAGTCATTTGATTGTGTCCCTTTTGCTAGCCTGTCAGATGTTCTCTCAACTCGTTGACAACACCTTTCAGAAAGGCGGCTTTATATTAATCTCTGCAGACTTATTTAGAAATACACTCTCTCAGTTTTGTGCTGGTTGGTGTGTTGTGTCCATATTCATAACGAGCATGGTGCAACAGGTCAATAAAATCAAGGCAGATTGTGTGTCATAATCACACACTCTTTCACAGCCACGTATACCTTTTTTAACTAACTTTAAACACGTAGAAAAAAAAGAATTATCCCAACATTGGAAACAACTAAGAATCTGAATTTACCCTTATAAACAATTTGTGGGTGATGAAAGTCATGCGTGCTGCCAAACCACCATGAAACCTATACTGGACTAAACTGTCTTCTACGACTAAAATGTTCAGTCGGTGTCACATAGCCTCCCATTACGTCCGTGGTCTGATGTCTAATTACTAATCCTTTTTGTTCTTTTGTTGTTTATTTTTTTAACAACTTTTGAACAGTTGTAGTTTGGCTGTCCAGCTGGCTGCCGTCAGAGAGAGTGTCCTCATCATCTCTACTGATCCCGCTCATAATATCTCCGATGCTTTTGACCAGAAGTTTTCAAAGGTGCCTACAAAGGTCAAGGGCTATAACAACCTGTTTGCTATGGTAAGTGTGCAGTTTGGTGAGCAAATACTGTACAGAGATGCACCACTAAATTTCAGATTTTTAAATGATAACTTTTAAGATTTTTTTTAACAGTATACAAGCAAATCCAAATTTGGATTTGGTTAACTTAAGTGTAGTACCATGTTGTTCCTGGGCAGCACTGAGACCTGCTACAAGAGATAAGTAACAGCAAGAAGAAGGGGACACCCTTCTAGTGTAATATACTACCACGTTGCCGTTTTGTCAGTTTTACAGTAAATCTTAAGTAGGAGTGACAAAGCAAGCAACCTATGCCTCTTTTTTTTGCACAACGGTGGAAGTAAGAGTTGTCTTTGTTTACTCAAAATGATGTTATACAATAGTCTCCCATTCCATGACGAGAGAGCACGATCACATGCTGAGAAATACTTTTAAAAGTGTTTCAATAAGTTAGTTTTTAAAGTCTGTTGAATGGGTAAAACTGTCAAAAGTCTTATATAGACTCTACTCTCGATATCAATTATTTTCACCTCTCTGGGTTCAGTCTGGAATATATCATCCATGATAAATGGGGGTCACTTTTTACCTTTTGGATTTTTAATCAGTTACAGTGTTTTAAAAAACGAGAGAAGAACTCTGTCAAATTGGCTCTTCACTCTTATGACAATTTCACAGTCTCAAAGAACAAGCCATCATTCTGCAAAACAAATGTCCAGACGTTGGTCTTAAATCACTGCTACATTGTGATTCCACAAATGTGTGAGTGTAGGAAATTGATCCAAGCCTGGGAGTAGCAGAGTTGCCTGATGAGTTCTTTGAAGAGGACAACATGCTCAGCATGGGCAAGAAGATGATGCAGGAGGCCATGAGCGCATTCCCTGGCATAGATGAAGCCATGAGCTATGCAGAGGTCATGAGGTGAGATAGTCACACTCATCGAAAAAATATTTCATTTCATTTTACTGCATTTCCGTGGCAAAGCTTTGTAATATCCAACCTGAATGACATAACACTTGATTACGCTTGTGGCAAAGAGACCGATACAAAGTACACTGCTTTCCATTGGCTGACAAACATAAATTTACGTGCCAAAAAAATTAATATTGAAGGAAATCCAATTTAGTTTGATAGTTAGTTTTAAAAAAATGAAACTTGTATGTTCAATTAGTTCCCCACACATATTGGGAAATATGTCAAACCTGCATGTATTTATTTATTTCTCTATTTATTTATTTATTTTAGTATGGCAGAAAGGGGGGGAAAAACAGATTCACAAAATTTTAATATTTCATGTGAAGAACAAAAAAGGTTAAATTGAGGCCTTCTGAAAAGTGTAGTAAATTAACATGACCTCTTACTTTATTGTGCCGTCTCCTGTATTAATGACATCATTAAGGCAGCATGGCTTGGAGGTGATCATCCTTTGGTACAGTTCAAGTGTTATTGTAGCCCAAAGTTGCTTTGATATTGGCCTTTGGATCATCTGCATTTCAGGGTTTCTGTTCCCTCATCTTCCTCTAACAGTACAGTACAGACATTTTCAATGGAGTTCAAGTCTGAAGAGTTTTCTGGCCAATAAAGTATTGTTATTCCATGCCTATTAAACCAGGTATAAGTAATTTTGGTTTTGTGGGCAAATGCCCAATCTTGCTGGAAAATAAAATCAGTCTCCTAAAAGCTCATTGGTGGCAGGAAGCATGAATTGTCCCAATATTTTCTGGTTGACAGATGCATTGACTGTGGACTTGTTTAAAGACAATGGACCCACACCAGCAAATGACAGCTCCCCAAACCATTCCAGACTGTGGAAATTTCAGACTTGGTCTTGGAGTATCTTGAGCTTTTTGTGCTTCTTCACTTTTCCTCCAGACTCTGGGACCTTGATTTCAAAATGAAATGCAAAATCAACTTTCATCTGAAAAGAGGACTTGAGACTACTGGGCAACAGAGCCTTTTCATCTTAGCCCAGCACTGATGATTCTGGCATTGTTTCTGGTTCACGAATGGCTTGACTCGTGTATTTCCACAGCTATAGCTCATCTCATGCAGATCTATTTGGTGGTTCTTGATGGAGTGACACCAGCATCAGTCCTTATGAATCTCCCCCTGATTTCATAGATGCAGGTCAGCCGGCTTTTGGTGAAATTCATCGTTTTGAACTCAACAGCCCATTTACGTAAATCATATAGATCCGATGAGGTTTTCCTGTGGGTAGTCGGGGGTAAAGGGAGGCTTTGTTGTAGTAGCCATCGCTGCTCATGTTTGGCTCTGCTGGTTGTAGCTAAAGGAGTCATTCTGTATTTTGATATAATGCTCTGGAAGCATCCAGCTTCTTTTGCTATTTCTTTTTAAGACCTTTTCCCTTTATGGAAGGTGTCAATGATAGTTTTCTGCTCAATCGTCAAGTCAGACTTCTTCCCCGTGATTAAAAGCCTAGAAAGTTCTAAAGCCAAGTAAACCAGACTGAGACCATTTAAAGCTTGAAGAAAACCTCTGGAGGTGTTTTGCATTAATCAGCTGACAATATTGAGGCAAAGGAATCTGACAATGTTGAACTTTTTCATGATTTTCCAATTTTGTGAAATAATGGATATTTTTTTCTTTCTGCCATAATCATCAAAATTGAAACAAAGGGTTGAAATATTTCACTTTGTATGTGGTGAACTTATAGTTTCTCTTTTTGAACCAAACTATTGAAATAAATCAGCTTTACCTCAATATTATTATGATTATTTTGGCACAAACCTGTATCTTGTAAAGGTTGGATAGAATTTATGGAGTTAAAACTGCAGTTGATTCTGACTTATTAAAATGTAGGAGGATCGCAATATTGTTGATAGTTAGTTAGCACATGGGGCTTTTGTTTCATTAAATAGCAAACAACTAAATATGACATTGGTATATGATGTTCAACTATTCCTGAGGTTGATACCATTGTTGCCATACTTTTGCCTACTTGCCTTGTTGAGGAGAATCTAGCCTTAAGGGTTAAGTGATCATGATCAGAAACATATTCGGCGAAACAAACTGTGCTGATGAATTGAAATATATCTACAGTCAATTTTCAATATAATTTGCTTCTCCCTTGGATCTCAGGTTAGTTAAAGGAATGAATTTCTCTGTGGTTGTCTTTGACACTGCACCTACTGGCCACACGCTACGTCTGCTTAACTTCCCCACCATAGTGGAACGTGGCTTGGGCCGACTCATGCAGATCAAGAACCAGATCAGTCCGTTCATCTCCCAGGTGAGGAGGGACAAAGAAAACTGACACATTCTTTGGTTGAGATGTCCACAAAATGATCTTACGTCTTCTGTCGTTTGTAGATGTGCAACATGCTGGGCCTGGGTGACATGAACGCAGACCAGTTGGCATCCAAACTGGAAGAGACTTTACCTGTGATACGCTCAGTTAGTGAGCAGTTCAAAGACCCCGTAAGTCGGTGGCTGTTCTTGGAGTTTACCTTGGGGGGCATGCAAATTAATTTCCAACAAATTGTCGTATTATTTAAAATAAATATGTATTATAATAAGCATACATCTGTATAGAGACAGATGTGTCAATAAAACAAACATACCCAACCAATTACTTAGCTTTGTGCCAATTAAGAGCCCTATGATTCTCATAAATCTGACGTCCATACTTGTTCGCTTGTGTATTTTAAGCACGTTCACACTCTTATTACTCTTGTAGTGTTGTACAGGGGAGGCAAAGTAAGCGCAGGAAAATATTTGCAGCTTGGAAGCTGCTTACATTTAGTCGAATGTTTCTTTGAAGATGAATCACTGCTTCTGCAATGTATAAATGGGCACCATGTCCTTTGCATTGTTCAGCACATTTGACACCATTACTGCCTACTACCAAGCTCCTTTATTGTCATATGGAGAACTGTTAAGTTGGTTGTTCTCATGTTGTAGCTTTCTTAGTGTGAATTAAAATCCCCTGTTGCTTATTTGAAAATTTGTGCTAGATTGGGTGGAAAAGTCACTCAATGTAACGCCTAAATTGCCAACACTGACTGTGCGTGTGGAAGCTAGCTACTCTGTGTTCGCGTCAGCTCGTGGCAATGGATTGATATTAATTCAAAATTGACAAAATATCCTTCCTATTGAACAGGTCATGAATATTTTGGTGAAATTGTTCCCCCAAAAATTTTTAATGACATTTAGGTATACACATGATAGTTAGATTTAATTGTCGTTAGCTTTCTTCATTCACAGGAGAATCCTAAAAAAGTCCACTGCGACACAGTAAAACCGCAGTGGCATAAAAGGTTTGCAGATTCTCCATTGTGCTTGATCGAACAGTCAAACAGTACAAAAAAAGAAACAAAAACGTCCCCACGATTAAGAGGTAAATCATACCAACAGTAGATGGCATGAATCATTTTAAAATACCTTAATAATAATCATTATAATATTTTTTGCCAAACAGGAGAAGGTCATGTATTCTTAGTTCAAGGGGGGATTATTTAATCCTACAATACTAAAGTTAGTTAAGAACATATTCCAGCATGCAAGTAAAAAACATTTTTCTTGACATTATTGGAGGTCTATGCGCTTAATGTTTTTCCCAGTGTGTTTATTTGATAATTAAATATTCTGTTGCACAGTATATATATCTAAAATATTGTACTTTGAGAATACCAGTGGTGCGGTACTCAAAAAAGGTGATCCAGTGACATTATAAGTAATCTTAACGAGTTTCTTTTACGAGTAATCAGATTACAGTTGCTTTGATTAAGATGCCTATAGTTCCTTTTCGATAACCAGTTTAAAATGCCTTTGAATAATACTCTAACCATGCTCAGACAACAGATATTTAGCATTTATAGCATTGATCAACAGATATTTATCATCACACCAGACACTGGGTGAATTTCTGAACCCCCCCCCCCCGACCTCTGCAATTAAGCAAAACTGCACATTTCAGAGTGGCCTTTTATTGTGTCCAGCCTAAAGGCCTCTTTTATACTCTTGCACAGCCGACAACGCCTGCATTGCATCATGTGACTGTCGCATTGCCCTGTGCTCCTCGTCTGCATCAAAAAAGGCGCACGTCAAAAAATGTTGCGCATCGAAAACTGCAGTGATCATCTCGTCATTAAGCTGTTTTCGATCATCTCGTGATTGTGCTTTTTTAGTCACTTTGTGTGATGATGTACTCACCTTTCTTCCCGGCTCCCCATTCCGCTTTGTTGACTGATTTTTGTAGCATAATTAAACGTAACATCTGGTCAATTTTGTCCATTTGTTCAAGGAGACACAATAAACGCGTTCGTCGTGTACAACAAACCCGAGTACAGTGTTATCCTATTTAAGAAACTCAAAGTAGTGATTGTATTTCCAGTTGGAGTACACCAATCCCTTGTCTCTGTGCATCGTGTTTGCGCCGTCGGAACATGTGATTTGACTCTGTGCGGAACTGGACATTGAACATGCTGTCTGATCCAAAGCATCGCAGACATTCTCAATGAGTGACATATCCGGGGAGTATGCTGGCCATGCAAGAACTGGGATGTTTTCATCTTCCAGGAATTGTGTACAGATCCCTGGAATGTAGGGCCGTACATTATGGTGCTGCAACATGAGGTGATAAGAGAGTGACTGATGGTGTATTGGTACACACGCCTGACTTTGGTGTGGGCAGCGTGGGTTCATTTCGCTCAGTGATTGTATTATGTGCCCTGCGACTGACTGGCGAAAATGGATGGAAGGATGAACATGAAGTGATAATTGTGAATGAATGCACAACAGTGGGGCTCAGGATCTTGTCACGCTATCTCTGTACATTCAAAATGCCATCAATAAAATGTTTGCTGCTCATAACATAACCCCATTACCACCATGGGCCACTTGATCCACAGCACTGACATCAGCAAACTGCTCACCCACACGATGGCACACATGCTGTTTGACATGTGCCCTGAATAGTGAAAACTGGTATTCATCCGTGAAGATAACACCTCTAAAATGTGCGAGACCCCATCGAATGTGAGCATTTGCCCACTCAAGCCAGTTAAGACGACAAATTGCACTCAGGTCGAGTCCCCGATGAACACAACGAAAACATGAATGAGCTTCTTTGACATGGTTTCTGACAGTTTGTGCAAAAATTCTTGGGGTATGCAAACCGATTGTTGTAGCAGTTTTCATGGTGTCTGGTTTCGGACGATCTTGGGGGTGAACATGCTGGATGTGGAGGTCCTGTGGAGGTGGAGGTGTGGTTACACGTATTCTGCGGTTGTGAGACGGTTGATTGAACTGCCAAATGGACTGAAATGCATTTGGAGATGGCATATGGTATAGAAATGCTAATTGCACGCTTCCTCGTAACTTGCGACGTCTTTGGTATTGTGCTGTAAGATAAATTTGCACATTTCAGATTGGCATTTTATTGTGGACAGCCTATGGCACACTACGCAATAATTACGCTGTGTAGTCAGAATCTTGATATGCCACACCTGTGAGATGGGAGGGATTATCTCGACTAAGGAGAAATTTGTGAACAATATTTGAGGGAAATAAGCAGTTGAGTCCAGCTCACAAAAAGGGAGCAAACTCAAGTGTTTGTATTTTTGTTCAGTGTACAGTATTTGAATTCCCCCATTTTATGTCAACATATTAACTCTACCCTCTTTCTTGCCACACACAGGAACAGACCACCTTTATTTGCGTGTGTATCGCTGAATTCTTGTCCCTGTATGAGACAGAGCGGCTAATTCAAGAACTCGCCAAGTGCCACATTGATACACACAACATCATTGTCAACCAGCTTGTTTTCCCTGATGCCGAGAGGCCATGTAAAATGTGTGAAGCACGACACAAGATTCAGTCCAAGTATTTGAACCAGGTATGTCATTTGAGAGTGATAGAATGCATTCGCTAACATGAGGTACTCTCGCAGAAAACATGGGGATCTAATACAAAACCCATATCAGAATGTTTGCGTTCATAATTTTTTAAAAATTCTTTCAGTGCTGTAGCTCATAGAACTGCACTACATCATACATAAAAAAAAAAACGCTGTGTGAAACAGTAGAGGTCAACACTCCAACCTACAGGGCCATAAATATTGGGAGATGGACACGATTCTCATCTTTTAGCCCCCAAACACCGGCACAATAGATGTGAACTTGAACGAACGAACAGGCTGACAGATTTTCGTCAAAATACAAATTTGTATATGTGCCCCCCACTTTTGAAGGGACCAAATGTAATGGGACTAATTAACAATCATATATCAAATTTACACATTTTAATATTTTGTTGCAAATCCTTTGCAGTCAGTTACATCCTGAAGTGTGGAACTTCTAGATGTCACCAGACGTTGGATTTTTTTTTTCCCTGGTTTTGCTCTGCCGGGCCTCAACTGCAACTGTCTTCACTTCCTGCTTGTTCTTGGGCCATTTTCCCTTCAGTTTTTATTCCTAAAGTGAAATTAATGCTCAGCCAGCTCTTCTTCCAAAGTAGTGTCCTTTATCTGCTGGCAGTTAGGCCTACTGCTGGGCAGTTGTTGATATACTTATTGGCAGCAGAGCACAGGGCATGCTGAAGGATTGCGCTCCCAAAAGTCTGCAAAAGTCACAGAGAATGCATAAACATTTCTGAAACAATTACATTACTGCTTAAACATCTCCAGTTGAACACAGATGTTTTTTGGCACATAGTATTAGATGATATAAAAACAAATGTGCAGATCTCAGTGGTCAGCGCTAACCATTTCATGAAAAAAAAGAAACAGTATTGCACCAAATTTGAGGAGAAATGTATAGAAAATGGATGAATATTTAGCATTTTCAGAAGTGGCACTGGTCCCCAAAATGTAAACTTGCATTGTGTGTTTGTTTCTATGTTTCCAACAGATGGAGGACCTTTATGAAGACTTCCACATTGTCAAATTGCCTCTGTTGCCCCATGAAGTTCGAGGTGCTGACAAGGTCAATACGTTCTCTAAGCAGCTTCTTGAACCCTACAAATCGCCAAATGAGTAATTCCCCTCCTTGGGGGACCAACCTCCCAACTACTCCCCTGACCCAAAGACCACACACCCCTTTGAGCTCCCCCAACCGGCCTTTTACCCATCAGTACTCAACTCCTCATACAAAGTGGCACATACAAACAAGGGACGCTTGAAGTTCAACTTATGGCTTCTCATGCATACCTAAACCACACTGTTAGAAAGCTAGGACAACGTACTTTGGTGCTGCCTTACTCTCCTGATCATGCATCATATCTGTAGCAGTAATCTTCCTGCTTTAAAACATTTAACTGGCATCCTCTCCTCCATACTGACTGTCGTCCAATTTACAACAATGCAGTGAATTACGTTTCAGCCCTGATAATAAATCTCACCTGTGTACTATTTTGTCATATTTTTCTCAACCAAGATCATCTATGTCATCACAAACAAAAAAGAGAACCTAAGTAATTTCAGGTTGAATTTGCAGTCCCACACAGAATCAATGGTACAGGCTGCTTTTTCCTGACTCGATCAAATTCGGCGAGGCACGTGTCGTAACTGTAAGGAGTCAGGTTACACCAGCTGGTCGTAATTCTGCGGCTGTGCGCAGCCAGTGTATTTAACTCGAGGGGCTGTCTTTGCTGGCGGGTGTAAACTCAGCTGACTTTATTCATTGCCGATCATAGCGCTTGATTCCTTCCTTCCTTTGAAGAGAGGTGCAATGACTATGTCGCATTGCATGTTGAGAGTAATCTGGATGTCATTTGTCCACTGTGGCAAAAGACAATGGGTTGCTGTTTGTAAGGCAGTTAATCCCCCCCAAAATAACAGCAATATATCATTTCATCAAGTTTAACTTCAAAACATGTTTGAAAACTGGTGGGGAGTTTTTAAGTCACTTTTATGCCCATTTACAATAGTTAACCTTATAGTAAAATCCAAATAATGTTACACCTTCCATCCATCCATTCATTTTCATCACCGCTTATCCTGGTTAAGGGGGGGCAGGGCCCTGGAACCTATCGCAGCTAACTTTGGGCGGAAGTCTAAATGTTAAATGTAAATGTTAAATATATCAGAATACAAATGTCCAACAGGTAGATTAATTCATCTTTCATTATCCGAGGCGCTTAACCTCACGAGGGTCGTGAGATCACTGGAGCTAACCCCGCTATCTTTGGGTACACCCTGAACTGCTTGCCACCCAATCCTAGGGCAGATAGAAGCAAAGAAGTATTTGCAGTCATAATCACACTTCAGGGCAATTTAGAGTCTCCAATGAATACATTTTTTTGGGATGTGGGAGGAAATGAAAAGAGAAAATCCATGCAAGCACGGGGAGAACATGCAAACTCCACACAGGCGGGGCCAGGATTTGAACCCCTGTCTTCAGAGCAGTGAGGCTAACGCGATAACAACACCGTGTCGTGCTATGTAAATTTAACTATAAATCTTCAAACTAAATGTTAAATCTATCAATCTTGAATCTATATTTAAATATAAATTTTAATAATTAAAATTTCACATTTAAACGTTGAATATAATTCTAAATATAAATGGTAAATATGAATGTTTATGGTTGAGCTAAATTAACTAATATCCAAATCCACACTGCCAAGAAATTGAAGTACAAGCTAGAAGGTGTTGCATCAAGTAACAAAAAACATACAGGGAAATGGACACTTGGAAATATAGTATCACTACTTGAAATAACAGCACAGTTATGGAAATTTTATTTGACAAGTACTTCCAGTGTTTAGTGTCACTTTTCTGAAGTGTCATGTTGAAGTTACCAGGCGGGAGCTGGGGAAGCAGGTGGGAAGAAAAGAGAAGCTGCTAGAAAGCGGTGCTTCCCACTACTGACCCGCCCGCCTCAAGAGTGCCTGCCTGAACTGCCTGCCATGGAGACTTCAGCTTTGCGCGGGGGGGGGTCTAGGGGGGTGAGGGAAGAAAAAAAGCGCTATTGCTGCTGTTGTGTTTTTTTTCTTAGGCACAACTCAACCCTTTCGCTCTTTGCACATCCGGTTCCTGCGACATCCATACGAATGACTTCTTTCTGCTTTGGAAGGTTGACAGTGGCTAATGGCAGAGCCACTGAGGCAGATGCCAGTGGCTGTGTTAGCTTGCTTCCTTGCTTGAGAAAGAGGCTAAGGTCCCAGTCAGCGAGGATTTGGGAGAAGTGGCATCTTCTCGCTGCACCCAGCCATGCAGAGCTGTGACAAAGTGGCACTTTTTCATGAAAGTAACACAAAGCACTCAAAGTACTTCTCAAATAAAGTTCCCATGACTTATTTCAGGTCGGGATCATCTACGGTATGGTCAATGGCCCAACCACACACCGACACCACCCAGCTTTGTGCGGAATGGTCTGCCGACACATGAGTCTTACACTTGCGCGAAAATGTAAATACATGACAAAAAGTGGAGCCCTCATCATCAAAATGTCCCACGCTCCAGGTGAAAGGCAAAGGACACACCCGTGGCTGCACCAACATTGCTCAGCTTGGTGCTGACTGGTTGGGCTAACATACAAACACATCCTGAGATTTAAAGGGAGTATCTGATCTAAGCTTTTTTTTTTTTTTTTTTTTTTTTAGCCCTGGTATGATTTTAGCATGAGGTTTAAGCTCTTAACTGTCAAATATCTTTTTTCCAGAATTGTCTGAGAACATACAATATAAATACATGTCCAGTCTCATGAAGTGCATTGTTAATTATGAATTAATGAATGTGATTTACCATGTACTGTAAAATGAGCATTTAGGTGGATATGAGTACTGATGGACCTGGAAGATGCTGCAAAGTAAATCCCATCAGTGAATGCACATGAGTTGAAAAAATAATCGTTTTCTATGGAAATGTCTTTAAATGTTACTGAAATAAACTTAATTTGACTGAGAGCCTTTTTGTGGTCACTAATTTGATGGTCTTATTAGTGAACAGGACAATTTATGGATTTATTTTGACAAAGCATGAAGCTTCAGTTAACCTTTCACATCGGAGATCTCCAGCGATACACAAGAAACACTGAAGAATTGATTCTACTTTTAGGAGATGGCCATAGTTTGCATTTCCATCTCTGTTTCATGCGCTCATCAACGGGTGTTCATGTTTTTGCTTTTTACTCAACACCAAGGTTTGTCAAGGTCCACTTGCTTGTGTTTTATAATTTCCTCTAGACTCGTTCAATAGTTACGGCCTGTCGCTTGTGTTCCATCATCCAGCCGTTCTCTCCCGGTCGGGAACCGCACTAACGAGCTCCTCCTCCTCGATTTGGGGATTTACCCCGGGACGCACCGAGGAGGCTCTGAGGATTAGTGCCATGTAGACGCCGGGGGACGTGAGGGTTTTGTGTTCGGCAGCCAAAAACACCATTGGAGCTTACACTCGGAGAGGACTTCTTCCTCAATGTCAACACAAGTCACTTCTCCCGGTCACCACGATGCACCCTGAGATTACAACAGGTAAGATATTTCCCTTTAAAACTCATGATAAGTAAATATTAAGTTGAAATATAATTGATTCAACCAAATATAAAATGATTGCAGATGTATTATCTGTCAAAGAACCATAATTTCGGTAATCTACTGTTAATTATGTTAAAACTGTAACCAGCAGACACTAAAATAACAATACCGGACATGTAACTACAATAATACCATTATTTATTGAAATTATCCTCATTTGAAAGCAAAAGTTTAAAAAGCAAAACAACTTTCAAGTACTGTATGTGGGAGTTGCAGTTAATCATGTGTTAAAACTGGGTATGGTGGTGTAACTACTGTATCTTGGAGCTGTTTGATGACCTTATTTATCAACATCTCTGAATATTATGCGATGCTATACCGCTGTACACTACAACCACAATAATAAACAAGAATAGATATCCATCCACTTTCTATAGCATTAAGGCTGAAGCCTTTCCCAGCTGACTTTGGATGGCAGGCGTGGTCCACCCTGGACTGGTCGCCTCTCAATTGTTAGTTAAAATTGAGAATTTAAAATGGATGTTTCAATGAATACCATAAAAAAAACATTAATTTATAAAATACTGTATAGGTTTAGGTGTCTTCTGTCCCAGTGATTCTCAAAGTTTTGTAAAAACATGCAACATTAATTGGACACTCTAAATTGCTCCTAGGTGTGATTGTGAGTGCTGCTATTTGTCTCCATGTGCCCTGCGATTGGCTGGCAACCAGTTCAGGGTGTACCTCCCCAATGACAGCTGGGATTGGCTCCAGCCCTCCCGCGACCCTTGTGAGGATAAGCGGCTAAGAAAATGGCTGGAAGGATAGATGCTATACGCTTTTGAGGATGTTTTGTGTTCCTAAAGTATTCAAGCACAATGGCATTGTCGAAACAATAATGTTTCAGTTTCTTATGATAACAAATGTGATTTTCCGGAATATAACTTTTTTCTTACATTCTTATATTAATATTGGTCACAATGGTGGCGGTATATGGAGAAAGAAATATTTTTTTCAGGTGTCACTATTTTTGAAAAGTGCACGAAACACTCCTCCATGTCATTTCATTTTTGTTCTACATGCAGGGATTAGAGTGAAGTGAGTCCGCACCTGCATTGTTGCTCCCGAGCCGGTGCAATGACTGTCACCTACACGGCCAGAGTTGCAAACGCTCGCTTCTGTGGTTTCTCCAAGCTGCTTTTGGCTTGGAAAGGAAGTATCTACAAAGTGTTGTATAAGGAGTTCCTAGCTTTCTTCGCCATGTACACGGCCATCAGTATCACTTACAGGTAATGAAGTCTAAAGGTGCTCATGGCTCTAATTCTTTGAGTCGCATTTTGAATGAGAATTTTCTTCTTTTAGGTTTTTACTGCCTGATGACGAGAAGAGGTATTTTGAGAAGTTGGCAATTTACTGCAACCACTATGCCAGTCTCATCCCAATGTCTTTTGTACTGGGTAAGCTGTAATGCCAACTATACGAGACAAGACCATCATCTCTTTGAGTTTGACCTCTCTTACCATCTGTCTTTAAACTTGGGGCGAGAGGCAGCATACACGCTGGTTGAGTTGCCAGTGCATTGCAAATCACATAGAGACAAATGCCCAACTCATCATGCTCACAATCACGCCTATGGGCAATTCCCAGGTATTTAGAACATGGCGGCATGGTGGAGGACCGGTGAGAGCGTCCGCCTCACAGTTCTGAGATCCTGGGTCGAAATCTCGGCCCCGCCTGTGTGGAGTGTGCATGTTCTCCCCTTGCTTGCATGGGTTTTCTCTGGGAACTCCGGTTTCCTCCCACATCCCAAGAAAAACATAGATTAATTGGAAACTCTCAATTACTCTTAGATTGTGAGTGTGAATGCTTTATTTCTACGTGCCCTGCGATTGGCTGGCAAGCAGTTCAGGGTGTACCCCGCCTCCTGGCCAAATATCGCTGGAGTTGGCTCCAGCACACCTGCGACTCTTGTGAGGAGGAGCTGCTCAGATAATGGACTCTAACATACATATTTTTGGACCATATTTATCTATAAAACATGAATTGGTAAGACCCCACCCCATCTTTGCATACCACCATGATAACAAAAAGCCCAGTCGGCTGCTCTTTTGTTCGCTGTCCCTAATCAAGTGACCGACCTTACAGCTAAAATCCTGTATGCAACTTCAAATCACCACAAAAGGAGGAAAAACTTTGTTGGGTTGATGTAGTTTCCGTTTCCATTGCTAATTGGCCTTGGTCAAATGTCAATGATTGTGGCATCTCTTTAAATTGATCAAAGAAAGAATGGACTCCCGAGCTAACATTAATAGCTGTGCTAGCTACACATTCGACGATCTGTCCATATTCAACTCAAGTATTGTCGTGTATGAATTTGCTTGAATGACATGACTTGTTTGATGAAATTTTCGTTGTGCCTAATCTGGTTATCTTGCATAAAAATCAGGTTCCTGATTATGGTTTTCTGAAATGTTACTGAGCCCACGTGGCAATATCCTACTCACATGCAGAGATTGTTGAGGTGTTCTGGATCCACCCCCCCCCCCCGCCATTTTTTTTTTTAAATAAGTATTTTCATTCAACAGTGAATTCAGCCAAATGGTCAAAGTGATGGACTTTAGGAGCTTGTGCTTTGATACGGGCTTGCCAACAGCACAGTAACCCGTGGCTCGTGTTTCCTCTGGAACACTGTGAACAGGTTTCTACGTGACCCTGGTGGTGAACCGGTGGTGGAACCAGTACACAAGCATCCCGCTCCCCGATCGGCTCATGTGTGTCCTCTCAGGGGGCCTCCAGGGAAATGATGAGCGAGGCCGCCTGCTCAGACGCACCATGATGCGTTACGCCAGTCTGTCAGCCCTGCTCATCCTCAGATCTGTCAGCACGGCTGTCTTCAAGCGTTTCCCCACCATGGACCACGTGGTGGAGGCTGGTGAGTGTCTGGTGCTGATAGAGAGGATCTTGCGCAGATGATCCAAGATATAACTTACTCTACTTTTCTTAGTATTGCAAATGGCCTGATTCCACTTCTGGACATTCACTCCATGTGTGAGTGCAGAACACATCACATTGTGGTGGAGAAAAATAAGTTAGTCACTTTTACAATACTGTAGTTCAATTAAATAATTAAAAAAAAATCTACAGATTCACTACACACACTCAGACGTGTAGAATAGCTGTATTTTGTCCTCAAGTAAGAGTACTGTACTATTATTTTAGAATAATCTGACTCAAGTAAAAGTAAAATGTACTCCACCAAATAATTACTTGGGTAAGAATATGAAAGCACTTGGTGAAAAAAAAAAAAATGCTCACGTACAGTGGACCCCCAGAGTTTGAACGTAATTCGTTCTTGTGAAGCGTCCAAAGTCCATTTATTCAACCGTCAAAACATTTCTTCCCATAGCAAATAATGTAAATGAGTCTAATCCATACCCAACCTCCAAATAGTGAATCCCTATTTTAATTCCTTTTTAAATAAAAACATGTACATCCTATATTTAAACAATTAAAAATGCACACATTTAAAGCAACTTAAATGTTTATAATCTGCCTTTTTGGTCACGGTGCGATGGTATCAGAGGGGCTCGAGAGTCAAGGAGGAATTCACCTTCCATGATTTGACTGCGAAATAATTCTCCAGTAGCTTCTCCATTTCTTCTATTTACTGTGAGCTTTGCTTTGTAACGCTAGTCTCTCCTTTGGCAACATCAGCTGGCTTTTATTTCATTTTTATTCTTTAGGATGGCCAAAACAGTCGACTTATCCATCCAGTAATAATTAGCTAGAGCTGTAACAAACACGCGGACCATTTTTGCACTTAGCGATTATCTCCTTCCTTCAATTCACTACGGTTTGCACAACTTTCCTTTTTCCTTTGCTGCTGGTAGCCCCACTTGTCTTTCTTTGGGTCCATGGCAAAGAAAGTACTGGAAAAATTCAAAGAAAAATATCTAGAAGTACTCGTGGATGTGCGTGCTCACAGTACGGCTGCCCGCTTGACTTGGGCCGTGGCTTATCTCGCCACCCACCCCCGTGTTCGTTTGGCATCGCTCAGCTTGACTTGGCTACGCGTTCAACATAGGTTCAGCTTTGCTTGGGTGTTCAAACTCCGAGAACTGGGTCAAACACCGAGGTATTTTTTTGCTCAAAGTCCAATTTGTACAACCCTCGAGTTGTTTGAATTCCCAAGTTCCACCGTACTGAGTAACTAGTGACTAACTTCTATTCCATCCATGCATCCATCCATCCATCTATCCATCTATCCATCCATCCATCCATCCACCATCCATCCATCCATCCATCCATCCATCCATTTTCTTAGCCGCTTATCCTCAAAAGGGTCGCTGGAACCTATCCCAGCTGTCAACAGACAGGAGGCGGGGCACACCCTGAACTGGTTGCCAGCCAATCGCAGGGCACACAGAGACAAACAGCCACACTCACAATCACACCTAGGGGCAATTCAGAGTGTCCAATTAATGTTGCATGTTTTTGGGATGTGGGAGGAAACCGGAGTGCCCGGAGAAAACCCATGGGGAGAACATACAAAGTCCACACAGGCGGGGCCAGGATTTGAATTATTGATTATTGTTTGCACTTTTGAAAGAACACAATACTGTAGACTCAATGGGCAGATTACAAAAATAGGAACAAGGCTGCTGTAGGTATAAAAAAATATACACGCACCCCTTTTAAAATGCCAGGTTTTTGTGTTGTAAAACAATTTTAATCTCACCATGAATATGACCTAGAATGTGTACAACTCAATTGATTTTGATTTTTTCAAGATATATCTTTGTGAGAGGGGAGTTTAACATAAACAACTAAAATAAAGTTGAGTTAACCTTTAACTTTGTGCCATCCTGTCCAGGTATCCATTGCAAAAGAGATGTTTTAACATATCTTTTACCTGGTTAAATAGAGCCTCAATAAAAACAAATCAAACTAATCCTGTTTGTGCAAGGATTCACTCCCTCTTATCTCGTGATCGGCATGTGGCTGTGTTGTTCAGAAGTATCACATCACAGTAAAACTCATATTCAATGAGAGTCCACACACACCTGCCACCATTTCACTTTTCATTTGAAAAAAAAAAAAAAAAAACAAACACATGACCTTTCAGAAACATTAGTTTGCTGCATTCATTAAAAATAATGAAAGAAATCTGTTTACTGACTTGATAGTGTGTGTGAGTGCGTGCATGGGTGTGTCTGTGCGTGTGCGCGTGCGAGAGAGAGAGAGAGAGAGAGAGAGAGAGAGAGAGAGAGAGAAGGCCAATAGAAGACTGTGTGTGGACATGTGACTTTCTTTAGTTGTTTGGTGAATTTCAGTCAAACATCAACATGGTAATCACGGCGGATTGGAGCAATCGAGACCCATGTCAAAACTTTTAAGTCTAAAAAATAGATTATGCATGCAATTATTGAAAAATAAATGTGGCGAGCTGTGTGTAGATTATTGTAACGGGTATAAGTATTGTTTCTTCTTAAAATAATTACTTGAGTAAAAGTACAAAGTGAGCTTTATTATAACAAGTGACGAGTACAATTGATCCAAAATGTTATTAGAGTAAATATAACGGAGTAAATATAACTTGTTCCTACCCACTTTTGGACACAACTACTTCATGATTTACTTTTTATAATTTTGATTATTATAGCTTGTAACTATTAAACCCCAAAATCATAAAATCAAGAAATGATAGAAATGAGATGGGAATTGGCCTTGTGAAAGTATTTTCTTGTGTGTAATTAATGAGTAATAGTCTCACTTTTTAAATTGAGCTTGTGAAGTACGTAATGTACTACTCCTAATCTACCGAGCCGCACATGTTTGAGTCAATGTCAAAATACTTTTACATTTAGTTCATATTCCCTGAAGGTGCAGTGCTAAGAAGTCGGAGGTCAAGGATCCAGTTGCCACTCACTTTATGTTGACTGCTCTGCAAACGAAAGTCCGACTTGCTATTTCAAGACAGTTTACCGTTTTGCGGCTGAAAACTCTGCAGGATTCATGACCAGAGAGGAGCGGAAGAAGTTTGAAGGCCTCCACTCTCCTTACAACAAATACTGGATCCCGTGTGTGTGGTTCACCAACCTGGCCGCCGTGGCCCGCTGTGAGGGCCGCATCAAAGACGATCACACGCTCAAGCTGCTGCTGGAGGCGAGTCATCGCACAAACGGCGAGGATTCGTGTTGTCATGTGATCTCAAACCGCACTGTGACGGTTTTCAAGCAGGAGCTGAATGAGTTCAGGGGGAAATGCGGCATGCTGTTTCATTATGACATGATCAGTGTTCCGCTGGTCTACACTCAGGTAAGCGGGAAAATACTTGGTCTGCTCCCAAATATAATTTCTCTTCAGAGTGGAAACAAGATGTTCCTTGTGAGGATGAATAAAGTCTAGTGACAAAAAGGAAAATGAATTACCTGAATGGTAGAATAAAACAGAACCTATTCTGAACGCTGTTCCGTAGCTGTGGGACTCGCCTTGACATTCACTGTATTATTTTCTGGATATTAAGATACATACATTACAAATATGTAGCAGACACACAGACATATCATTCATACACTTAGTGGGAATTTTGCAGCCTCCACTGAAGCTATACACAATCCGTGACCTCTAGCAAAGTACAACTGCAGTAATAATCACCGTTCAAACCAATACTTCTCTGACTTTCAGCCAAAACCGAAGGCATACTTTTTCTGTTGCTCACGTATTTCATTCCCTTGTGCAGACATACTTAGCAATGTGTTTGTTCTCCAGTTTCCACACACTTGGGGGACCACAAAATCATTTGAAATAAAGTATTCATATCAATTAGAAAAGTGTATACTGTATCTATGTATGCATGTCTTAGTCTCTGTCATGACACATGACCCAATTATTTGATCAATAAAATCAAAGAAAAGTGTAAACTGTTCCCTTATCTGTCCCGCAGGTTGTCACTTTAGCTGTTTACAGTTTTTTCCTAGTATGTCTGATTGGTCGCCAATTCCTGGATCCTAATCAAGGTTATCCAGGCCATGACCTTGACCTCTACATTCCCATCTTCACCCTGTTGCAGTTTTTCTTTTATGCCGGCTGGCTCAAGGTCAGTAGCTAGGAATTAATGAAATTCCTCCAGTTGTCGTTCAAACGTTTCATTTCCCAAATACTTCTTTTCCCAAAGGTTGCAGAGCAGCTGATCAACCCTTTTGGAGAAGATGACGATGATTTTGAGACAAACTGGTTGATTGACAGAAATTTCCAGGTTGGTTGATGCTTGTCTTGTTCATTTTACTTCATCCTCAGGCTGCTGTGTTCAAAGTTTTTGTACTGTAATGAAATTTAACACTCACTGGGAACGTCATTACACCGACACTATCCAATTACATTTTTATACAAGAACTGCACTGTATTGTGCTTTTTCCCCTGCCTTGTTAAAGAAGAAATAATCAAATAATTTTTTTTTGTTGTTTTAAAAGCCTCAATTCTTCTGAGGTTGGGACATGTAAAGCATAAATAAAACAGACTGCAAGGATTTTCGAATACATTTAACTTAGATTCAGTCAAATACACTGCAAAGGCAAAATAACGTATTTAATGTCCAAACTTATGGACATTATTGGTTTTATTTATTTTTTTGTTTGTTTTTTTGCAAATATTGTCTCATTTGAAATTTTATGCCTGCACCATGTTCTAAAATGTGAGGGACAGTGACAACAACAAATATGCAAGTTGAGGAATGCTAAAAAAAAAAACAACAAAAAAACAAAAACACCTGTTTGGAACGTTCCACGGGTGAACAGGTTAATTGGAATAAGGTGACTTTTAAGTTGTAATTTTAGTTCAGTGCTTTTGATCCTTTCTCTGAAGGCTCTCACTTCTCAACTCTGTTGTTGCAGCAGACTTTCAAGAAAAGTCTTGCAAGTGTTTTATACCCACGATGTGTAATTCTCTTTGTTTTATGTTGAGTTTGACAGTAAACTTCAACTGGGAGCGTCAGTAAACAGCTTCAAGCTTACAAATTATTCACGACGTGCCAAACTGCAGATCGCGAATTGAGTTGACCATACAGTGGTTGTATCAAAACTTTTTGTTCAAAAAGCAAAGCAAGAACTGTCCCAACATCTTGAAAAAAAAAAAAAAAAAAAATTGTAAGTTGAGTCACTCGTATCTCAAAGCACAAATTTAAATCTCAGATTCTGCAGGGGCACATACTTTTGTGGTGTGTAAGAGTGTATCGTTGATTTTTCTGTGAACAAGTTCCAACTAACTAAAGACCACTCTGCAGGTGTCCATGATGGCGGTGGATGAGATGTACGGCGATCTGCCCATGATGGAACGGGATCGCTACTGGAACGACTCCAACCCAAGACCACCTTATACAGCGGCAACTCTTTTTGTCCTCCGCAAACCTTCCTTCCAAGGGTCAACGTTTGATATGGCGTGAGTCTCTAGGTTCCACTTTCTCATTGTCTGCACTATCAACTTGTGACATTTGCATTACATTTTGGGAACTGGGCAAGAATGTAAATACACAATTCTTACAAAAGTATCAGGGGACATAACCGTGACACTTAAAGGAATTCAGAATGGAAAGGAATTGAGTCTTAGCAGGGTATAACAGGGTCTTCTTTTCTTGGAAGACTTTTTACAATGTGTTTTATGATGGGAGTCTTCTATTATCACAAATTTGGAAGAATAAAGTCATCCAAAAATAACAAAAAATGAGTAGGCATGCAGTGGGGAGAAGCAACAATGTAGAAATACTTTGTTCCTGTGTTGGAGTGGATGTCAGGCACCTGCACTTTGGTTGTGGTTGTCTGAAGACTTTGTATTAGGTTTGAGAATCTCTGGCATGAGGCAGATGCGATACATATCTACTAGATACACAGGTAGCGATAAGATTAAAAAACTATCGTTACAGGTACAACAATTTGACATGAGTTAATTCTTTTTTTTTTTTTTTAAACACAAGCATCTGAAGGTGTATAACAAAAAGCTTTATCAAGCCCTGACCGTTAATGTCCAATCACCAAAATGAGTGATGCGAGTGATTACCAAAGAAGTGACTGAACTCCCTCTGTGCTATCTGAAAGGGTTCCCAAAGAGGAAATGCACTTCCAGCCTCTAGAGGAGATCGCCGAGAATATGGAGGAGTCAGTTAGCCGCCACCCCAATATGGCTCTCTTCAACCGGCTCCTGAACGCGGCCCCCTCGCACGCCGGCTTCATGAGCGGAGCCCTGCGACGCACCTCAGCCCAGCTCCAGAGACTCTATCCTTCCCCCAGCATCGACCAGTGCGTCAGCGATGACGACGACAGTGAAAGCTGCAAAGTGGGCAAAGGGGGCTCTTTGCCATCTGGGCTTGGGCAGGACACCCAAAGCACCGTGTGTAGTTTACGGGAAGAGAAGAGCGCCAGAGTGCCTCTTTTGGAGATTCAATTTGGGGCTGAGCAAGGGAACTCTGACGTAATCCACAGGGACGGGGACACTGAGACTTATGGGAGTGGTCTTGAAGATGGGTACACAAGATGGGAGAAAGAAGAGAAAGCAGAGATCTCATCTCCTGTACTGCGCCTTCCTCCTCCCCCTCAGCACTCGAGAGGGGCTCGACCGGCCTCGGCCATTCCCATCACCTTCCATCACCCCTCTCCTTTCCCGTTTTACCTCACGTGCCACTCCGGTCTGGAGCACTGCAGCTCGCAACCTGCGATCAACCACCACAAAGCTGCGCCCTCCATTCTTAATCCTTCTTTAGGTCAACACAAAATGTCCTTCCTCACCGTGCCATCTTTGGAGCCCCAGCGGTTCCGGAGTGTCAGCATGGGATCAGAGGTGATTGGGATTTAAGTGCACAGCAGTTGCTCATTGGAACTTCACGACTGTAATGCTGAATTTAGCCATCCCTCTTTTATACAGTCGAATATCTTGGGCAAACAACTTGGAATAATCATTTAATTTGGTCAAATTTTCCTGGAAAACGTGTTTGAGATTCACTGTTTTACTGTGTTTCACTATATTACTGTTTATATCGTTCTCTATGTCTATGATATTAATTTTGTAAAAGAAGGCTGCATGGTGCCACGAGACAAAATATTTGTTCTTAATCTTTTTTGATTGACAGTATGTTTGTGCCAGTGTGGCGGTTTATCTCTTCTTGTAAAACTACAGCAACCACAACGTGATAAAGCTGATGTAAATCAAGACTTTTTGTACAAAACATTGACAAACGCTACCTCTGTACCACAATCAGATGACAGTAATGGGAAATTTTAGGACTCTCAAAAGGGCATGTACTCTACATATACAGTTGAAACATTTTAATATTTTAATACCTTCCAAATGATACAACTATAGCATGAAACGAATAAACATGTACTCAGTTTGCGTCGTTTCCCCTATTGCATACAGTGCATTTGAAGTATGATAAATGACACCATTTGCCAGCAGAGGGCAATCACATCACAGTGCAAAAGAAATAAATACGTGAAACGTTAAAAAAAAAGAAAAAAAAAACCCCAGACCATTCGGGATTTAGGCCACAAGAAGACGGACCGAGGACGAAGTGTGTGCATCAAAGGAAAAGCGATGTCTCACTTCCATGTGCACCAAGAGGAAGCAGAAGGCTTCTTCTACCTGGGCTGCAAGACTCTCTTCCTGCGGGACCATTGCCTCTGTTTGGAAAGGAACGACTGGGTCGATCCTGGAGGTCTGGGTTCCTCACACAAAGTCTGCTGGTGTAGAGCAGAACACTGCAGGGAGCAACATGGACAATAATTAACATTGTGTCATTTTGTCCTAATTAGCAACATCTTGTTATCCGGTACTGTTATTTTATTACACCGAATCTGGAGCAGGGAATTATTTGCAGCAATTTTGCCACAAGTGGTGGGAAGTGAGTATTTTGTTTTCGGGTAACTTTTTACTGCTATTCCCTGCATTTAAAACAGATCTGCTCTTTTACTTCTTACATTGGCAGAATAGGCTCATGATTGATTTTGCAGCATATGGATTGAAAAAAGACGCTATATAACATTTCAGCTGGTAAAGCGTTGGCCTCACAGTTCTGAGGACCCAGGTTTGATCCCGGCCCCGCCTGTGTGGAATTTGCATGTTCTCCCCGTGCCTGCGTGGGTTTTCTCGGGGCACTCCGGTTTCCTCCCACATACCAAAAACATGCAACTTTAATTGGACACTCTAAATTGCCCCTAAATGTAATTGTGAGTGTGGCTGTTTGTCTCCATGTGCTTTGCGATTGGCTGGCGACCAGTTCAGGGTGTACCCCGCCTCCTGCCTGTTGACAGCTGGGATAGGCTCCAGCAGTCCCCGCGACCCTCGGGAGGACAAGCGGCAAAGGAAATGGATGGCTGGATGGATGGCATTTGCAAGTACTGATACCTGATATCAAAAAGTACATAAATGTATTACTTATTATTACTCATTCATTAATTTTCTGTTCCGCGCTTATCCTTACTAGGGTTGTGGGCATGCTGGTGCCCATCCCAGCTGATATCCCAGCATAATGCCTACTTGTACCAAGTCTGGAAAAATGGTATTCTTCAGAAAAAATCGCCAGACGTTATGAAAGTGTTGTTGTACCCACCATGCTTTTCCAGGCTGTAAGGAGAAGTTCTTCCTGTCGCTCCCACTGTGTCTTTGAATTTTCTTCCAGACAGTCCTGTCCAACCACAATTCTTTCATTTATTAAGATAAATAGTTCAGAGAAGCCGCAACAGACACAAACCCACCATTGGCATTTTGACTTCCTTCCTGGTTGTCATCCCTGCACAATTCAACTTGAGTTCAAACAACAACTACAACAAAAATCAGCTTGGTCACCTACTTCTTTCTGCAAGAGATTTTTCGTTTTATTTTTTTTCACGGAAGAGGCAGCAGGTTTGTTGTTGGGAGAAACAATCAAATGTGGAGTCCCGGCAGGCTTACTGTTCTGCTACTGGTCAATGCCCAGACAGAGACGCCCTCCTGCTGACTCGGACATTTTTACTCTTGGCCGGTCATTTGTTGGCCTGCGGATTAGTGGGTACGAACATCATAACACAATGCAATTAGCACAATGGCGCTACGTTCAAATGTAGTCATGATTTAGGAGTGTTCTCGAAACAGTGTTAGCTATTAGAATCTCCCCAAAATAATAACAATAAAAAGAGATTTGTTTAATGCAGTTCAAGTATTTTTACATCAACTGATTCAATCAATTCTTTCACAACAATGAAGTTAATGTCGAGTTATTTTGACAAATGAATGAAAATATCTTTTTTTCTGGTACTTTTTTGGTTTGCCGGATTAAAAAAAAACTTTGTTAGAGTGAAATCCAAGTTTTATGTTTCATAAAAACTTTTGCCACACTGTTTTTGCTTTGGCTATGTGTGCGTACTGTTCAGCTGTTAGGTCCAGCAGAATGGAAAATCTACGTCCCCCTTATGCCAGAACGGTGTCTCTGTGTTACAGTGGCGTTTTCAAGATCAGAATGCCACTATCAATAATATATATAATTACTTTATTGCTTGTTAGGTGAATCTCTACATGAAGACAAAAAGCTGAGTTTGTGATGAACATTGTATTCTTTTCCTTTTAACATTAATGCATATTACGCGTTTTTCTAACACAGCAAAAAGTGTTGAAAAAATCTGGCGTTTTAAGGTCATTATCTCATTGCTCAGCTATCATTGTCACTATTTTTGGTTTGTTTTAAGGTGGCACGGTGGATGACTCTTTATTGTCTGCCTAGCAGTTCTGAGGACTGGGTTTCAGATCCCGACGCCGCCTGTGTGGAGTTAGCATGCTCTCCCCATCCATGTGTGGGTTTTCTCCGGGTACTGCAGTTTCCTCCCACATCCCAAAAATATTAATTGGAAACTCTAAATTGCCCGTAGGTGTGATTGTGAGTGCGACTGTTTGTTTGCTCGTCCTTCATGATTTCAAAAGTTCGTTTTCTGTCCATATCATTTCATGCTTGTAGGTTCCTGCAAAGAGCCACAACATGCAAATATCTAGTATGTCTACTTTACTGAGTCATAAGCGTTTAGAGTCAGTAAATAGAGACAAATTACAGATCCTGTAATTATCAAGTGACATAATCAAAAACAGTGAGAGGAGTGCGCATGAGAAATAAAGAACTTCTAGCCACCAGTTGCGAGTTGAGATTTCTCAATTTCCCGTCCCTGAGAAGCATTTCAAACAAGGTCAACCCATTCCAGTCTTTCAGCTGATTTTAGAAATGTGGTTTTGTCCTTCCCATTAACACAAATATGGAGGAGGATTTCAAAGAATGCGATGTGTGTATTTGTGTTTCCACAGAAACGAGCGTTGAAGTCAGCACGGAAGATTCACACTGAGTCTTATTTAAGGTTCAATTCAACTGTCATTCCCACCTACACGTTGTGTCTCGGGGTGTGTGTGTGTGTGTGGTGTGTGTGTGTGTGTGTGCGTGTTTTGCAGATCTCACTTATTCTGCGTGTGCCTCAGAGTTGCTGTGGCCGTTCCTATTTTTGCTGCAGCAAAAAGAAATTAAAGTGTGAAGAAGAGAAACACTTCTTGGAATTTGCGTCACATATTTATTATATCATTATATTATATTTTACTGTACGGGAGGCGAAACGAGAACCACAAAGCAATGCAGATTTCCGTTACTAAGCAGGCCCTGTTGTGAAAATGGGTTCAGGGTGACAATCTCATAGATCATCAACTATATTGAAATAATATTAATAATCAGTTGTTACAAATGGTAATGCAGGCCTATGGGGGGGCACAAACCAGTGCAATCTGTAGGCCAGTCCCAAGCCCGGCTAAATGCAGAGGGTTGCATCAGGAAGGGCATCCGGCGTAAAAACTGTGCCAAACAAATATGAGCGTTCATCTAAAGAATCCCATACCGGATCGGTCGTGGCCCGGGTTAACAGCGCCCGCCCCCAGCACTGCTAACCTGCAGGGCGTCGGTGGAAATTCAGTTACTGTGGGTCGAAGACAAAGAAGAGGAGGAAACCGGATCTGTCGTCAGAAGAAAAAGAGGAATGCACAGAGCCTACGACTAAGTGTCGGGACTTTGAATGTTGGGACTATGACAGGAAAAGCTCAGGAGTTGGTTGACATGATGATTATGATAAAGGTGGATATTCTGTGTATCCAAGAGAGCAGGTGGAAAGGTAGTAAGGCTAGAAGTTTAGGAGCAGGGTTTAAATTATTCTACCATGGAGTAGATGGGAAGAGAAATGGAGTAGGGGTTATTTTAAAGGAAGAGCTGGCTAAGAATGTCTTGGAGGTGAAAAGAGTATCAGAGTATCAGTGATGAGACTAAAATTTGAAATTGAGGGTGTTATGTATAATGTGGTTAGCGGCTATGCCCCACAGGTAGGATGTGACCTAGAGTTGAAAGAGAAATTCTGGAAGGAACTAGATGAAGTAGTTATGAGCATCCCAGACAGCGAGAGAGTTGTGATTGGTGCAGATTGTAATGGACATATTGGTAAAGGAAACAGGGTCGATGAAGAAGTGATTGGTAAGTACGGCATCCAGGAAAGGAACTTTGAGGGACTGATGGTGGTGGACTTTGCAAAAAGGATGGAGATGGCTGTAGTGAACACTTATTTCCAGAAGAGGGAGGAACATATAGTGACCTAGAAGAGCGGAGGTAGAACCACGCAGGTAGATTATATTTTGTGCAGACGATGTAATCTGAAGGAGGTTACTGACTGTAAAGTAGTGGTAGGGGAGAGTGTAGCTCGACAGCATAGGATGGTAGTATGTAGGATGATTCTGGTGGTGGGTAGGAAGATTAAGAAGACAAAGGTAGAGCACAGAACCATGTGGTGGAAGTTGAGAAAGGAAGAATGTTGTGCGGCCTTTCGGAAAGAGGTGAGACAGGCTCTCGATGGATAGCAGAAGCTCCCGGAAGACTGGACTACGACAGCCAAGGTAATCAGAGAGACAGGCAGGAGAATACTTGGTGTGTCCTTTGGTAGGAAAGGGGAGAAGGAGACTTGGTGGTGCAACCCCAAAATACAGGGAGTCATACAAGGAAAGAGACTAGCGAAAAAGTGGGATACTGAGAGGACTGAGGAGAGGCGAAAGGAGTACATCGAGATGCGACATAGGGAAAAGGTAGAGGCGGCAAAGGCTAAACAAGAGGCATATGAAGACATGTACACCAGGTTGGACATGAAAGAAGGAGAAAAGGATCTCTACAGGTTGGCCAGACAGAGGGATAGAGATGGGAAGGATGTGCAGCAGGTAAGGGTGATTAAGGATAGAGATGGAAATGTGTTGACTGGTGCCGGTAGTGTACTAAATAGATGGAAAGAATACTTTGAGAAGTTGATGAATGAAGAAAATGAGAGAGAAGGAAGAGTTGAAGAGGCAAGTGTGAAGGACCAGGAAGTGGGAATGATTAGTAAGGGGGAAGTCAGAAAGGCACTACAAAGGATGAAAAATGGAAAGGCAGTTGGTGCTGATGACATACCGGTAGAGGTATGGAAGCAATTTGGAGAGATGGCTGTGGAGTTTTTGACCAACTTATTCAACAGAATACTAGCGGGCGAAAAGATGCCTGAAGAATGGAGGAAAGGTGTTCTAGTTCCCATTTTTAAGAACAAAGGGGATGTTCAGAGCTGTGGGAACTATAGAGGAATAAAGTTGATGAGCCACACAATGAAGTTATGGGAAAGAGTAGTGGAGGCTAGAATCAGGACAGAAGTAAGTATCTGCGAGCAACAGTATGGTTTCATGCCTAGAAAGAGTACCACAGATGCATTATTTGCCTTGAGGATGCTAGCGGAAAAGTACAGAGAAGGTCAGAAGGAGCTACATTGTGTCTTTGTGGATCTAGAGAAAGCCTATGACAGAGTACCAAGAGAGGAACTGTGGTACTGCATGCGTAAGTCTGGTGTGGCAGAGAAGTATGTTAAAATAGTACAGGACATGTATGATGGCAGCGGAACAATGGTGAGATGTGCCTTGGGTGTGACAGAGGAATTTGGACGTGGGACTCCATCAGGGATCAGCTCTGAGCCCCTTCCTGTTTGCAGTGGTAATGGATAGGCTGACAGATGAGGTTAGACTGGAATCCCCTTGGACCATGATGTTCGCTGATGATATTGTGATATGCAGTGAAAGCAGGGAGCATGCAGAGGAACAATTACAAAGATGAGACATGCACTGGAAAGGAGAGGAATGAAGATTAGCCGAAGTAAAACCGAATATATGTGCGTGAATGAGAAAAGTGGAGGGGGAAGAGTGAGGCTACAGGGAGAAGAGATAGCGAGGGTGGACGACTTCAAATATTTAGGGTCAACAACCCAGAGCAATGGTGAGTGTGGTAAGCAAGTGAAGAAACAGGTCCAAGCGGGTTGGAACAGCTGGCGGAAGGTGTCTGGTGTGTTATGTGTCAGAAGAGTCTCTGCTAGGATGAAGGGCGAAGTTTACAAAACAGTGGTGAGGCCGGCCATGATGTACGGATTAGAGACGGTGCCTCTGAAGAAACAACAGGAAGCAGAACTTGAGGGAGCAGAAATGAAGATGTTGAGGTTCTCGCTCGGAGTGAGCAGGTTGGATAGGATTAGAAATGAGCTCATTAGAGGGACAGCCAAAGCTGGATGTTTTGGAGACAAGATTCGAGAGAGCAGACTTCGATGGTTTGGACATGTTCAGAGGCGAGAGAGTGAGTATATTGGTAGAAGGATGCTGAGGATGGAGCTCCCAGGCAAAAGAGCGAGAGGAAGACCAAAGAGAAGGTTTATGGATGTGGTGAGGGAAGACATGAGGGCAGTTGGGGTTAGAGAGGAAGATGCAGGAGATAGGCTAAGATGGAAAAAGATGACACGCTGTGGCGACCCCTAACGAGACAAGCCGAAAGGAAAAGAAGAAGTTGTTACAAATGGTCAACACAATGGCCTACGGTGGATGATAGGTTAGCACATCTGCCTCACAGTTCTGAGGGTATCTGGGTTCAAATCCGACCTCACCTGTGTGGAGTTTGCGTGTTCTCTTCGTGCCTGTTTGGGTTTTTTCCGGGCCTCCAGTTCCTCCCACATCCCTACAATGTGCGCGCTAGGTTAAATGAAGACTCTGAACGGAACATGTCACGTGTGATTGTGACTGTGAATGATTGTCTAAATGTGGCCTGCAATTGGCTCCAGACCAATTCAGGTTGTACCCCGCCTCTTGCCCAAAGATAGCTGGGGTAGGCTCCAGCACGACCCTAATGAGGATAAGTGAAATGGCAAATGGATGGGTCGACACGAGAAAAATGAACAACAGAATGGTCCAAGTAATCACCTAACTCACACTACTAAATACAGCAGAACCTCAATAAAACGGACGCTGCTATAACAGATTCTGGATATAACGGAACACCTGGTGTAATCAATGGGCTTCTGTTTCTATTTGTCAATTAAACTGTCATTGACAAAGTCTGTTCGTTCCAGAATTGTCCACTGATGTTTATTGGCACTCTGCTGCAATGCACTGAGGTATTTTTGGCTCTCACATACTGTACACAACGTGACTAGATCCAATTCCAAAAGACCTGCCTCTCGTACCTGCGTGGCGGCATAGTTGAAGCTGTGACGTTGACGTGGCAGTCATGTCATAATAGAGCGCAGTACAGAGAGAGCGTGAGCAGCATGCTGCCAGTGTTGACTCTGAGGAATACAAAACACAAGTCTTTGGAGTTCGGAACTTCATTTTCTGGTCAAGTCGTTCGCCTTCGGTCACAGATTTGGAACTGAAAAGCACACTAATTCTTGGCGCCTCATGAAAACAACAGGACTGCGATGAGTACTGCACGTCAGCAATGCACACCCACGTAGCAAGTTTGGATAAAATGTCAAACTTTCCAACACGTCCAAGCGTTTTTCAGATGACAAGACCGTTTTTTGGTCTGTTTTGTTCCACGTTAAGTCGAAAAAAAAAAAAAAAAAACTCTTCTCATAAAAGTGTTGATGAATTTATGTAAAATGGGGAAATGCCATTAAAATGCAAACAAATATAATTAGTGATATTACTTTGAGGAAGTCTTTGGAATCATTCTGCAATTGCTATTTCTCTCAACAGAGTAATTTGTAATTGAGTTTTCTTTTTGTAATTGAGCACTCCAGTTTCCTCGCACATCCCAAAAACATGCTATATTAATTGGACACTCTAAATTTCCCATACATGTGATTGTGAGTGCAGCTGTTTGTCTCTATGTGCCCTGTGATTGGCAGGCAACCAGTTCAGGGTGTGCCCCGCCACCTACCCATGCCTGGGATAGGCTCCAGCATCCCCGTGACCCTCGTGAGGATAAGCGGCTAAGAAAATGGATGGATGAATGATTTGTAATTTTAACCAGCTAAATTTTAAAAGTAATCTTCTCAACGCTGCATAGATGTGGTATCAACCATATAACTGTTGGGAGTCCCTATAATTACGATCGATTTATTTTTATACCGCTTGCCTTCATTAGGCTGATGGTTGAACCGGAGCCTGTCCCAGTTGATATTTGGGCAAGAGCCAGGGTACATCTTGAAGTGGTTCCAAGTCAATTGCAGGTCGTATGTACAGAAGATGTACCACGTGCTTTACTCAACCCGTCAGACAATAACAAATTCCAAATAATCAATGAGCAAACCGCGATTTAAACCTTGTAGATGCTGTAATATTTTGCACTAATCTGCTTAGCCTGGTAAAAGGCCAACACACACGCAAAAATGTACCAAGGGGCATGTCTGTTTGAACATTCTGAAATAACAAGAAGGAACCTGCACTTTCAACTAAATAAACATTTGACACGACAAGTCAGTGTTTACGACGGTACACTGATTGAAAGCGTTGTACTTTGGCATCTATTATTTTAATGGGGTGTGTTTCTACTTCCGTGTGTGTGCGTGTAAAGGCCACTCCCTGTCTTACACAACTTGAGTTAAAAAAAAAAAAGTTCATGCGTCAGGACCTGTCAGTCTGGTTCTTTTGTGCGTCCGTTACTGTTTGGTTGTCATGCACTGCGTAACACTTACTGTACATTCTGCGAGTTTAACAAGGACACTTTAAACATTTGAATTAACGAATGCATCCAGAATGAAAATGCTTTTGGACTTTGCTGGGGTGTCTAGACTTTTGCTTCCAAGGGCCACATGCATAAATTGATGGATGGAAGGACTACTTGAATTATTTTTCCTTTCATTTATTGAAGAAGCTAAAATGAACCAAGCAAGCAAGATTATTCTGTATATGTACGTATTACTGTTATTTTGAAAAACTGCTAGTGGTAGTTTGGGACTGTTCAATATTTTGGTGTGGCCTGGTGCCCTGTATCCCACTAGAATAGAGCCACACTTGTACTGCACTGCAGCCGTTTCCCATTTCAGCATTTTAAAGCAAAACATTTCAAAATTTGTCGTAAACCGACCATTTTAAAGCATTTACTGGAGAGTCATCCATGTTGGACTCCAGCACAGAACAGAAAGGAGAGAAAGCACGTTTGCTTCGAAAAGGGAACTCTTTATTCGCCACAGCGTTTTGAAAATAAATGTTGTGGACTGACAAGTGTATAAACTTTGTTCTTCATCGATTCATCCTCATGATGAGTTGGCACCAACCGCTGCTTATATAATTGGGTACTGAGTTATATTTAACAAGAAAAATCTCTTCTCATTTTGAAATCGAATTACACTCCACACGCTGGTTAATGGAGCCGTATTTGTTGGGTTAGGTTGAGCTGGCAGTGGAGGTTAAGAGTCATTATGCACAACAGCCTCAAAATTGATTTGATTATATATTTGTCAAAAGTTTCGTTTCTGGCAATAGATGACACGGGTGCCAACGATAAGTACTGTACTTGATTGATCCTTTCTGCATTCTCAAATACTTTGTATCAGGATTAGTCATCAAAAATGTGTTTTCCTTGCCATCAAAGGGCAATGAAAACAACAAAATCTCAAAACTCAGAAAAACTATTTGCAAACTGTGCCGAAAACTCGGACACACAGCAAAGTGTTATCTAACCTGAGCATGTAATTTGGACACGAGGTGGAGCGCAGTTTAAATACAGTAAACGGATCTCTGGCGTTGTTATAATGGACGGTTTTCAAACCACTGACCTTATATGAAAGTGAAGCTCTCGATATTTGCGCAGTCAAAAAATGATCAGCTTTGAATACCAGATACTCATATGATTGAAGTATACTGGACAAAGATTACAAACGTGTGAGACGTACTACTAAAATGCTTTCTGGCTTTAAATATTTTGCCTTGCTAGCCACGTTTGGTGGGGTTGCATGAAATAGAGATACAATTTAAGATGCACAAAAATTGTGTCTTAGTAATCATAATAATTCAGATATTTTCAGAGAAGACTAAAATAATAAAGCTTTTGAACTTCCTCAAAGTGTCAGTCATTTGAATTTGTAATTGAGTTGAGTTTAATCAATAAATACAGGGAAAAAACACTTTGTGGCACTTTTATGCAATTTTTTCGGTGCAATAAAATCCAAACTGCAATATATGTTTGTGTAACGATGCTGCCGTATAAACTAAATGCTCTTTTTGAAATGATCCTTTTTTTCTTCCTCCCCGGTCTTCTGCTTCTGCCACCAGTGAATTTCCCTACTGTGGTAACAATATTTTATTTTATCCTTTTGATTCATATCTGGCGGCACGGTGGAACAACGGTAAAGCGTTGGCCTCACAGTTCTGAGGACCGGGGTTCTAATCCTGGCCCCTCCTTTGTGGAGTTTGCATGTTCTCCCCCTGGCTGTGTGCGTTTTCTCTGGGAATTCCGTTTTCCTCCCACATCCCAAAAACACGCATTACTTGGAAACTCTAATTTGCCCCTAGGTGTGAGTGTGGCTGTTTGTCTCTATGTTGCGCTGCGATTGGCTGGCAACCAGTTCAGGGTGTACCCCGTCTCCTGCTCGTTGACAGCCGGGATATGCTCCAGCACTCCCCTGACCCTTGTGAGGATAAGAGGCCAATGGATGGATGGATGGATGGATGGATGATGGATGGATGGATGGATGGATGGATGGATGGATGGATGATGGATGGATGGATGGATGGATGATTTATATCCCATTAAAACATGTGGGTAACTGTACAAAGAAATGATTTTGGATAACCTCTCAAGTCAACTCCGTCTCTGTATTGTTTCCTGTAAATAGCGGTAACAGTAGTTGCAATGCTTTTCTTTGACTTGGACATAGTAATTTGGTTTTGTTCCACATCAGGCAACCCCTTTAAAAATATTAACATGGGTTTAATGTGGGTGGCACGGTTGATCAGCTAGTAAAGCGTTGACTTCACAGTTGTGAGGTCTCGGCCTCGATCCCGGCTCCACCTGTGTGGAGTTTGTATGTTCTCCCCTTGCCTGCGTGGGTTTTCTCCAGGCACTCCGGTTTCCTCCCACATCCCAAAAACATGCAACATTAATTGGACACTCTAAATTGCCCCTAGGTGCGATTGTGACTGCGACTGTTGTCTGTCTCCATGTGCTCTGCGATTGGCTGGCAACCAGTTCAGGGTTTTCACCACCTCCTGCCCGTTGACAGCTGGGATTGGCTCCAGCACTCCCCATGACCATTGTGAGGATAAGCGGCAAAGAAAATGGATGGATCGATGGATGGGTTTAATGTGTAGGTTTTCACTCAAGAATGCAATTTTGCATGCTTCGGCATGTTGCTGACCTGATGAAGAGCAACATTTTGATTTGCTCGGCTCCGGCCGAGCCATCTGAGTGCCCGTCACGACGCTGTGGTGAACAAAACCGGACGGCCGACGTGTCCGACGTGTCAAGCCAAGAAAGTTCAACGAACGTTGGTGTGGAAAAAAAGCTTTACTTTGGTGGTCTTGTCATAGTTTTAGAACTTGTAGTACTCTCAAGAAGCAGTCTCATATTTGTTATTACTCAAAGCATTTTGTAGTTAAGGCACAGAGGTGACGTGATTCCATTAGAGTCTACGTTCTTCTTCTTCTTATTTTGTCTTTGTCTCTTATCTATATCGGCATGAAGTTGTTTGACGCGGTGCCACCAGAGACTGACATACAACATCATTTCAAGGCCTTGTGTTAAAGGCTATATCTTCATAACATGTGTAGACTTTTAGATAAACATCCAGCTGGATGGTAAAAATGGCTGTAATGGCAACTTGTTTCACAATGGAGTGCAACATTTGAGGGATATCTGTGCCACCTTCAAGAAAGATTGTTTTGACTTTTTGAACAGTATTTGACTCAAATCCTTTACGACACGACTATGAGATATAGGAGCATTATTATATTGGTGAGGAAATGTAAGCTGCCCTCCATTAGAACGGTGGCCGACTAAGCAGTTTCAGTGTCACACTGTTGAATCTTTTGGTCATTCAAAATGTCATCTTTCAAAAAAGAATAAATGAATCCAAAATACAGCAGCTGCACCACATGTCAGTGTGTGTGCTCCTGTGTGCGTGTGTGTGTAAGGGCTGGAGGGGTGATTAGTAAACCTCTCTTCCCATTATTCTTACTTTCTTGCCCGCTTCCATGTCACTGGGGGGGCTCCCTGATGGAGGCTGACAGTAGCGTCAGTTGTGCGTCCCCCGGCCCATTGCCCCACCTCTCTCATCCCCCCTATTTGCGTCTCTTCCAATGTGCCCCCTTCGCTCTTGCCCATTCAGCACTGGCCCGGGTGACCTTGCTTTGGAGGTTGCCAGCTCGGGTCTGAGCTTCTTAGGGGGGCAAAATGTGCGGACGGCTGTCAAAAGCACATCTGGGATGAGATCGGGCGGACATCCGTGACTGATTAATCTCTGTTGGATGCGTGTTCTTTTTGCCACTGTTGACAAAACAATGTGCAGAAGCACTTCCAATCCTTCACTGTGTTTAAGTGTGCTAATAGTGAGTTTGCCATTTTTTTAGTGCTGTTGTGTGTAGTGAGTATAAGTCATCCCTAACCCTAACAGTGAAGAAAAAAGGTATTTGAACACCCTGCTATATTGCAAGTTCTCCCACTTTGAAATCATGGAGGGGTCTGAAATTTTCATCCTAGGTGCATGTCCACTGTGAGAGAGATAATCTAAAAAAAAAAATAAATCCAGAAATCACAATGTATGATTTTTTTAACCATTTATTTGTGAGATACAGCTGCAAATAAGTATTTGAACACCTGAGAAAACCAATGTTAATATTTGGTACAGGAGCCTTTGTTTGCAATTACAGAGGCCAAACGTTTGCTGTTCACCAGGTTTGCACACACTGCAGGAGGGATTTTGGCCCGCTCCTCCACACAGATCTTCTCTAGATCAGACTGGTTTCTGGGTTGTTGCTGAGAAACATGGAGTTTCAGCTCCCTCCAAAGATTTTCTATTGGGTTTAGGTCTGGAGACTCGCTAGGCCACGGCAGAACCTTGATATGCTTCTTATGGAGCCACTCGTCGGTTTTCCTGGCTGTGTGCTTCGGGTCATTGTCATGTTGAAAGACCCAGCCATGACCCATCTTCAATCTCACAATACATGGCCACGGTCATTCTCTCCTAAGTACAGTGCAGTCGTCCTGTCCCACGTGCAGGAAAACACCCCCAGGGCATGATGCTACCACCCCCATGTTTCACACTAGGGATGGTGTTCTTGGGATGGAACTCATCATTCGTCTTCCTCCAAACACGGTTAGTGGAATTATGTTCAAAAAGTTCAATTTTTTCCCTTTTATCTCTCTCACAGTGGACATGCACCTAGGATGACAATTTTAGACCCCTCGGTGATTTTTAAGTGGGAGAACTTGCAATATTGCATGGTGTTCAAATACTTATTTTCTTCACTGTAGAATACATCACAATATTCATCTTGAAATGTAGTGAACAACTGTTGGTCACGAGAAAAGCGATAGATCCCATAATGCATTGCACCGTTTCACACGTTCTGGCACGAAAACAGAGCAACACATTGCACCACAGACTGATTTGTTCCTTATTTGTTGCGGAACGTCCAGCACCTGACACTGATGCAGTACTTTGCAAGTGAGATGTTACTAACTGTGCAAGAGAGTGATTTTGACTGACGAGTGAAATAGATAGTCCAGTCTTTTCCAACCTTCAATAGGCCAAAGAACATATTTTACATGAGAAAAAAATGTCGCCAAACAATAACAGTATGTCACAAAAAGTGGATACAGAGGTTTATTGCCTCTGGAAGAGCGTTTACTGTACTGTAAATATTCTGGCGGTCACTGTACGCCATTGCCATCAATACAAGAACAAAGATATTGCATTTGTCGTGAACAATCTTTGGATCAATTAAGTGAAAATGGGTAATTCCCACAGGGCATCTTATGGTCTTTCATGCCACACTGGTTGGGAAACAATTACATACACTGTAGTCTACTTGACAATATAAAAATGTATCTTATTTTTATCGGGAATAGGAAATGATTGAATGATTCCAAACACATCTTACTTGCATGTCTCAATACTGTGAAAGTGAACACATGAACATTTTCATTTCAATGAGTCACTTGAGCCCCATCTAGGGTGGTGAAATTCACACACGTTATGATGAACACATTAATTGCTTTTGTAAATTGGGGTGTGACACATTAGTGAAATATGCACATGCGTATATTCTAGATACACTCCTTCCTACTTCCTGTTGCACAATTCCACAGCTGATATAAAGGACAAACTTGTTGAACCGGTTGGAAAGCGGCAGGCGATGAGGCCCGGGGATGAATGCATTGGATGACTTGGGTCAGTCATGATGAAGAAAACTTTACAAAAGTAGCGGATGAGAGAAGAGAAAGTGGAGGATGTCGTGTTTTGGCGGGCACATGCATTATTCATGCTGTCAGCGGAGACACGGGAGTGGAAGTAATGGCGTGTGTCACGTAAATCAGCAGCGATGATGACTTCATTTTACTGCAGAACCGCCCACACGCTTTTAAGGAGCTCCAGCTGTACGTGGCTGCGCACCCTCACACAAAAACATTTATACAAACCAATAAAATACAATATGCTGATCGATTATGTTTATTGCCAGTTTGTCTCGTTCACGTGCAGACACGAATCAAATCTTTTATACAGATGATAACTATGCAACAACAGCACAATAATGAAATATTGTACCAATATCCTGTAAATTACCTGCCATTAATTGACAGTGCGTCACAATGGGAGGGGGTTTGCACGTCTGCCTCGCAGTTTGGACATTGAAGGTTTGAATCCCAGCACCGACTTTCCAGCGTGGCATTTGCATGTTCGCCTCCGTGCTTGTGTGGCTTTTCTCCAGGTACTCCGACTTCCTCCCACAATACAAAACTCAAAATTGTCTGTAGGCGTGAATGTAGTTTTCCTACATGTGCCCTATAATAGGCTGGCGACCAGGGTTCAAAATCCTTGCGTTGGACTTTACCCTTAAAATTGAATTCTTCATCTCACATTTTGGACAATATCAATTTAGATTCCATAGTCGGGGGCAGGTCATTTTCTACTCCGGCATGACAAGCAAGAATGTGAAAAGATTTACATGGACCCCGAAGAGAGAATGTGATGTTCTCCTGGATAAATGGAAAGAATTTCTCACTGTTCCAGCTGCAAAATTGAATCTCACCAGCGTAGTTGTAGTGATCTCATTTGGTGGGAGACAAATGATGTCACATCCCTCCCACAAATCTCCTGAAAGATGAAGTGATGTATATGATTTAGTTCGGATTCAGCTTTCATGCTTGACTCTCTCATTATGCGGTCAATTTCTCGTTTAAGGCGGATGATCATCATGTGCGGTGCCACAGTTGCAGAATTCAATTGAAACATTGCAGGGGAACTGTATATTTCTTATTGTGCCCTACAATTGGCTGGCAACCAGTTCAGGGTTTACCCTGCCTCGTGCCACAAGGTAACTGGGATTGGCTCCAGCACCCCCGTGACCCTTGAGAGAATAAAGAGTTCAGAAAATGGATGGATGGATTATTGGACTATTACAAAATGCTTTTCTGTTGGCTTAAACGGGATACAGACATCGGACATAATTCGAGTCCAATTGTCACCTTCCAATCAAAAGTCCTTCCCCTCATTAACGAAGCACGGTCCTCCCCAGACATACGGAATTACAATATGTTGTTTGAGTTCAGCTTCAATCTACCGTCACAAAGCACACAAGCAAAGTATCACACCGGGCACCGTTCATGCCAGCTAGCTACTTGGCTATAAGAACAGAAAACACTCGAGGTAATTTATTCATTGTGTGGGGCGGTCTCGCACTTTAATGACCATGAAGATATTGAATATCATTTTCTGTACATAGTTCTAGAATAATTCAATACAAGAGCTGAAATAAGTATTGAACAAGTCAGCATTTTTCTCACTAAATATATTTCCAAGGAGATGAACGGAACCTTCAAGATTAATAGACTGCTTCTGTAAAAGAATGGGCCAAAATCGCACCTGACCAAAGCATGTGACTAGTTTCCGGTGACGTGTTCGATACATATTTCAGCCACTGTATGTCACTTTATGTCAGATTTGTGTTTGTCTGAAGGTCAAAGTCTGGTTTCTAGACTACTTAATTGTAGCCCTCACATGCTGAACTCACCGATCTCCCCAGGTCAGTGTTTCTGTGGTAGCGTCAGGTTTCATGGATGGTAATATGACATCATTTTTCTCCCACAAACTGAGACTGCATTGTGGGTTATTGTGGACTGCGTGTCAAATCTTGATCAAACTGATACGTTTAACACATACCTCTAAAATGTGGACGGTTAAACAGAAGCAATAATTATTGCTGGGTCTGAAGGGCACAGTGCATGCTGTGTTCAGCTGCTGTTTTCAAGTATTCATGCAGGTGTTGAGGCTGGCAGCAGCCACACCTGGCTGGGACCGCAGACAACAGCGCAGCAATAAACCCTCTTGAACGCGACGCAGACACAAAAAGACAGACTGAGACACATGAGTCTGCGTCACACACCCACACATGATCCTGGTACATCAGATAAGCACCTTTGCCGGTGTCATAAGACAAGTGCACTCAGCCTGGCTGCAAGACCAGCAGATGTTCCTGTCTTCCGAAGCATATCAGCGTCGTCCCAAACGCCACAGAGATCCATAGCTGGATTCTCCCATGGCCTCATTCACACTCGAGACTGATCATAGCACGATGCAGATACGTTCGTGCTCCCAGCAGCTATTAAACACATTTGTCTCGTTTCAGTTGGCAAAATGACAAATATTACTTCACTGGAGAAATATGTTTCCACATTTCTGAGACGGTCAGATTCTTTCCCGATCCGTCGCCCCGGGCCAGTACTGTGCCATGGAACAATGTCAATTTCCCAAAAGATCATTTTCTGTCTCAAGTCATGGCCTTTCTTGTCTTGTCTTGCTGCTTTATTTTGCCACTCAGGAACTTTCAGAGGTGATCTCATTGGTGCCTCGCGGCTCTGCCCCGACTCCCAAAACAACATTGTATTTTTCAGACCAAAATAGGTACTTCAGGCTGGAAAAACCCAGCCTGGAAGAAACAGAAATAAGGCAAGAGTTTCCAAGGAAGCCAGTCTGACCAAAGAGGTCTCTTTTAATTCATTTACTTAATATGTTGTTGTACTGAATGTGAAATGTAACGCAATCATTAATTACTGGCAACCTATTTGACTAGTCGAATACTGCATCTATCGTTCTGCTGTCGTTCACACCTCATGTTCTCTTGGTCTGTTCTTTCTCCTGAAAGTCATTTCTGTCCAGCTGCATTTTCAATAAATATTGGACCAAATTACAAAAATAATAAAACATTTAAGAGAGGGAGTATTTCAAGCTCCCCTGTTACACAGCAAAACTGTGCCAACACCAAAGGCATTCAGATCCATCATTCTGCTTCGGCATGCAGCTGAACAGGATGGGTAAAAAAAAGAAATAATGGACTGGTAAATTGTTAGCTTGGTGCTGTAATCTGCGATAAAACAAAATGTTACATCAGTTCCTGATAAAATGACAAAGTGTGTTGATTCAAAAATAAATAATTCCAGGTCTCAGAAGAATGCTTGCGTGTTCACCGCACGTGGAAAACATGACACTTGGGCTGTCACGACCAAATCTATTTCAAAGTGATTTCCCTACAGATATTTACAGCAAGGTGATATGTTGGGCGGCTGCCACACAGTTCTGAGGACCCAAGTTCAAATCCGGCCTTGCCTGTGTGGAGTTTGCGTGTTGTCCCCCTGTGCCTCTGTGGGTTTTTTCCAGGTACTCTGGTTTCCTCCCACACTCCAAAAACATGCATGGTTGGTGAATTGAAAACTCTAAATTGCGTGTTGGTGTGAATGTGGGTGTGAATGATTGTTTGTTTATATGTTCCCTGCGATTGGCTGGCGACCAGATGAGTGTGTACACTGCCTCTCAGCCAGAGTCAGCATGCCCACAACCCTAATGAGGGTAAGCAGGAGAGAAAATGGATGTATTGATTTTTAATCGAGTACTCAGGTAATTGCTCCCCCGACTTACTTATTGTAATTTATTTTTGAGGATATGGGATAAATTTTGTCCAGAATATGACATAAAATGTCAACTTTTGCAAAGGAGTTTTGTTAGTAATAACACTTAGCCTTAGTACGCTACCAATTACTCTCCAGCCGTGCATCCATCCATTTTCCATACTCACTGGGGTCGTGAAAATCTCCAGCCATGTGGCAGCCGACCAGAGTTGTGGCTGTAAGGAATGTGCCCATTACATTTCTTCAGATTCTTCAGATTCTTTGCTTTGCTCCAAATCCATCCTTCCATCTATTATCTAAGGTGCTTATCCTCAAACAGCTTGTGGGAGTGCTGGAGCCTATCCCAGCTATCTTCAGGCAGGAAGCAGAGTACACCCTGAACTGGTTGCTAGTCAATCGCAGTCCACCAAGAAACCAACAAGCATTCACACTCACATTCACACCTCCGGGCAATTTAGAGTCCTCAATTAACCGATGTTTTTGGGATGTGGGAGGAAACCGGAGTACACGGACACTATGTCTTTCAGAAGACCTGGGAATGCCTCGGGATCCACCCAGAAAAATTGCATGAAGTTGCTGGGGAAAGGGAAGTCTGGGTGTCCCTGGGAAAGCTACTGCCCCAGGGCCCTGACCTAGGTTGTGGATATTCATACATATACAATGGAACCTCCGTTTTATTATGATGTAGTTTTTGAAAAAAAAGGTTCACTGAAATTTTTGACCCAGTTTTCATAATTAGCTTGGTTCTTGTAAAGTTGAATATGTTCGAAATGCCACACCTGTCCACCTACCAATGTCATGTCTAACTTACTATCTTATTTTAAAACGATTGCCATTTCTCAGTGTGATGAAACATGAAGACAATTTCAAATTTTGGTATGGAATAACACAAAGTAGATGGAGAGGATTTGCTTACGGGAATTGGAGGGCCATATGAAAGGAGAAGGAGGGCCACATCTAGCCCCCGGGCCTTGTGTTGGACATGTGATCTCGCCTCTACTGATAGTCCTCATTAGTGTCCCAGGTAGGCTGAAGCCTATCACAGCTGACTTTGGGCGAGAGGCGGGGTACAATCTGGACTGGTTGCCAGCCCATTGCAGGGCACATTTAAACTAACAACATTGATATTCACACCTATGATCAATTTCTTCAGATGCATCATTATCATCATGCATTCATTTTCATTACCATTTTCAAAGTTCACATTCTAAATCCTTGCTGTCGCGGTCCTCTTGCCTGGCAGTTGGTTCAAACTTGAGTAAATCCCTGCCCTAGGCCAACATACAGTATGATCAAAAACATTATCCCTCTTCAGAACATGTATCTTGACATATTTTTGGGCTGTCATGGATTAAAATAATGAGATGTTAATTTAGTAGGAGGGTTGCCGGTATTCTTATTTTGGCACATGGCTATGTTCCCTCATGTTTGTCGCTAACTAGGTGAGGTTCTTAACATACAAAGTAATGCTCAACAGAAACAGAACAAAAACTCAAGCTGTCTGTGTTGTCTGAGTTTTTCTCTCTTTCAAATGTAAGAATCAGACTCCCAGGGGCCACATGTTGAAGCTGTCCTTTCAACCTCCCTGCGGTCGATCTAGACTAGCAGTCTTGAGGACAGACTTCAGACGCATGAAAACCAACATTCACACAGACGGACAAACATTAACCCACCGTCTGACCTTCCTCTGCTCCACCTAAGGAGGAGGAGAAGTAGAAGAAGAAGGAGGAGGGGAGTTCTGAAAAAAAAAAGAAAAGAAGAATTGGAAACACATTCCATTTCCCGTAAAGCTGGGAGAAGGAGTGGTGAGTCACAGGGGCAGTTCCAAATGGGTTCTTTTGAGTCGCAGATGACGCTCTGTCTTTGAAGGTGTCCACACGGTGCGTTTAGTCCTCAGAGAATTAAGTGTAAAAGGCTGTTGATGTTGTCGCTCTCCTCACCCATCAAGCATCCATCATTCATGCAGACTCCAAATAAACAAGCAGGACCAGCTGACACCACCTCAAACCACATTGCTTATATTTGTCTCAATTTATGTCACAATTGTTTGTTATTGCTATTTGAAAGTCACATAAGAAGGACTCCCATATACTTTGACAATGGCACATACTGGATGTAGTCTGAATATTTTACAGCAGACCTCCCACAAGGAGCAAAATTGCGAAACACTATGGAATAATACTCTCCTGTCTGTCTCGTCACACCAGTCCAGACATCCCCCCCTCAAAAAAGAAAAACACACACACACACACACACACACAAACCTAAGAAAATGATGCTGGTTTTCCGTCTAGTTCCGAGGCAGCATCCTGAGTCATGGGCTGAGCCCCAGATCGTTTTTCTGCAGACGACTTAATTGACTCCACTCAAGGAGTGAAATCCATGTATGTGCTGTCGTCCAGACTCAGGACCAAGATGCCCAGTGGAACACAGGTGGACCATGCAGCTATCACATATGTCTGTTTCCATCGTCCAGGGCCCATTTTTCTTGCTGCTGTCAAGTTACCTTCTAGTATTTTAGCAATCTATTAATCCGGTGCTAGAGTGGGTTCTATGACCCATCTACGGTGGCAGGACAACTTTCACTTTCTAATTAAAAGGGAGCAGATGCCTATTTGACGTTTGACAGCACGAGCAAGAACTAAAATTTAATTGTTTTTTATCATGTAATGCACAGATTTTTTTATCGTAATAATAATGTGTGAGGCTAATGAGCATGCGAGTGCATCAACATGCAAATATTCACGCGTGCACACACGCACGCACACACACACACACACACACACACACACACACACACACACACACCACACACACACACACACACACACACCGTACTTGTTGATAACTTGTTGTGGGGCTACCGGCGCTACCAAGCAATATTGAAAGCACTCTGTCAGAAAGTTAGACTGCCCAGGGAAAACGAACGAAACATTCAAATAAATTTATTTTCGTTGCCCTAGTGTGTACTGCAGGCACAGCAGTGACTCAGGATGATTCACACTCGCACACATGCACATACGCGTGCACACACTCACGCACACAAACTCCTCTAAGTCAAAGTCCCTCACACACAAGCACTTCAAAGAAAATGCCAAAACTTTATTGGCTGCAGCTCTCTGAGCACCCGTTTGTAATATTATAATAGTTTAAAAAAGCAAAATGAAGAGCAAAAACTCGCCTTAAATAGAAAATTTTGTTTTGCATTTACTGGGTATGGATATATTTGTCAATAACAATTTTTTAAATAATATTTATTGTCTGAGATACTACAAAAAAAAACACATTTCATGATCAAAATATCCCTTTTTATTACTAATTGGAACAATGATATATCGTATATCATAATATATGACAACATTAATAATCTGAAGACGAGCAATCTTTTTCAAAACGCTACAAATCTATTTGGTTTGGTGTGAGGGAAATTAGTTATTGAACAGAGCATATTTGACAAACATAAATTTGATCTTGATAAACTAAGTCATTGGTTCAATCTGAACATTTTAAACAAAAGAAATGAGTCCATACACAATAACTAGTAAGCGAAAAAACAAACAAACAAATCTTTTGTACTAGATACAACAGATGCACGTTTGTCGTTTGTGATTGTTGTGATGTACCAGTGGGCCTCATCATAACTTTTGCTACTGGAGGTTTGATGTCATATTAACGTCCACAGGTGCCTGGGAGGGACACAGAGAGAAAATTTTGGGCAGTTTTTCATGGTTCCCCCCCTCCATGTACAATCATTAATCAGAGACAAAATGATGTCATCATTCCCTCTTGCGATTTTACTGCCTGTGGAAATAACTACAGTGCATGGCTCATGAGTAGTTTTACCAACAATATGTCACAAATGAAGAAACTTTGGCAGCACACGTGCAGTCTTTTGAGACTTTCAAATATCTGATAAAGTCAATCTGTGAGTTAGTGGTCTAGTCTAGGCAAAAGCTCATATTTTCCACATAAATACAATGAAAAGAGGACAGATGGGTGGACTGTATGCTGGAACAGAAGGGGGTGATGAAAGATGGGAGATCACTGGCATGCTGTTTGCGAACCAATAGATGCCTCAGAGGAACTTCGTCTATTCCAAGATTCACATATTCTCGCTCCCTTTCCACACACGTACTGCACAATGTTTGGACGGGCTGCTTCAGACGTGTGAGTGTGTGTATAATTATGTAGCCTTTCTCTACTGTATGCATGTGAAAAATGACACTTTTTGTTTACATTTGTGAACATATACATTTACATCGCATCCTCTTTTCCGTACAGTATTTTTCCATGATTAGCTATATTGGCATTATTGAAGGGATTACTTGGTCCAGTGTGAGTTTATACAACAAAGCACATTCTGGCAACGTCTGTTTCAAAATCTATTCTCAGATCATCTGATCGCTGAAAGATGTATTGATGTCATTGGGGTACAAAATAACAACCATTGAGAATTACTTCATTAGATTATGAGTGCTGTCATCTTACTACATTTATTTCAAAGAATTTCTCATTGGTATTTCTTCTTTGAAACACAGACACACAAACAACACACACAGACTTCACACAAACTATTGGTGGTAGGAAATCGGGCATTCCCTGCATCGTGTAGTACAGGAAGTGAATTTAGTGGCTCATGTGTTATGTGTGTATTATGAATGAGACCTTATTTTTTGAAGCTCTAAAATCATAGTGCCAAAGATGCACGTGTGGGGCTTCACTATTACACAGGATGATTGAAGTGAGAGCTGGGATGGGGCCTGCTTTAGGATGGCAGGTACGCTTTGGTTTATAATAGTCAATTCAATTCAGAAAACCTGATTAGCAGCCAAGTATAAATGTGAAATCGCGGAAATAATTGGTCTACAGTAGTTGGACCCAATCAATTACTGAAGTAAACAGGCCACTATAATCAGATATAGGCTATAAACACATACAAGAGGTACAGAGAGTGATGGCAATAACAATAGTGCAAATGGTGCAGAGTTGTCAAGAAGTGTAGTAGTGTGGTAATACCGATCAAAACCAGTGTGACAAAGTTACAATAATAAATGTGGTAATGATGTCACGGCAGAGATGCGCACAGAATCCTGAGATGATGAACAATGTTGTAATGTGAATGACACCAAGCCAGTACTCAGTCATGTAAAGAAAAAGAGCAACCATGTGCTTTACACACAACCACCTCTTTGTTCACATACGTGGGTTTAAAATGATTCACATTTCAATAATGTTTATCCAATGGCTACCATAGTCCTGCAAAACAGGTGAGGTGCATCTTTCACCAACAACGTTGTTTTATCAAGTCACCGATGGTGTACGACTACACTTAGCTGACTTTGATGTGGGACGTGTGGGTTCAGAAAATTATACTAGTAGTCATTTCCAATAATCACAATCCATTTTGAAGAAAGTGGTAGACTAAATTGTTGCTTTTGGGAACAAAAAAAAAAAAAAATCGACTCTTCTTGGTCTTTATGTGACTGACATTAGTGGCAAAAGTGGAGACCAAATGAATTGCACAGCCAGTGTGGAAAAAGGAATGTACGACAGTATACTACAGAGGTCCTGATTGATTGTCATTGTTTTCTCTTTTTTTGGGGGGGGCCTCATTAGACTTTATGAGGTCAGAAAAAAGCGGACAGCAACAACACGGAGGAATGTCAACCAGGACGCATTAATGACAGCAATGATACATATGGAGAAGCAAGACATTCCCCATCAATGGTCATGTCAGAGACTTAATTGACATTCTCTCAGCTCCAAGATTGATTTGTGTCAAACGTGTTGTCTTGTGGCAACCTAAAACCTTTCAGCGTCTGTCATTCAAAAATTTCCCAACTAATCTAGAAATAACACTAAAGTAGGTGTATTCTTTCAGTTGTTTATCATTAGCATAGTATTTCTCATCACTCTGTGCACAGTGTTAGCAAAGCTAGCTTTTAAGCTTTTATGGTTAGCATCAAAGTTGAGCCGGTGGTAGCTAGCCCGTTACAGCATGCAACAGAGTGTAACAGATTTTCTTAAAAGGAAAATCCACTGGTTTGCATTAACAATGTATCTGTTAGGTCATCTAATATGTACTCTATCTTGACATTGTGATGTTAAATCCTCTCTCGTTTAATCTTGTTTTCTAGAAGATTTTTATCAACAGTTAGGAATTTTCAGGGGCGCTGCCATTTTCACGAGTCACGATGACCTACATGGGCGTATGTGATGTGTTGCGTGCCGTTCCAAACATTCGATTACACGGGACACCATTATGCTCAGCGCTGATTTCTCGGATTTATCCTCATCTGATGAAGAAATAGCAGTATTGGTCTATCGGGAAGACGGAGGCATAAATGGTGTCCCATGTAATCAAGCCTTTGTTGTAGCACGGTACACATCACATCCGCGCACATAGATCATGTGACATGCGAAAATGGCAGTGTCCCTGAAAATTCGTAATTGTCGATAAAAATCTTCTCAAAACACTATTAAATAACAGGATTTAACATCACATTGTCAAAATAGAGTACATATTACATGACCTATTGGACACATTGCTAATGCAAACCTGTGGATTTCCCCTTTAAGAGGGAGCAGTATGCAGATTATTTATAGGAATTTTTTTTTTTAGAGTACCATGTTATCATAGCAGTTATTGTACATAATTAAGTGTAACAAATCATTTTTACTTTTGTGTACAATCAGAATCTGTATTTTTTTTTCCAAACGGACAAGCGTTTTATCGTGATTGCAGACAAACTTGACTTTAGTCAGCATGAAAGCCCAATTCCAAACTTATTTTCACCTTTCAATGATTAAAAAAATGGAAATATAATTATCAAAAAGTAAAGTTCAGTACTCCAAAGAAAGACAAAAAAATAGAAAGTAATCCCAAAAAGCAAAAGAGATTTAAATAAATGATTGAAAAACACCAAATGAATAAGGTATAGAGGGCGATGTCATCATATTGTAAGAATTTAGTCACTTCGAGTATATCACCATTCACTCAATGCTGTGACATATCCTGAAAGAAAGTGTGTGTTTGCAGAAATGGGAGTGTTTGCCTTCTTACTCACCTCTGTCACTTTACCATCATGCTTGTCTGTGTATGGCCTGTCTGGGCCTCGACTGTCTGGGCCTCGACTGTTTGTTTGAACTCCAACTAATTGAACCACTATAAAGGCCACATCGTCTACCTTTCTATATTTACGAGAAAGGAATTACTGATGATTGTATTTATACCATCCGTGATGTACTATCCAACAGAAGCATATCAATACCCAGCTTCTTCAAAATTGGTCAAAACCTCTTTCCTTAGGAAAGCATGTAACTGGGAGTATTTTCTAAATTCCCGTGGGAAAGTCGTTTTCCACCCCTGTGAAGCCCAAAAGTGACGCTAACATCGAAACTTAATTTTGGTTCAAGATGAATTCCAGTGGCTTGTAATATTACGTTTTGTGTCATAGCTGCAAAGCTAATGAAATGTAACCCTCATTGATTTTGCATGCATTTACAAAAAAATTGCTTGTGAACACAAAAGGCGATGCATCTGCATCCAAATTTTACGATCTCACAGTGTCGCTGGCAAGGCTGTTCCAACATAATTTGTCAGAACCGAGAATGCCGCTCCCAAATGACGTGTATATTCATATTCCTCATTTAGACTGACATTTTCACCATTTGTAAACCACCTCATTTACTAACAAAAAAAAAAACAAAACAAGTATGCAGCATAAAACTCTGTCCAACCCTGTTTTTTGCCCTTTTTTTTTTGATTGCCAAAGTGACAGGGAGTTTAAGCATCTGTGTGGATGGAGGGGAAATAGAAAAGACAGCTCCATATGTGATGTGTCAGCCCGAGGGAACCGCCGGATCCGACCGCCTTTTCCCGCCCGCCACACTCATTTGGCCCCAGCAATCGGGCCTGTCTTGTGCTAAAGGTCTCCCATGGCTACGAGGCTCTTTGGCACTATCTGCGAGCTACAGACCGCGATATGCTGATTAAACGAGCCTTCATTAAAGCGATTACATGCACACGGAGGCTTGATTTCCCACAGGCACCCAAATAACAAAGATGGGGGGGAAAGGATGTTTTTGGGAGGGGGCATGTTATGAGGAAGGGACTGCTGACATTGTCATCTCGTTAGAGTTAAATTACACTACTCAGGCCTACTTGAAGGAGTGACTTCATACGCTTGCCGTGTGTTGGACTGACTTGTTCTCACCTTGCGGGGACAGCCAGCTTGTTGCCGTGACGATTAGCCATACCTGACTCACCACACCTACAGGCCGCTTCCAGGTCACCGAGCTTCCAGCATGGAGGACCTTGCCCAAGACTCAGAGAAACGTTACTTCTGGTTCATTTCATTAAGTCTCTGCATAAGCAGCAGAGGTTGTTTGAGGGAGTTAAAGTCACCCGGAGAGACCATCTCGTCCTTTACTGACAGAAACTTTTGTCTTTGAAATCACAGGGAGAAACTCCAACTTAGCAACCTGGTAACATTTATATAATAATGTTAAAAAAATTGGTATCCAAAATGGCGTCTCACCACCTTCCAATCTAAGAATTTACATGGTTGATAGCTTATCAAGAATTAGATAAATTCTCGTGGACTGTTTGTACATACTGTAGTTATATTTAATTGCTCAGCGTTCAAGCATTGACTTGCAATGGCCTCCCGAGTTAGAAGATACTAATTATACTAATAGGATGAGATAAGATAAGACAGAGGTACTTATACACACACTGTTGTTTTTGACCCTCAACTACTGCAGCCCTTAAGTACCTATGTGCGTGTATAATGTTGTATTACTGCACATAAATACAAATTCTCCTAGTTATATAACCGGCGTTTGTTGTACTTTTTTATGGGAGGTGTTTCATATTTATGTGAATTGTGATTGCAAATTTCGCCGTGTAAATAACATTTTGTTCGTGATTGTGGCATAAAAATAAAATTTAATAAAGGATGATGGGATTTTTTTATACTGACAATATGCACATTTGATCTGATTTATGAGTATTTTTTGTAATCTGAGGGAAAAAAAACATTGTTTAATTTACTGTAATTTCACAGCGCAGTACTGCAAATATGTTACTGTAGATTCAAAATTGTCTACACAATAAGTGGAGTACCTTACAATTTTATTTAGCCTGTTGTCCCTTTTTAATGCTGTATACGGTATTTTCGCCATAGTAATTACCATTATATTTCATATATTATTGTCCCACTGTAATTGTTGATTCATTACTTTTCATTTGTGATTGTTTATGAGCAGTCATTGGGGATCCTTTTTGAAAAAATGAAAAAAAAAATACTTAAGCTATTCAATTTAGCCCCCGATAAATGTTAGCCACATATTGTATGCATTGAAGATCACAGATGTTCCCAAACAGCCATTGAATGAGGGGAACTGCATTTATGTGCTCGTCTGTAGTTTTCTCCTTTTCTCTTGTACTGCTCGCCCGCGTGTCACCATGAATCACCACGGCGCTGAACGCCAGCGGCCAAATTGCTAGTATGAGGTGTCCGAGGTGTGCTCCTTTCCATCTCTCTTCACATTTTAGCCCATGTGTGAGGAAAAATGTATGTTCAGAGCCTCTGGGTCACTGATGAAATTTAAAACATATACAATTAATTTTTTTTAAAAACTGTAAACAATCATCATCATGACAAGTAACAATTACGTTATCTCGAGCTGGTGACCAACAGTTAATGAGGTCATTGTGAGGCTCAACATGACCGCCGAGGGAGGCTTTTCTGATTCCCTTAAAATACTTCTTTTTCTGTCTCCACAGACATTTTTGCCGATGTAATGATACAATACCCCATACTTTTATTTAAACTAATTGAAGAAGAGAATTAAATATGCCAAACACTTTATCAGATCCTGATAGCTTCTTGGGCAAACAGTCTTAAAGACAATTGATTGTTTCCAAGTCGATGCGAAGACATTGTGCTCTTGTAATCTAATTCGATTAAATCATATCAAGGTTTTGTTCACCTTGGAATTCAAATTCTTCATCTAAGACAGTGCAGTGAGCCCCAAGTAACCGTCAAATTATTAGGACAATTAGTTGATGCATTTATTATGAACACGGAAAGAAATACAGCTCGAGAGCGTTGGCCTCACAGTTCTGAGGACCGGGGTTCAAATCCCGGCCCCGCCTTTGTGGTATTTGCATGTTCTCCCGTGCTCATGTGGGTTTTCTCACTTTGATGCTGTCAAATATTTGTATGAACAAATGAGGTTGTGTCATACACGGCCACAACACAGAACATCGGGAAGATCGAGCCAAAGCGGAGGAACGTGCACGGGCACATCCACAGCTGCATGACCCACTGGGATATGATTCAGAGGCCATCATCAAGCAGGTGTTCGTCTCAGGTGACGTGCGATCCAACACATACATCGAGTTGTGTTTACATCGACATCTGCCCTTTAATAACACACACTGTCAAATACTCAAGCACATGAAAAGGTCGACTCTGCCCCTGAAGATGTAACCTGATGATCCACGCAAAGTTATATGTCAGACGTGTTTTAATCTTTTTTTCCAGGGCCAAGAAATTCACATTTAAAATGTATGAAAGCAGGACATTTGTGGCTGTCAGCTCGGTGACAAGCCATGGTACGCACTTTACACTTTGACCCGAGTAATGTTAGTATATTCGTCCATCGTTCTTAGCCACTACCTATCCAAGAGAGCCACTTGTAATATGCTTCAGAAAATGGTTGATTGGCAAACAATTGAAGGCGAACGAAACACGTTTTCCTTTATTAATAATTGTAGGGCGGCACGGTAACATGGGCCGCAGAGTGCTCGAGTGGGTAGCATGTCTGCCTCACAGTCCTAAGGTCCTGGATTTGATTCTTAGGTAGGATAAGCTGTATATCGCCAGCCACAGTCAAAGTCAGCTGTGATTGGCTCCGGCGCAATGACAATTGCCTGGCTGGACTAAGACATCCTGCATCAATGAACAAATAAACACAAGTGTAATCTTATTTTTGGCTGTTTCCACAACTATTCATTAAGTCTCGCTAAAATGTTTTTGAGCAATATTGATTCATAATATCCATCCATTTTCTTCACCACTTATCCTCATGAGGGACGCAGAGAGTGCTAGAGCCTATCCCGGCTGTCAACGGGCAGAAGGCGGGATACACCCTGAACTGGTTGCCAGCCAATCGCAGGGCACATGGAGACAAACAGCGGCACTCACAATCACACCTTGGGCCAATTTAGAGTGTCCAATTAACATGGGAGGAAACGAGAGTGCCCGGAGGAAACCCACGCAGGCACGGGGAGAACATGGAGGGTCCGGGATCGAACCCGGGACCTCAGAACTGTGAGGCCAACGCTTTACCAGCTGATCCACTGTGCCGCCCTGATTAATAATATTGATAATAAAACTCCCAAACTTTCTCAAGCCTTCACCAGCTAGAGTACAACTATAATGTCAAATTATCAGTCATTCATGCATTTTTCATACTGTTTACAAGGGTTGCGATCGTGCTGCACCCTATCTCAGGTGTCCTTGGGGGAGATGTGGGGTACACCCTGAAGTGGTCACCAGCCAATCAATCGCAGGGCACATAGAAACAAACAATCATTCCCGTTCGCACCTCCGGGCAATTCTTCAATGAACCTACCATCCACGTTTTGGGGATGTGGGAGGAACGGGAGTACCGGGAGGAAACCCACACAGGCAAGCCAGGGCTTGGATTTGAAGCAGAGTCCTCAAAACTATGAGGCAGGTGTGCTAAGCGCACCCCAGATGGACTTCACTGACTGTCTTGTCTTGGTTGCCCATTTTGAAACGTGCGTGATCGTATCAATTGATTGTCTTTTGTTGCCACAAAGCCGGAACGCTCAGTGCATTTTTGAAGCAGTCACGCCCACAGTTTCCACACCCTCTCCTCGCCTCATGCGTCTCTTTCCTGCCTGAGGCTGGAAGGAGGGCAGCCTCCCACGTCCGTCCAGCTGGAAGCCAGCCAGAAGGGGATCGGCTTCCCGCTTGTGTCAGGAGGAACCGGCGCGCCAGGATACCCAAATATGGACTCGGCGATATCAGTTGGGACGCGTGACTCAGCAGACTCTGACATGTGCGTGCGGTATTGATCGGACACACGCAGCCAAAGTCTGAGAGTGGACTTGCCTGCGGTGTTGTCTACTGGAGCGCAGTGGACCCGCGAGGCTCGTGGAGGAATCAGAATCACCGCGAGTGAAGGCGCTCTTGTTGTCGTTCCTATTTACCTTTTGGACTTTTCCTCCAGGCGAAAGGGCCTCGCCGTGTTTACAGTGGTGGCGGTTCCCGGCAACGCGTGTCATGACGTATCTCCGACATCCTGGGGGCGGGGCTGCGAGGAGACGGCGACCAACCCGGGTCTCGGAACGCGCTACGCTCGGGGCTGCTTTGCGTTCGAATAAATAGTGAGAAAGTACTCGGCGGCTTCCTCACAATAAGACAGGAAGCGAGAGACAGGTTTGCCAAATTAAAGGCTGGCCAACACACGAGTGGAATGAAAGCATCTGAATTAGTCACTGGACTGCGCTTTGATTCCAACTAAAGGTACAAATCGACGACTTGCTATAGTAGAGTTCCGCTATTTTGGAAGTTTTGCTGCTTTTGATAGTGATCGTCATTATAATATAACATCAGGACTTGCTGGAGACAGAGTTGGGACCTTCACGAACTCTTGTAGCCTATTTGACTGTCTGATTTAAAAGCCGAAATGTCCACAGTAATGGAACAGCCTTTTTATGACGACTCGTTTCTTTCTGCTTATGGCCATCCAGGCGCAGCCTTGCCAGACTACAAGTTACTAAAGCAGAACATGAACTTGAACTTGTCCGAGCCCTATCGGAGCTCCAACTTCAAGTCTCACCACCTGCGCGCCGACTCCGAGTTGTATTCGTCGGTCACGGCGGACTCGGGCTCCCTCAAGCTCGCCTCTCCGGATTTGGAGCGACTCATCATCCACAACAGCAACGGGCTCATCACTACCACGCCGACCCCGAGCCACTACCTGTACAACCGCGGGATCACCGAGGAGCAGGAGGGCTTCGCTGAGGGTTTCGTCAAGGCGCTGGACGACTTGCACAAGATGAACCAGATGGCGCCGCCCAACGTGTCCATCGGAACCGGGGGTGTCGCCTGCTCGGCGCCCGGTTCGGTGTTCGGCGCATCCATGCAGCCAGAACCTCTCGAGTACACCAACCTGGGCAGTTGCACCAGCAACCCCGGCCTGTCGTCGGCCGTCAGCTACCCGTCCGCCACCATCAGCTACCTGCCGCACCACCCCTACCACCACCACCAGCACCACCACCACCAGCAGCAGCAGCAGCAGCCGCCTCAGGGCGCGGCGCACGGCTCCCATCACTTCCAACACTCGTTGGCCGGCGCCGGGCTGCACGCGCCGCGCTTCGGCGGCCTCAAAGAGGAGCCCCAAACCGTCCCGGACATGCAGAGCAGCGACAACAGCTCGCCGCCCATGTCCCCCATCGACCTGGAGAACCAGGAGCGAATCAAGGCGGAGCGCAAGCGGCTCAGGAACCGGCTGGCTGCGTCCAAATGTCGGCGGCGCAAACTGGAGCGCATCGCCCGCTTGGAGGACAGAGTGAAAGTTCTGAAAACAGACAACGCGGGACTATCCAACACGGCCTCCCTTCTCCGGGAGCAGGTGGCCCAACTCAAACAGAAAGTCATGACACACGTGAGCAGCGGCTGTCAGCTCATGCTGTCGCCCAAAGTTAAGTCCTACTGAGGAAGCCAAACTGCTTGACAAAGACTTGAAACACGTACACTGGACTGGAAGCGCACTGACAGCGCACAACTGGAGTGTTGTGGCACCCAAATCAGTGACAACCGACGGAAGCTGTCCTGTTTACATTTGACTTTGTACATTGTGATGAATTCTGATGTAACTTATTTCTTTAGTCAGGTTGACCCTGACCTTTGTTTGTTTGTTTTTTTCTACAGTACCTGTACAGTATATTTAAGTAAAAGAGATGTTGCATTTGAGAAATGGCTTGTTCATTTTGAAACGTCACCTCTTTGGAATTATTGAAGCAATTCTCAAGAACACTGTTGTCAGAATCATCTGCTTTGTCAGCACTTCAGTTCCTTGACCTTCAGAACCCCAGACGGGATTGTTTTCCGATTGACGTAGTAACACGCCTTATATGGGGAATTTTTCCTCACAAACGTCACAACACTGATAGGTTTCCGGAAACTCCCTCCTACACTGCTGGTCAGAGAGGCCACAGTACCACAGGTATGCATGTGTGACTGTGAGATGGCTTGTCAATGAGCTACGGGAGTTTCCCAGTTCTGCTTTCAGTTTCCCCAAACAAGCTGTGAAAAATGAAGAGCCGTTAAGCAAAGAAGTTTCACATGAATAAGCAGATGCGGTTGTAGACTGGGTTAGGAATTTACGAGAAGTGCTGCAGCATGCACAGTAAAGTAACTACATTGCATAAACAGGAAAATATCTTTAAGAGCCCATATTAATTATCCGAGCTGGTGGAAAATGTGACATGTAGTTGAACTACTTCTGAGTTTATTACATTTGAAACACTTGAAGCTCAAACAACATTAGAAGTCAACTTGTAAACAGAAAAATTGAATGATTTGGTGGTTCACATAAGCAATTTCCACAGCTGTCAGATGGCTTCCCACTGAACACAGTTCATATTGAGCTTGCGATCAGCTTATCACCTAATTATTTTATAGTTTAGACTTGAGCAATTAATGTTTTACTATGGGCGTCATTTTGTATGCTACATGAACAAATTTCACGTGAAACCAACCACAGGCAAACATGGCGCTCAGGAGATAAATCCTTGATTTTCAACTACTGTGCATTAAGATAATCACTGTTCTGCAAGAAATGGCCCAATTTGGCTTCTTTGGTCAGAAAATTACTTATGGCAAATATTCTTCATCTTTGCCAGTAACACGCTTAACAATTAATGCTCTTGCACTAGGTGGCAAAAAGGTCCAACAAGCACATATCGGTTGCCATTCATCAAATAACTTTGTCGATTTCAGACTAATTTGTGAAGTCGTGATTTCAGTATGTATAGTAATGGCATTTGTTTGGTGGTTGAGATCTCATGCAAAATGTCACTCAGCTCAAAAAGTTAATGTAACAAGCTCGTGGCACACTCTAGAGGCGACAATTGGTAGGACACAGGAGAGAAGAAAAAAAAAAAAAAAAAAAATGCTTCACATTCCTACTGCTTTAATCAATTGAGAAAACACAGTCAGGAAAATTCTTACAATTTTTATGAAAAAAAAAAAAAAACAGTCAATTAACTTTTCAGTGCTGGAGACTTGGATGTTGTCCCACCAGTTGTGTACTCGACGTACAATGACAAGACATCTAACAGAATAGGTTGAGCTTTTGACTACCAGGAAGTCACTTAAGACTGCTCCACAAAAGCGCATTTCATCTGAGGGAAAGTGCTCCCGTCAAGGTAGGGGTAAGGAGAACTTCACATTTACTGCTTGGAGAAGAACTCTTTACTCTTCTCAACGTCAGGAATGATGGTGTCGCTTCCTGGTTTCCAGCCAGCAGGGCACACTGAGAGAGGACAAAGTGCTTGCTCACTTATCAGTCATTGACACAGCAGTATAAATGCACAAAGTACAAATGTCAACACGCCGTGCGGTTACCGGGCCGCTCAATAGATGTGCACTGCTAAATAGTTAGTGCATTCGGAATTATTAGGGTTATGACAAAAATAAAAAAGGATCACAGTGAACATTCAAGCAATGGTACAAATAGGAGCCAAACCACAAAACCCTTGAGATATGGAAATCACAGCAGACAGTTTGACGTACTGAAAATCAATATCAGTATTTCAGAACCTATTGAACTCACCTTCACCATGTTTGTCAGTGTGCTGGAAGGCCTGGACCAGGCGCAGGGTCTCATCCACAGAGCGACCCACTGGCAAGTCGTTGATGGTGATCTGCCTCAAAATGCCTTTGTCATCAATCACAAAAAGACCCCTGACAGACAGAAAATGTGGAGTCAGTACTTTTTCTCCTCCCAAAAGAAGACAATCATTGCAGTTAGTCTCAACTCAGGGGCTGCGTTTCAAGGGCGATGTCCTAACAGGTGAAATTGTATCAATATTAAAGTTTGAATATTTTTCTCTCCCATGAAAAATACACAATTGTGCATTGTTCCCCTTAAATCAACCATTCAATGCCAAATCTTAACATTTCTCTTGAAATTACATTAGTATGTTACCAAGATGTAGCATCTTGATATGAAGCTGAAATTGGACCCATTTAAAAAGGGAGACAGACAAAAGGGTTCAGCCCCTGAATTGGCAACATCGTAATGTAGTCTGGTGTCTCAAGCAAGTCTGTGTGACCTGTATGAAATGCCATCATCCTCTTTCAGCACACCGTAGTCTCTGGAAATGCTCTTTGTCAGGTCTGCTACCAGCGGAATTTTCATGTTACCCAGACCTCCCTGCTTCCTAGGCGTGTTGATCCTGTGGGGGAGAAGAGTATTACCCATCAAAATAGAACAAATTCCATTTTATCTTTATAAGACAAAAGACTGCACACTTAATGTCCAACTGACACCATAAGCAAGATTTTTAGGATGTTCAAAAAAAAAAAAACAAACAAATAAATAAATACAAAGGCCAGCCGGAATGGACCAATCAGTTTGTTTGTTTTCGCCACAAAACATTATTTTGACGTAAACGGCTTTTTGGAAATCCAGTCAAAAATCCTCAAGGGATTTGTTTTGGAGAAGAACCAGGAAGTGATATTATTCGCAGACGTCCATTCAGGCGGGTTCACGTGTTTGTAACAGCGGGAAAGTAGCTTGTTGTTCCTTCGTGTTAACAAAAACGCCGGCTCGTTGCATTGCTGGATATTGCTCGAACACTCTGGAGGACGGATTCGCTCTTCATACTTTTCCAAAAGACCCGGTTCGTTATGAAAAAGGGATTACACAGGTGCAAAGGACGAGAGCTTTGTGGGTTCCAAATGACAGGTAGGTGTGTATGCAGCTATTTAAAAAAAAAAAAAAAAAGAAAAAAAGAAAAAAGTGTGTGTGTGCATAATCCTTTTTTCAGCGAGGGACAAGACTCCCGGCGCCGGGCCAGGCCGCTTTTGTCGTTGCTCACGGCTGAGTACGCTACTTATCGTCATACATACTGTCGGGGAGTCTGTTAGTTAGAAGGGATCGGAATGTCATCTAAATATGGCTTGAAACGATAGGATAATGTTGCCCAGGTAACTTCACTCGGTTGTGTGATGTTTTCTTCGAAAAGAGCTTCCGTGTCAGAAAGGGCATCGGAAAAATCCAAAAATCTCTTGTTCCTCTCCTATAGCAGGTGGCACAGCGTCTTCTCAATAGCGACTGTACCAGTGTGACATCTGTAAATGACGTAGCGGGCAATATGGCTACCACTTGGATGTCGAGTGACACTTCCGCAACTTTGCGCATGAATGACACGCTCCCCGCTCCTATTGATTTTTTCGTACAGACATTGAAGTGAATAATAGTATATGTAATTTTTACATCTATTTTACAATGTTTATAGGGATGTCAGTGGGACTTTCAAGACGATAGAACAACGATCACTACCAACAAAAAGGCTTTTAAAAATGCAAATGGGTAATGAACGCTAAACTGTTCGAGCTTCCAGAATCTTCCATTTAAAAATTTGAGTTTGATAAGACTTAGTGTATCACCGGGAACTTATCTGTTGTATGCAGAGTAGCAGGGTCCCGGCAGATAACCTGACGCCAGTGGGGTGGTGCTTCTTCAAGCCAGCAGAACAACAAGAAAGTGCACCGACAAAAACACATCGCTTACAGGCTTGGGCTGCAACTATTAGATTTGCCATGCGGACAAGGCGTTTTGTAACAAATGTAAAGATGTCTTTCTTTGCAAATGGTGATAAGAGCTCTCTCTCAACCAAACAATTACATCACACAAACACACTTCACCTCTGTAGGTGTAGCTCAAAACCTGTCTGATGTGACAGCATTTATCCAACTCCTCTCCTATTTAAATAGCAACGGGAAAAGAATAAGCAGCACTTCGATACGGGCAACCTGGAGCATAATGAGCGTACCCTTTTGCACCAAGGCAATTGATCCTATAGGGAATAACCCAACAACTAATGTGCAGCATTAACATGTGATTGAGTAACTCAAAGTTAGAAACTGGTTTCTACTGAACCAGGAAGATTCCTCACCACGCTAAATGACTGAAGTGAGAGTCTACGGAGCAGCCGATCACCTCGCAGCCAATTTTGCGAAACTCTTCCGCTCGGTCGCTGAACGCCACGATCTCAGTGGGGCAAACAAATGTGAAGTCCAGCGGGTAGAAGAAGAACACCACATACTTTCCTGAAAGGCAACGAGGAGGGAAAACAATGTGGAAAAAGTAACAAGTAAAATCAGGGTTGCAAAATGTGATATTACCTTTGTAATCAGATAGCTGGATGTCCTTGAACTGTCCATTCACGACAGCTGTAGCTTTAAAAGCTGGAGCCGGCTTGCCGATGTTAGCGTTTCCAGAAGACATAATGGTGGTAGTGGTGCCAAATGACTGCAAAAGACCAAGTGAGCATGTGTGACATCTAAAATCCTTGACTTTTTTTTCATTTTTTTCCCCCCAAATGCCTTCCAGGGATCCGTGCAATAGTTTTGTATTCAGAGGAAAAACCCATGGAGTCACATGCAAGTCATGTTCAACCAGCAGGGAACAAAGCTTCTTAGCAAACTTCTAAAACCTTGTCAACCAGAAGGTGGGGGTGAAAAGAAGGGGGGGAAAAAAAAAAAAAAAAAAAAAAAAGAGTTGGGACGTGTGACAAAAATCACTACATGTTCCTAGATTGTCATTAAACATTAGGTGGATAAGGCCATCTTAAACGTAGAGTTTAAATTGAACAAAAAAGCAATGCAAAAAAAAGTCCGCAGGATTAAATATATTCATTTAAATACTTGAAAAAAATGGAGTTACACGTGCTGTAGAAGAACCGATTTTACTGTGATCATTTTTATTTTTTTAACTGGGCTACAAATCTCCACGCTGCATAATGTTTGCAGCAGCTGTGGTAAGAGAAGGAATTTGCGTGAGCCGTGGGTGAGACAAAGAAAGGACCACTAAGGCCCCCCATACTGAAGGATAGAACCAATAAGACCTGCACTGTCTACTTAGCTCCTTGTTAGCTTACCAATCGTCAGTCAACAACATTTTAGCTTTTATTAGTTTCACAAAAACAGCAGCTACTGCCGGCCCCGCAGCGGCTGCTCAGTCGCAGTTTGCAAAAGTAAAGTTGGGAAAAAGGTGTAATTCTTACCAGTCTGTAGGACACGAACGAAGTTATCGACGACGTAACACTGGCCGCTTGGCAATGGCAGTTTGAAGAGGCGCGCTCATTGCGGCTGCGCGGACTAAGTAGGCGGTGCAATTGAGGAGGCCGGAAGTTGCGGAACACCCTCTCATCGGGCTTTCCATCCGTGGACTGCACTGACAAACGTTTTATTTACGTCTTAACACAAGCTCATTTTGAAATCTGTATTACTTACGAGTTACATTTTTTTAAATGTTCCCCGTCTTCTATAGTGAATAATATTTTTGGGCCAAGATATTGAAGATTGATGTCTATCACCAACTAAAGTATTTGAGAAAAATACTCTTGGTTCCCGTGCTAGATCAACTCCTTAAAATCGCTCTCAAGAATTATTATCTAAAAACTGAGTTCTCAATTCTTATTGAGATTGAAGAAAGAGTTTGAAGTGATCACGATAGATTAAGCTTTTGCATCTGTCTTTATGCTCACAAATTCAAACCAAAACAACAACAATGGGATGTTTTCACTGACGTCACACGTTCTGCTGAATTACCCATACACCACTGCGCACCGCCATTTAACCTCCCTACCTAACGCCGACCAATGTGGCAATTGACCCCTCCGTGGATATTGCGCAATCCGGGTCACTGACCAATCAGAGGCCAGAGATCTGCATAGACCAAAGCCCGTTTTTGCTCCCGCCATTTTCTCAGACAACAGTGCATGGTCCAGTATAGGTTTAGTTTGCGTTTTAGCGCGTATTTGGGTTATTTAACAAAAAATATGGTTAAGAGGTGTAGTCACGGACTTTGTAATAGTGACGACAGGTATCCTAAAAGGCTAGTTTGGTGGAGTTCGATTCGTACCCTTTCCAAAACCGAAGACCCAGTACGAAAAATGCCTTCGATGGATCAAACTTTGTGGAAGACCGCATCATCAACTAAATCCATCTAATATCAACCGGAACACATGTTTGCACGAAGGTATGCCCTATATTTGATTTTCAATACAGCATAACACTGCTGCGTGTGAACGATTGACACACTTATTCTTTGTTGAGCGATATTTAGCGATGATCGGATTGCACAAACGTATCGATTTCTTGCTGGCTCGCGGCCGAAGCTTAACCAGACTGTGTTTGCACGAAGATATGCCCTAAATTTGATTTTTAATACACGTCTCGTATAAATGAATGAGACGTTCTCCGCTAGCATAACATTGCTACGTGTGAATGATTGAATGAAATCAGAAGCATGGCGTCTCTCTCAGTTCAGAATGTATTGTATTTAGAATCTATAATATATCGTTGATTTGAATGAAATCAGAAGCATGGCGTCTGTCTCAGTTAACAATGTATTGTATTGTATTTGCCATTTTTTACGAATTGTTTGTCTTACGTCAGCGCACGTGGCAATTGACCCCTCCGTGGATGTTGCGCAATTCGCGTCACTGACCAATCAGAGGCCAGAGATCTGCATAATCTCAGACAACGCTGGCTGGATGGTCCAGTATAGCTTCTGTTGGCGTTTTATCGCGTATTTGGGTTCTTTAACAATAGATATGGTTAAGAGGTGTAGTCACGGACTTTATAATAGTGATGACGGGTATCCTGAAAGGCTAGTTGGTGGAGTTCAATTTGTACCCTTTCCAAAACCGAAGACCCAGTACGAAAAATGTCTTTGATGGATCAAACTTTGTGTAAGACCGCATCATTAACTGAATCCATCTAAAATCAACCGGAACAGAAGACAGAGTATGAAAAATGTCTTAGATGAATAAAACTTTGAGGAAGACTGCATAATCAACTGAATCCCATCAACCGGAACAGATATGTTTGCACGAAGGTAAGTCCTATATTTGATTTTCAATACATGTCTCATATAAATGAATTAGCAGTTCTTCGCTTGCATAATATAGCTACGTGTGAATGATTGTCACACTTGATCTGTGTTGAGCGATATTTTGCGATGATCATACAGGATACCTGTCGTCACTATTATAAAGTCCGTGACTACACCTCTTAACCATATCTATTGTTAAAGAACCCAAATACGCGATAAAACACTAACAGAAGCTATACTGGACCATCCAGCATTGTCTGAGATTTGAGTCTGAGATTATGCAGATCTCTGGCCTCTGATTGGTCAGTGACGCGGATTGCGTAATTTCCATGGAGTGGTCAATTATCTCCGTTACTGTTTGTGTTTTTGTGTTTCACGGGGGTCTTGGGACTCAAGTACACCAGAGAGGACTCGCTAACCATCAGAGAGCCTTCTTCTGCCTTTTTTTTTGATAACTCTCGCCAATTCGCTGAAGCTTTTTCCAGAGTTGCTAGTCGGCGCGCTCTTCAAAGCCTCACGACGAAGAGGCTCCCGATCCGGGTTACAAGTCCAACTTCGAAAGCGGGGACATCGGACACATTATGGAGCTCTGTGTTTCACGGAGACTTTGCTTTGTGGACGATTGCCCGAGGCTGCTATCACGCTGCTTGGTTTGGCTGATGTGTCGCTGAGCTAACAGGCTTAAGAGATATTCTTTTCAGGTGGCCAACATTACGGTTAAGATCTTTTTTTGTTGATCAAGATTCGAGAATTTTGGAAATACTGGATTTGTTTATTCTTTTGTCTTCCTGCCATTGTCATGACATTTTAAACAAATAATAAACATTTTGCTTTGTTTGTGGTGAACAAATAAACAGGTTTTACTTTTTGAAAAAAAAAAATAAAATAAATGGAGTTTGCCTCGATATTAAAAAAATAATATTCCACCGCCTTTTGTTTTTCATGTTAGCATACAGGTAAGTGCTCCACCTTCGTGATTTCTGTCACAGAGTAAAAGAACAAGGGCACAATACTGCGCCTTTGTGACGCAGTCCTGAGTCCCATGATGTGTGTATGCCAGGTAGCCTAATAGTCAGCCTGGGCTTGTCTTCAATAAATGCAGTTAGAAACTTAATGTCGTCCACCTTGCTGTATGTATGAGTAACGGAGCACAGGGATCAAAAATGGCTGCCCTCCGAGGCAGCACAATGGGTGATGTCGTGGAAAAAAAAAACACACATTACTTTAAATAAAATAAAAGCTTACTAATGAGTTTTCATTGAAACAAATAAAATCTCTGGAACCTAAATGCGCCATGTTTGACAAACATTACATCCATACAGCCTGCACTCATGTTATTCCTGTAAGGATCTCAACTTGACCAAACTCCCAACATCTTAAAATGACCATAACAATTTATTTAAGTTTACTGCAATAATCACAATCCAGTTCCACCACTACATTTTGTTGTCTTTGTTCTTCTGTCAAACACCTTTCTGGTGATCTGTGTCCCTTTTAAGACAGATCACGTTTAATCAGCTCCCACTTTGGTTTCTTTGCATTACGGTGGTTATTTATTGAGAGTTATACTTGTTCAGTCCAACAGAAAGAAGCTTTTCAACTGTATTGATGTAAAAAAAAAAAAAACGATAGAGTGCAAATGTAACTAAATAGGAATAGAAGATAAGATAAAAGTTGAGGAAAGTAAAGCGTTACATAAATGGTACAATGACATTTGTGTGTTGTTTTTGGTCAATTTCTCGTGCTAAACTCTGTGAGGGAAGGACGGGAGAAAATGGGACAAAGGGTGGACAGGAGGGGGAACGTTCAACCTCACAATTCTGTGGGGCTGGGTTCAAATCTGGCCTCACCTTAGTGGAGTTTGCGCGAATACTCCGGTTTCTACGGTGGCCTGGAAGTGCAAAACCATCTGAGTGTGAATGGTTGTTTTTAATTTACCTTCTGACTGGTTGGCAGCCGCCTCCTGCCCGTTTGGGCCCCGTCACCCTCAGGGGGTCTCATGTACATCCACCCATCCATCTATTTTCCAAGGCGCTTATCGTCACAAGGGTCGCGAGATTGCTGGAACAAATCCCAGCTACCTTTGGGCAGGGAGTGTGGGACATCCTAAAACGGTCGCCAGCCAATCACAGGGCACATAGAAACAATGATTCGCACTCACAAGGCTTTATTACTTTGTAGGCCTTGAAATATTCAGTATCCCGGTTAATGCGTAATCACTTGGGATGTTGCGAAAATTGTGTAAATCGAACTACTCTTCCAGTGTAATTTTTTTTTATACTTGCCGACGATATTATGTTCTTTATAATATGTAAAAGGGGAAAGCGACAAAAATAATCAATAATCGTGTAACGTGATCGTCTGAAAAAGAAGCCCTTAAATTCCAAGTACTGTATGTAATAATAAAAGTGTGACTACAGTATGTATCGTGTCGACCGTATCCTGTATCTCTTACTTTGAAGGGAAAGCCCTACCCCTTGTTTGCTAGTTCCGGTTAGCAAGACTAAGGGTTGTTTATGTTGACACGGGTTTGCTTATTTGAGGCTCAAAGGTAAAATAACTTAATCGATTAGTTTGTCTTTGTCCCGGAACGCTGGTTACGTTTCTGTTTTTTCTTTTCTTGCAAACAGTATTTATGACTCAGTTTCAAGTGTCGTTATCACGCTTGCATGGCAAAACAAAGGTGGATCCCAGTGTGAACCCCTATTGTGATGTGGGGGATTGCTCAATTTTTTTTTCCAGGGTTATCGTTTGATTCGTTGTAACATATATTTACTAATTTGCGTGATCGTTTTTTGTCAGTAAAGTGCTGACTGCAAGTCAAAGTAGGTGAATGACTATCGATATGTAACTTGGTGTCATTTTTAATTTTCAAAGGCAACATGAAGTCTGTTTTAAGTGTTTATCGCAATCGTTATCATATTTACTTGGGTTTTATGTTCGCAGATTATTATTTTTTCACGTATGAAAAAAATCCTAATCCTTGTGCTCCTTATAGCAAGAAACTTTATTTAGCACATGATAAGTTTTAATAATAAGCAGTACAAGCCAGGAATCTCTATTTGCCAGCTCTTTCCCGTTTTTTTCCCCATATATAACGCAGACAACATAAATAATATGACATTAATATGACATTTTTCCTCAGAGGCACGTATGATTCAAAAGATACCAACTTTCTTATCCATCAAAACAATAATAACAGGTGCTAGTTTCTGAGGTGAGATATCCTATGTACCGTATTATTTGTCCATATCTGTTGCTGTTTTAGTTTTACACATTAAATGTAAAAAAGTGCGTCATAAATCAAGTTTGTGAAATTGAGACGCTTCCTTAACCAGTCGGTGACAATAATGAATAATTTGTGAAACACAGGTATTCATTAGATGGAGTGGTCAACCCAGGTTTATCCTATTAAGTCTTGAGTGGATTTTCATTAAAGGGTGTAAAGAACTAGTCAGGTTTAGCATATTCTAACAGATTATTATTATTACTACTAATAATATTAAGTCACAAATGTCACATTCATACACGTCTTATTTAAATAGAAATCATTATTTGTACTGTAATTTCCTTAAAATAGTTGCACATATACTTTCAAATATATTTGTTTTTTTGCCTCATAGAATGGGCAAGCTGTGAATTTAGAAAGCACATCAGTGTTCATGCAAGCATGCTTGCATGGGTTTTCTAAGAGTACTCCAGCATCCTCCACATTCCAAAAGGTTAAGGAAAATGAAGACTTTAAATTGCCCACCAGAGTTGTGAAAGATGGATGGATTTCAAAGAAGTCAAGGTGGTTTGTAGAGCTTTTAATCACAAAAGAGTCTCAAAGGGCTTCATAGACCCACAGTTAGGTTCAGTGACATCGCTTGGTGAGTGGGCAGCTTTTATCAAATACATTAGTATGGTGCAGTACAGAACAAGTTTCTTTCGGCTAGTTCCGTTTGGGGTCGCCACAGTGTGACATCTCAGATGAACGCTCATATTTGTTTGGCACAGTTTTTGCACCGGATGCCCTTACTGACGCAACACCTCTTGAGGACTAGACCCCCCAGTAAGATCCGAACTCACGACCCCTGGTTTACGAAACCAATGCTCTAACCACTGAGCAATGCGGCCTCCCAGTATAGTGTTGTACAATGTCAGTTAAAACAGCATGAGACGCCATTTCAAATTGAAGCGCCACAGGTAACCACTTCCTCTGCAGTCGTTCTTCCTCATGATGCTTTTTTGTCAAGGCAGAATCCTCCAAAGCAACATCTCTGGGCAAGTGGTCCACCTCAGGTTAGGCGTAAGCAAATAGAGTAGAGAATAGAAGCAAATACAGAGATGATTATGGTGTTTTTAGTTTCATATATGCCTGTGGCCTTCAATTGTTAAATCCTTTGTGGGCTTCCGTTTCACCATCCAGGCTCAATTGTGTGTGATATTAATTGCAATCTTTTATATGTTGTGCATCCTCAGCTTGGTTTGACACTTGAGCATTGCTGTTCCTATGGGAGGAGAGAGAGAGATACTGCAAGACCTCCTGCGTTACAGATGATTCAAAGATTCTAGATCATGGATCAACAACATTCTCCCGAAAGAACACCAGCAGTCTCGCTTCCTGACGCATCTCATCCAGCTCTTAGACGACAACAGGACAACGCATTATCCTCCTCAGAGCCCCAGACTACAGCAAAGCCACTATGGGCACCTCTGGAAACGGATGCCCCGGTCACATTAAGTAAGCCTGTGTTCTTAGTGAAAAAAATAATGAGAGAAATCTTCCTTGTGGGGCTTTGGTGTGGGTTATATTAAAACCACAAATTATGCAAACCAAATAAAAAATTAACATTTATGTTCAGATACTAAAATGCTCAATGAAACCATATCATTTTGTCGAGCAAAAGCTTGCTTGCTTGCTTCATGATAGCATACAATGTAAAAGGCCATAGACAGGCTAACTAATATTAGTAGCGGTCCTCTGTAATGATACAATTTAAAACAGCTGCTACTTAAACACACATGGAGCATCTGACTGTCTGCGGGGCCATGAAGTTATCTGAATCTGATTGGATAATTGAGTGGGGGCGGGGAAAGGAGTAAGTGAGTGTATTTGGAAGTGCACACTGACTGGAAGAGAATAGAAATGACATGACTGATGAACCTCATCACCTTAACATATACACCAATAAAGTATGAGGTCATCCAACCCCTAGTAAGGATTATTAACTGGCATGTACATGAATGTTGAACCGCTATATAAGAGGGGAATGTTGTGGTGCTCTCCATTTTGCCTCAGTGCTGTGATTAACTGGGAGTGTGTACCTGATTAATCTGTCTGTCTAGCCATGTGATACTCTACTAATTGTCGTCCTCCATTTTGCAGCTTCTAACAACAACAATGATCTTCACATTTGCCAGCTTTGTAGCTGCTGGTATGAGACACGTCAAGGTCTGTCCAATCACGCTCGTTCACATCTGCAACAGATGGGAATCCCTGACGCCGACGTCAAGGGCAGCCCCATTAACTTTCTTTATCAGATCATGAAGGACGAGGACCTCAAGTCCCCCAGCAAGAAGCAACAGGAGCCTTTCTCCACAAACAGTCTACTCGAGGCTCCCGCTAAACATCCTTCAGGGCTGTCATCTCCACCCACATCTCCTCCCTGTAAGCGGCCAAAGCCCCCCGAGGAGTTCACTTGCATTCTTTGCGGGGAGATTTGTAAAAATCGGAAAGGCCTGGCAAGCCACTCACGGTCTCATCTGCGGCAGATTGGGGTTCTTGACCTGCTAGGGAAAGATGAGTCCGCAATCGACACTGTACAGGATCTGGTGAGCAGTGGCGTGTTAGAAGCGACGCACCCCACCAAATTGAGTAGTACCGCGAGCTCCTTCGCAGAACCTTCTTCAGCACCGGCCTCTAATGTGGCCTCCCCGCCACGGTCTCCCGTCGCGTGGCAATCCCGATCCTCTTTGCCCTCCACTTTCCCAAGCCTTGCAAAATCTCCTCAGAACTCAGTCAGTCGGGCTCCGAAAGCCAAGAAAGGCTTTCGCTTGGCAGTGGACCCCCTCCTCAAAAAGCCCAAGCCTGAGCCGTTGGACGTTGAGATGTCACTAGTGAGTGGAACTAGCTCCAGTAGTAGCAGTACTCCTCCGGAGAACCTATCTGCTTTGGTAACGCCTAGTGCAGGTAACACTCGCAACGTTTTTTTTGCCGATTCATTATGTGCCATCATTTCTCAACATAATTTCCTCCTGCTTTGCATGCCCCAAAGATGAAGTTTCGCCACCGACAGTCCTTTGTGACTACTGCGGCCAGCTTTTCGAGACTCGCAAAGCCCTGTCGTGCCACGCCCGTGCCCATCTGCGCCAGCTTGGCCTCACCTGGTCCATCAAGACGTCCCCGATTGATCTCCTGAAGGACGTGATGATGCACGGTGAAGACAAGCTTTTGTCCGCCGAGGTGTCGTCATCGGGGAAAATCCAGTGGAGTCCTCAAGGTTGTCAGAGGACATCAGAGAGCCTCCAGACAATCTCTAACCTCTGCCCCTCACCTCTGGATTACTCAATGAAAGACAAGTCGCCATCTTGCAAGAGTGGGGCTTTGACATGGGGTAAGAAGTGAGAGACACTCTTTGGTAAGAGAGAGAAAAAGTGTCTGTCCATGAATTATATGCTACTTGATAGTGGCCTTTAAACTACGTGAAAGAGAGGTGTTGAATTAATTTCAGGGGGGAAAAAAATCATTCCTAGATGCTTGTCAAATTCTGATTTGTTTACATTTCATAGACTTCTGTTTCAGGTTCTGATTTGTTCACCATTAGTAGACTTGTATTGTAAGTGAGTATTTAATTCCATGTACAATTTGCCAGCGCTGAGTAACTGGGCTGCTTGCTTTGTTGTCTTCAAGGCAAATCCTGTGAGCTCTGTGGCTTTCATTTTGAAAACCGCAAGGCGCTCGCCAGTCACGCACGGGCCCACCTTCGGCAATTGGGTGTGGTGGAATGGAAAACAGAAGGGGCAACCTCGCCGATAGAGCACCTCAGGGAGTTGATGCGGAAGGACCCGGTTAAGGTGACTGCTCTCACCCGTCGCTATCGGGAGGGAGACCTGTACATCAAGAAGGTGTGCTATTTGCTATTTGTTTGACTTTGTGTGCATGGCGGTTGTCATGGATTTTCCATTCATTTCAATGAGGAAAGATGATCTTAGATCCAAGCTGAAGGAACCAAGGTATTGTTTAATTCATGTTAAGAACCAATTGTCTTGACACTGACTCTCTCATGTAGCTCACCCCGAAGGGGTCTGATAAGATTGAGGTTAGGGCAGTCATGTTTCCTCCACACCAAACTCATTCAAGCACAGCTCTGTAAATGTGGAACCAAACAATTGTTAATAATGCGTTGGAAAGGGAAAGGATTAGAATTCGGGGGGTGGTGTAGCCTAACGATTGATGATAATTAGAAAGTATGTTTGACTTTGAACCGTTTTGAAGAAATGCAAAATCAAACTTTGCCTCCATTCTCTTTTCGTTCCAGAAAAGTGCTTCCCTATCCACTTTGTCAGATTCCGAATTGTTGCCTGGCAGCAATTTGAAGTTCTCAGGCCATAAATTGAGTAAAGATGATCAGGGTGCCTCTGCTGGTTCATCCAAAAAAACACCAGGCCAGGCACACTCTGTAGCGGCGTATGGAAATGGTGGTGTGCGCTCTCCACGAGGTTAGCACTTCAAACAAAGGAAGGTCGAGGCCTTCTGTAGCTCGTAACACCACTTGTGTCTTCCCTAGCGCTTCCAAAACAACTTCCACCGGCAGGAGAAGAAAATGAAGACGTCACCAACTCCCAGCAACCATCACGGTCTGGCAGCATTCCGGCACTGCTACCCAAACCTCCATTAACTCCTTTGGTCAAACTAGTCGGAAAGGTTTACTCTCTTAAGTGCAGGTCAGTGAGTGGACTTGTTTAAATATATGTGTTGCCATTTTAAAACATAATTGGTACATTAAAGGTCAAGTGTCATCCCTATAAACATTCTAAAATAGATATTGTAATGAAAAATACACATAACATTATTCACTTCAATGTCTATACGAAAAAATAAATGTGAGCGGAGAGTGCATCATCCATGCGCAAAGTTGCAGGAGTGTCATTCGACGACATCCTAGTGGTCGCCATATTGGCTGCATCCTCTGTCCGTGACGTCACCCGGACATTCGCCAATGAAAACGTGGTGCACCCTAACTATGGGAGACCAACACGACCCTTCTGACAGGGAAGCTCTTTTCAAAAAGGAGAACACCACACAACCGAGTGAAGTTACCGGGGCAATATTACACTATTGTTTCGAGCCATATTGAGATGATGTGCGATCACGGTCAAACCGCCTCCCGTCCAATCCACTTCCGCGGCCGAGATGAGCCATCGCGGCTCATCGAAGCCGGCCGGTGTGGCTCACTTTCAGCGCCGAGGGGGCTTATCACGGAGCCGAGCCATGCTGCTTTAGGGGGTTGTTCATAGCCGCCGCAGTATGCGATGAACAACACCGTTGAGCCGGGGTGCTTTACTGCATTGTCGCCGAACGCGCCTGAGTGAGGCATTGTCGGCTGCGGTCTTCAGAGCCGCCACCGTCCGCAAGCCCGATGCGCAGCCTTCGCCGAAGCCGAACCGGGGAACGCGGCTCCTTAGCCGGTGTGGCTCATTTTCGGCGCCCCTGTGGCTTATAATGGAGCAGAGCCGGGCTGCTTTAGGGGGTTGTTCACAGCCGCTGCAGTACGCAATGAACAACACACTCGAGCCGGGGCGCTTTACTGCGTTGTTGTCGCACGCGGCTGAGTGCTGCATTGTGGCAGCGTTCTTCAGAGCCTGCCGCCGTCCACGAGCCCGAAGCGCAGCCTTCGCTGGCGAAGCGACGCAGCAGCCCGGCGCGCACATCGACACATTTCGGACGCAGATCTTTTGTTACGTTATGAGAGACCGATTACATTGTCCGCCCCAAACTATTATTTTTTTTAGTTGCTGTATACACGCCTACCTATCATTTGGAACCCACGAAGCTCTCGTCCTCTGTACTTGTTCAATCCATTTTTCACGACGAACCGAGTCTCTTGCAAACTTATGAAGGGTAAAGCCATTCTCCCGAGTGTTCAAGCAATGTCCAGCATTGCAACGAGCCGGCATTTTGGATAACACGAAGGAACAACGAGCTACCTTCCCGGAAGTGAAACTGATGAAAACAAACGAGTCCACTTGAGGATGGGTCTGTCCTTTACGTCACTTCCTGCTTCTTCTCAAAAACAAATCCTTCGAGAGGATTTTCATGGCAGGAGTTACAAAAATCTGTATACGTCCAAACCATATTTTGTGGTGGGAAAAAACACATGGGTCCATGTCGGCTGTCGTTTTTTCATGAATAACATACTAAGAATCATGCTTTTAATGACAGTGGCACTTATTTAAAAATTGAAATTATTCAAAATGAACCACTGTCTATGTAGAAATGTGTGATTTTCATGGACTAGTCAACAAGGAACAGTAATAATACTGCAGAAAAAAGGTATATTCAAGTACAGATATAAGACCTGAACGTGATCAATAAGGATGCACCAGAGACCCAAATATGCATTGCAAATTTGACACACTACATAGAAGTGTGTGTTGAAAAACGTCTGCCGAATATGAATGAATAAAGATGAGGTACAGTATGTCAACTTGGAGCCATTTTTCTGCTGCAGTATTCTGAACATCCAGACACACACACACACACATACATTCTATAAAATAAAATTTTTGAAAATGGTGAAATATAGATTAATCTGGATCCCTAAATACAATAATATTGTGATGAATATAATAATGATATTGAGATCCTTTCTTAAATATCACAGAAGTAGAATAAGTTTGGTAATGTTTGCCAACAATTATTTTGGGTTGGCTTGCTACCAGTCTGACTGAATCACAGTCTGACCCAGACTGGCGACCAGTCCTGTGCACCTCGGCGTCTCGTGAGCTGGCATGGAATCCAGCTCACGTGTGGCCCGGAACATGACAATGGATGGATGTTATTTGTGACAGTTAGTGATGCCTCCTCGACAGTCGTCTTTTCATTCTCCACAGTTTGGATGAGCCTTCCTTGTCTGTTTTGCAGGTTCTGTGAAAAAGTCTTTCACGGGCCTCTGTCTGTACAAGAGCAGTGGATCACGCACCTGCAACAGCACATTCTGTCTCTGGGCTACAAAGGTCAAGAGTCTCCCCCTGCTCCTCCCGTTCCTCCTCCAGGACACCTCCATCCTGTGGCTGTGTAGTTTTAATAAGTAACATATGTGTGTGTGTATCATCTCAGATGAATGCACATATGTTTGGCACAATTTTTACGCCGGATGCCCTTCCTGACGCAACCCTTCTCAGGGAGTGGAGGCCCCAGTGGGATGCGAACCCACAACCCCTGGATGAATGAATTTATGCTGTCGTGAATTTAAACTTTTTTGAGTTTAGGCAACTGTCACATCGCTATTTTAATTGATCTGTCTTGTTTTTTTTTGTAAAAACAGCAGCATCAACGACAACAGTGAATAGCAACTTTGTAGTGGACCAAATCTCATTTTAGCTTTACGTGCCCAGAAGCGGCACCTTTGCACGTATAATCCTTGTGTAAAAACTTTGTTGTTTTATAAGCCCATTTCACTGTGAAAAAGTTACATTTTAAGTGTTTTAACATAAATATGTCAAAAGACTTTAATATGGATGATCATAGATGACACGAGTCTCCTCACAACCTGATTTTCAGTCTTTGAAATCTTTTTACTCATCCTACTCAATAATGATTTATATGTAAATTAAATTCCGTCTTGTGTACATGGTGTGATTGGATGGTGGTTTAACGTTTGAAGAACATGAGGCCTTTGATCACTAAACATTCACGCTAGGGTTATTTTTTTTAATGATAAATGGCATGAATTTATATCATACCTTTCCTTTTAAGACACATGGACACTTTGACAGAGCTGAGAAGAAACCTTTCAGGATTAGGTTAGTATGATCTTACCCCGTAAAGTTTTGTCATTTTGAAGTGTTGTCAGAGTTGTACTCGTCCATACAAACCTGCTCTGTAACATACATACAGCCACTAACTGGAACTGTCGCTAAGACGAGTCAAAACGTCGTTGCCTTGGAGATATTTCAAGCAAGAATCACAGGCAGCTTCTGAGATATCTGTAATTTGACATTTCAGGTCTGTTTATGACTTGTAATTATTAAGAAACATGAATGGCAAATGGGACAAAATGACGCTACAGATAACTGCAACTGATTTACACTTTGTCCTGCAGCCTCAATCACGTTGTGCACTCAATATATAAAAGTTCACCTACCAGTACAAATAATCACACAGATGATGTTGAACTTTAGCTTTAAATGTTAAATTGGCTTCTCCACTATCTCCTTGCAAATATAGAATCTCATTTCCATAAGTGGATGTGATACATTCTCTTTCCCAATGTGTAACTTCTCCTTATGAATGACTGGGAAAGTCTTCTGTGCGCTTTTGTTGATATTATCTGCACTTAAACATCTTAATGTGAATGAACTAAATTTACTAAGCACAAAAAATACATATTTAGCGTTTTATAATAATGTCATTGTCCAACAGCAACACTCATTTAACCTTTATGTAAGAATGGTGAGATTTCCCAGGTAACATATGAACATCAAGTTTAGAAGGCGCGGTCAAGTTAAGTCTATCTAAAAGATTAAGACAATAAAATTGCATTTTCGCCCTCAACGACCGAGACAAAATGTTAATACGTTTCCCAAAGAGGACACAGAGTCCCTGAGATGCTCAGGTATCTCGCCAACTTTATACACTTTTTCTGTGAACGAGGGTTTAAACCCCGGCCCGGGTACTCTGTGGAGTTTGCGTCTTCTCTACGTAGGTTTTCTCCAGGTACTCCAATTTTCTCCCACATCACAAAAAACATGCACGGTAGGTTTGTTCAAATTTCCCACAGGCGTGAATGTGAGTTGTGTGCTCCGCCTCTCGCCCGAAGATAGCTGGGATAGCTTCCAGCACACCCGCGACTCTTGTGAGGATAGGCGCTGTAGAAAATGGATGGATGGAGTTGGCAAATGTAATAAACCTGCTGCTTACTCTTGGTTCATTTGAGGTTAGGGAGAAAGTCAACTTGGACCAGTGCCAGAATTTTGTCACGTTAAAAACATTCATCAGATACACAACCGCAGATCTTATGCAATCTAACCTTCTCCCCATCTGCACGACAGTAAAGGAAAGTCGTGGCAGTCATCCAACTAACTCCGCCCACTCGCGGATGTGATTGGATTTCAGAAATAGCAGAAGCTAAAGTTGATCTCACGATCATAACAACTGTGTATCGTGTGTAATCATCAATGATGACGAGTTGATACTCTCCAGTCGGAAGTGGTCCCAAAAAAGTCTCCAGTAACGCTGTGACATGGAGTTTCTGGTAAAGCTGACATCTTCAATAACTCAGTGTGTGTAACCTTGACACGTGCGACAATTGTGTACTGCTGCTTTTATTGATACGTAAATGCTGGCTGTATTATTTCGTCTACAGCAAAAGCAACCCCCCGTATGTCCAGTAGATGACAGAGTTACACAACAAAACCTGTCATGACCGTGACAGAAAGCTTTGCAACAAAGTGTGCGGCCAAGTTGTGGGACAAAGTGCCAAAAATGTTCCTTCCACACGGGCCATTTAGTGTTTAAGCTCCATGAGATTTTTTTCATTTTCCGTTTTCATTGCATTTCACTTTTCACCTTTTGGTTCATTCCCTCTCTCTCCTGAGGTGCCGGGATCAGATTCTTGGCTTTAGGCATTGCTCAAATGAAAATGCTCTGCATTTTCTCATTTCTCATCATTGCTGGTCTTTTTCTCACCACAATGGAACAGATTGGAAGGTTTTGGGGAGCATCAATCATATTACCATTTCTGAGAAACAATTCATATAGATGTTTTGACATTTACCAGGATTCACAAAAAAAAAAAAAAAAACAATGTAAAGAAATACGCCTGCATGCACGGAGAAAACCCATTCACTCATGCAGCCAAATGAATCTAATAATTAGATTTCATCGAATGACCGCTAGAGTAAGGACTGTCTCAAAAATGGTTTCTTTCCAAATTTATTGGAACATCTGGTACTTCTAAACTACAACGTCAAACACATTGTAATTCAAATAAAACATTTGACAGTCTCAATCAAAACTGAGGCGTAAACATGGAGTATGAATTAAAATTGCTCAGGGTTTCCTGAGTTCCAGACATTTTTGTGGCCTTAAGTAGTTGTCCTTTTGCCAAAATTAGCTGGGATAGTCTCCACCACGCCTGCGGTCCTTGATAAGCAGCTTGGAAAAACGGATGGATGGAAGTCAAGTCTTTTGAATTTCTTGAGCCTCTCTGCTCCTGAGCCAGCACTGTTAACATAACGGAAACAACCAATCATAGCAAAGGGGGCGCTTGTAGCCAAATATGGACAAAATGGGTACAAAACTGGGTCAAACAGAAGTACAGAGGGGCATTTTCTGGACACTCGTATGTCAAAACCTGGGTGTTGTCATGTCATGTCATTATCCAAGCCGCTTATCCTCACAAGGGTTGCGGGAAAACTGGAGCCAATGCCAGCAGGCTTCGGGCGAAAGGCACGCTACACCCTGAACTGGTCGCCAGTTAGTCGCAGGGCACATATCGACACCATCACTGAGATGGAGTCGATCCCACCCTGCCCACATCAAAGGCAGACGTGTGGACCACTCCACCATCGGTGACAAAACCAAAGTAGGGTTTTTTTTTTTTTTTTTTTAATGAAATTGAGATTATAATCATAGGTCCATGTCAGCAAGTCACTCTATTGAAGTCTAAATATTCAAAATGGAGGACCTTTGAAAAAAAGAGTTTGTTTATCATGTGAATACCTTCAACCTACCAGTGTATCCCAAAACTGGAGATACAGAACATTTGCTCGGCTGTTTCCTGTCAGAACAATCTTTTGGAGAACCAAAAAGATCAGAATTGAATAGAAATTCACGAAAATGGGCATTGTAAATTTTAAAGGTTTTAAATTATATAATCACCACTATTAAAAATTACAAATTATTATTATTATTATTATTACAAATTGAACATTTGACATTATAAATTAAAGGATTGAAATTTACAAACAAATTAAATCCTTGCTGAAGAAACTATTTTGGACCTCAGAGTAAATACATAGAGCAAAGCTAAATGGAACACAACATAGAGAGTTGATCTTATCTTCTTATCCGAGAAGGTTCGCACATGCCATTAATGCAAATCAGCTGAGTCAGCATGGATCTTCTCTTGGTCTTTTTGATCAAATTTAGCTCCAAACTGCAGTATAAGAGTAGAAACCAGAAATTATTAATGGTCTAACAAATACTTTTCATTGTTGTTTGAATATTTTTAAACAGGCGAGCCCCAGATGGCTAATGCATAATGTCTGTGGTGATGTACATCGCTCAACAATTGTTTCGGGCTTCGGCCTGTGGGGAACAAAGTCATCTCAAATTGAGTTGACATCATTCCCCCCGCCTTTCTCATGTTTTGCCAAGCCAAGTAACATACCAGGTTCAGACCATGCAGAGTCGGGTGTAGTTCTTCATGTTTGGAATGCAGGTTTCCTGTGGATGGGGACTAAAAAAAAAATAAAAATAAAAAAAAGAGCATGTCCTGACACCTGCTAGCTGTAAAAAAAAAAATCTGTCCACGTACAAACATATTTGCTTTCAAATATTTTGAAGTCATGGCATGATGGATCAGTTGGTAATGTGTTGGCCTCACAGTTCTGAGGTCCCGGGTTGAATCCCGGACCCGCCTGTGTTGAGTTTGCATGTTCGCCCCGTGCCTGCGTGGGTTTCCTCCGGGCACTCTGGTTTCGTCCCACATCCCAAAAGCATGCAACATTAATTGGATGCTCTAAATTGCCCCTTGTTGTGATTGTGAATGCGGCTGTTTGTCTCCATGTGCCCTGCGATTGGCTGGCAACCAGTTCAGGGTGTACCCCGCCTCCTGCCTGTTGACAGCTGGGATAGGCTCCAGCACTCCCCGTGACCCTCGGGAGGATAAGCGGCAAAAGATAATGGATGGATGGAATTTTTGAAGTCAATGTCGCTCATTCGAGCAATGCTTCTCAAAGTTTTTATCCCAAGTATCACCACAAGAGTGATCTTCGTCCTCCAATGATCACCATAATGATCAATATTAAAATACAATAGCGTAGATGCTTTTAGTGTTCATAAAAAAGAGACAATTTTTTCATGTACAGTTTGAACATTAACGCTGGTTAAATATAGGGAAAAAAAACCCTAAAATAATTATTTAATTCATATTGTGAAAAATTCCATCCCTCCATTTTCTGAGCTGCTTATGTGACAGGAGTATATATCACTATCCCAGCTATCAACGGGCAGGGGGGAGGGTACACCCTGAATTGGTTGACGGCCAATCGCAGGACTCATGGAGACAGACAACAGTCGGACTGACAATCACACTTAGGGGCAATTTAGAGTGTCCAATGAATGCATGTTTATGGGATGTGGTAGGAAACCAGAGGGCCCGGGGAAAACCCACGCAGGCACGGGGAGAACATGCAAACTCCACGGTGGGGGAGGCCAGGATTTGAACCCTAATCCTCCGAACTATGAGGCAAATGGTCTAACTAGTTGCTCCACCATGCCGCCTGAAACAAAATGAACTGAAATGAAAATTTAACGATAAAAAGTTATTTCAGATTACATTGAAATATATTGTATTTCAAAGTTAAATACAACTGAACTGTATAGGCAGTTATCATTTGGCAGACTACTAGAGGGGGCCCACGTACCACTGGTGGTAATAGTACTATTCTTTGACAATCGGTGCTTAAAGTGCTGCATTGCTGGTCTACAGTCACTGGTGCTGGGTTCCAGGGAGGGGCTGCTGTTTTTTCATTAATAACATACTAAAAATCATTCATTTCATGACAGTGGCCCTTTAAAGTGAGTTGCAGGATCTTGGGGCAGGTGGTGGTGCAGGCGCCGTGAAACACAGTGATGCCGCTACACAGGACGTTCTCGATTGCCCCTCTGTAAAAGGAGATCATGATGGGGGACAGGGCTCTCGCTCTTTACAGTTTCCGCAGGAAGTAGAGCCGCTGTTGAGCCTTTTTAGCCAGTACTGTGGTGTTAATGATCATTAACGGTCTGTATGCGGGCATTAGCATGACAGTAGTGTGGTCGAACATGAGGGAGGGGGGAGGGCTCTGTAGGCTCCTTTGTGAGTTGTGTGAACATTGATGTTGTCTCGTCTCGTGGGAAATTGAACATGTCCATGAAGTTGTGGAAGCACAGTTTTTGGCTTGGCGTGGTTAAAATCCCCAGCCAGGGTGTGGGAGACATCAGGGTGTGATGTCTGCCGGTTACTGATGAGCCAAAATTTGATTGAAAGTCAAAAATTCTCAGGAACTGACTTGTTCACGGACCGCACACCATCAGTGGTACCTTTCCAGCATTGTGTAGAAAACTGTGAAAAGCAGCGCTCTTGGAAAGACTGCGATGAAGATAGGCTGCGCTTTATGATCTGTATACGGCCAATCTTCTGTGATCTTGTCTTTGTGTTCATGACAAATGTGATAAAAATAAGAGAGATGAATTCACCTTGGCCACATTATCCAGTGAAGGAAATCATCCCATCACTCTGTAAATAGAAAAAGTCAGAGAGGACATTGGAGTACAGTAACAATCCGCTGTGTCACCTGGAGCAATAAGCCATCATGTTCTCTAGTAAGGACCGAGTTGAGCAAGTTTACAGGAAACACAAATTTGAAGGTAGAGTGACTTATTGCCCTTGCGCCTCCTTGCGCCTTTGTTTTGTTCCTGCAGTGTCGCAGCCAAGTATGCAGCTTCTTGCGCAAGCTAACTCTCCCACTCATCAACCTTTATGGCCAAACGAGGGCTAAATTAAAGGCTTTGACCAGCCAAAGAAGCCCAATGTCATGAATCTGATGACTATCCAACAGTAATGTCACTTGTATTTCATCGTGGCTCGTAGATGGACAATGAAACTGAAGGGAATTGCAGGGAGCGTTCAGCCGCTGAACAGAGCGCGATCAAATGGCCTGATCATAAATCACTGTGCGCAGCATCTAATCTCAGTGACACTGATATGGGTTATCACTCCCCCGCTTTCTAAATCTATTGCTCGATCGATAACCATTTGCAGCTATCATTTTATATCGGTGCACAGTCAGAATAGCCGAAGGACGCAGCAAATGTTATCTTTGACCTCATAAGCTACCCATTGTCAGACAAAAATCACAAAATGACATCTGTATATATTGTATCAAAACTGTTTTCCCTGACTGGTGTAATTAGCCTGTTGTAGCTTCGCAAACGCACCATTCATTTTTCTATCTGGGCACATAGGGATGAAACAATACAATGCATCAAAATGAAAAGGTAAGCTGAGCTGCACAGATTCTGCTCATCAGCTCTTATTAGAGTTGTCACGTCCCATTGGAACGGGAGTAGGACCCAAATGCAGGACTTGAACGATGCAAGGTAGTTCAGGGAGAAACGTTTATTATATGCGGAGGTCGGGGATCGAGCAGGCAGTCGGGTGCAGCAGCGGTAGTTGGGACGTCGGGCGAAGAGAGCAGGTGAGCGTACAGCCAGGAGTCGGTACACAGGAGAACGATCAAAGCAGGCAGAAGTATCAAAGGAGTCAGGCTTACAAGGTTGGTCGGAGAACTGGCGAAGGTCGGTACACACAGGTTGTCGATCAGGGATACGAGTGCTGGAACGGGACATGAAGCTCAACGAACTGGCCCAGGCCAGTCGTCATCGGGGTCATATAAATACACAGCATAATCAGGCTGCATGAGGCGCGGGTGTGCACCTCCCAATCAGCGCAACCGCGCGGACACCCGCACAGCGGCAGGATCATGACAAGAGTGCTCTTTGAAATGTTTAATTTTGGTGCACGAGCTGCATGCAGTTGCAACGTACTACATACACTTGTCTGTGTATCTTTAATGTGACAGCATAATTCAGTGGTTAGGTGTTAGCGCCATGATTTGAAAAAATTTTTTATATTTATATATATATATTTAACCAGGTAAAAGACCAGTTGAGACACAACGTCTCTTTTGCAATTGTGACCGTGTGAGAAAATAGTATCCATGTTGTCTTTGTGAAGGTTGTGCTTCAGAGTTCACGGTCATATTTGTTCCTACTTGCTGCAGTCATTCCCACTACCCCAAGCTAAGTCCCTGATTGTCATGGTGATGAAATCTATAGTTGCCCAGCAGGGGTATCAAGGATTATAATACATTACTGCACCCCTTATTTTTTGCCTCCCTGGAATCACTCTGCAGAACCAATGGCAAGTCCAGCTATTGTTACCATGAAGATGGGACAAAGAATGAACTTTGCCACTGGTGAACTTTTGCAGACAAGTGCCTGCGTAATAGTGGGCAGGATCTCACCCCTGCAGCTTTGCTTACCCTTTGTCCTTGACATGATAGTAGGGGTGTGGCACCTGTGATGGATGTGTGTGAGGACACTGTCCTTGAAAAGCAGTTCAGGATCTTCACCCAGCCTAGATGATCATGCCATGGGCAGAGAAACTTAGTGTGGGTCTTGAAATTATTGAAATGATTTACTTGGACATAGTCAAGGACAGGGCCTTGGCCTCACAGTTCTGAGGACCTGGGTTCGATCCCGGGACCGCTTGTGTGGAGTTTGCATGTTCTCCCCGTGGCTGCGTGGGTTTTCTCCAGGCACTCCGGTTTCCTCCCACATCCCGAAAACATGCAACATTAATTGGACACTCTAAATTGCCCCTGGGTGTGATTGTGATCTTACACTTGACTGGTGGGCAACCAATCAAGCTATTGATGTATCACCTATATCAATGTCAATTTTCCATATATTATGTGGGTTTATTCTTGCACCTTTGCAAATTACTGTACATTCACAATAATAAACATATTGCCTTACTTTTTAATATCAAAACTACACATTTTTATCTTTTGTGTGTGTCTGTATACTGTACACACAGACTACACACACGCACACACACACACGTATATATATATATCCATCCATCCATTCATTTTCTTCACCGTTTATCCTCACAAGGGTCATGGGGAGTGCTGGAGGCTATCCCAGCTGTAACCAGGCAGGAGGCGGGGTACAACAATCACACCTAGGGGCAATTTAGAGTGTCCAATTAATGTTGCATGTTTTTGTTATGTGGAAGGAAACCGGAGTGTCCAGAGAAAACCCACGCAGGCACGGGGAGAACATGCAAACTCCACACAGGCGGGGCTGGGATCAAACCTGGGTCCTCAGAACTGTGAGGCCAAGGGTTTACCAGGTGATCCACCGTTCCACCGTGTGTATATATATATATATATATATATATGTGTGTGTGTGTGTGTGTGTGTGTGTGTATACAGTATATATGGCACTTTTTTTTTGTAGCTCTGATAAAATTTTGCACCGTTTATTTGAATGCGTATGAGACACTTGACTGACATGGAATGACTTTGAATCATTCCTTTCTGATGCAGAACATGAACATAAAGTCACTGAGTCAATTAGGATATCTGGGGGAAAAAAACAAAAACATCCAGGGAGGAGTTTTATGTGTGTGAGAGACAATACGGGAGAATATGTTGAAGTGGGTTTCGCAGGCTAACAGTTTATGACAAATGTATGGATTTCATCAGCAGACGGTGGGTCTTAAACCTGTCCTCCATGTATGGAGATCCACTTATCGCTTCCCTGTGCATTCATGCTGACAGCAACCTCCATGAATCACTATATGGACACTGCTGCACTTTCATTACTGCACACATCAGCAGAAATGTAGTGCATATGGCTCATGTTCTAGCATGGCGGGTGGTGTTTTTGCCATTGATTTAAATGTCGACCAATGCTCTCTCTGTACTGACACCGTCTTGCGATTGATTCAGATCTGAAATGGGAAAATGAATGAATGCATTGCTGTATATGATTGAGGTGGAAATCTAAGCAGTTATCATAAGAACATACGGCATTGAAATGTGAATTCATGCTTCCTTCTTGCCTTTACCAGCTCTTACTGCTGCTCTCTTTGTCGCTGTGAGGTCTCTTAATGTGGTTTTCAGAAATCATGTAGATGGAGCAGATATATAATTTTGCATTGGGGCCAACAAAAGCTCTTTCAGCAAGATCTTAGCAACTCATACAACCACAGTTGATCGGTTTAACTTCCATAAAGAGATTACTGAATCAAAATAAAGTTCAATCTGACAATATAAAGACCATATTATTGTGATACAGGCAGGATATTAAGCATCTATATTCTACAATGCATGCCGGAAAAAGTCTATGGAAAACAATGTTCAGATATGTAAAATGTGTAACATAAGCTGTGTTATTGTTTCATTCTGAGGCAATTAAGGGAAATGGAAGAATTTCATCATTTGCTGTATTATCGTATCCTTTCTAGAACAAAAGAAAAGAAACAAACTATTGTTTTTTTTTCAATATTTCCAACAGCAAAATGGAAACAATTTGAACCTTTTGCTAATATAAAGACAATTTTTATCAGCACAAATGAAGTTTTTTAAATATTTATGGCACTTTTCTTCAATTGTCTGTTTTTAATTGAGTGTCATCAATGTTCCACGTGGCAGCACGGTGGAGCAGCTGGAAAGCGTTGGCCTCACAGTTCTGAGGTCCTGGGTTCAATCCCGGACCCACCTGTGTGGAGTTTGCATGTTCTCCCCGTGCCTGCGTGGTTTTCCTCCAGGCACTCCGGTTTTATTCCACATCGCAAAGCATGCAACATTAATTGGACACTCTAAATTGCCCCGAGGTGTGATTATGAGTGCGGCTGTTTTTCTCCATGTTCCCTGTGATTGGCTGGCAACCAGTTGAGGGTTTACCCCCACCTCCTGCCCGTTGACAGCTGGGATAGGCTCAATGGAATATTACACGCTTTTGTCCTCGATGGGATTTTTTGGGGGAGGAGGCACACAGACAATGTTTACTTTCCAGTCCTAGTAGCCAACATCTCATTAAAATATCACTGTGGAATATATTGTATCTTATTGAACTGATATGTTTGAAGATTTAAAAAAAAAAAAAACGAAAAAAAAACTTGGTACTGAATAAATATATTTCCAAGAAATGACTTCTCAATTACTGGCACGTCAGACTTGAGCTTCACAGGTAATTTAAATATGTAATAACATCTTAGAGAGGCCCTTTCTCTACAGACATTGGCAAACTGAGAAGAACTGATATATCATTTTGGAAAGGGACTGAAGTTCCAACGCCAAGAGCCACACGCTACTTTCCAACTGCAAGAAAATGTGTTTTCCAATTTTATGTACTTGTGGTGTTTCAAAAGAAACTTGGCTTGTGTAATGATTTCACTTCATGGTCAATGGGGAGAAATCTGCATAGCCGAAAGGAAGCCACAATATCACCTCGCAGTAATATAGTCATGGAGGGCAAAAGTATGAATTATTACATCCAAGTCATTTGAGTTTGTTTGTTTGTTTGTTGGTCAGAATTTTTGTTCCGAATTGAACTTCATTTGATGCTTCCTCCAGTGGACTAATGTTTCCATTCATTCCGTTCATCTGAAGTTGTTTTCTCCGGTCGGCAATCTAAGTCCTGGACTGTCCAATTGCTGACTGATGTCCTTCAGTATTTCGATCAAAGTCCAAGGTGCAGACAGACACGGATGTGGTGGGATGTCAACGTCACATCTCAAACTCCTTTCAAATTACAGCATGCAAGCAACTTGAGGTGATATCTGGTCATTATTCAGATCCAAGTAGTGAAAATGAAGGAAAATATGGACTTGGCCACTCATTTGTTGCTATGAAAGCTTCCCCCCAAATGTGTTTGATGCATTGCGGTCAGGGTTCTGCACATGCATGTATCTCCGCACCAAATGCATCCAAGCATTACTTTATGGACCTTCATAGTGAAACATATTTGTGCCACCCAAACTGGTTCCTTAGCTGGAATCCTGCATGTCCAAAATCTTTTCATATTGATGTGGAAAGGAAATTAGAGGTTTTAGCCTTGTGAACAACAATTGCGTGTGAAACTTCACTCCGGATCATATTACTTTGAGATGAACTTGAAAATCACCTCACCCTGGATTTATTTTGAAAATTCATTTTGTTACTTTTAGAAACATAGGGGCACAGTGTTTACATCGGCTCAATGCAAGCATTTAACAAGCTCCTATTTACAAGACGCAATATGTTCAAGCGTGTCTGCAGATGGATGGCCAGGTGCTTGTAAAGCTAAAACAAATAGGACCACCTGTCCTCCCCACACAGACCGAGAACCACAACCAGAAACATGATCCCTCGTTTGTGTCCCACCCTCGTCTGCTCTTCGACAAAGTACGAAGGAAATGTTGATCAAAATCCAGCTGCTGACATCTTCAGCGTTCCGAAGGAGCAGCTGGATTTTCACAAGGCTGAAAGACATTTCATTGTTTTTCCTTGTGAGTTTCTAGCGGATCAAATGTTCATATATAACACCATATCAGCACCAAACAGTCCATCTTAACTCGTACTGCACATTTGGGGGTCAATTCTGTGCTGGTTCCATTGCTGGATATCTTGTGTACGGACAGCTGGGTCAGCTACATAGATGGGGTGACATCATCAGTGTGACACAATGTCTTCTTCTTCTTTTCCTTTCGGCTTGTCCCGTTAGGGGTCGCCACAGCGTGTCATCTTTTGCCATCTTAGCCTATCTCCTGCATCTTCCCCTCTAACCCCAACTGCCCTCATGTTTTCCCTCACCACATCCATAAACCTTCTCTTTGGTTTTCCTCTCGCCCTTTTGCCTGGCAGCTCCATCCTCAGCATCCTTCTACCAATATACTCACTCTCTCGCCTCTGAACATGTCCAAACCATCGAAGTCTGCTCTCTCGAACCTTGTCAGCAAAACATCCACAATGTAACCCGCTTCAAAAATTGGGGAAGAAAACAGCTACATGCTAACATCAATTAATAGAAAGTATTAAGTCTTTTATCCATTTCGCTACTTATTCTCTTTAGGTTTATAGAGAATGCAGAAGCTAGAACAATTATGGGAAAGATACACCCTTTCCTGGTATCCATCCTGGTATCCATCCATCCATTTTCTTTTCCGCTTTTCCTCACAAAGGTCGTGGTAGACTAGAGCCTATCCCAGCTGTCAACGGGCAGGAGGTGGGGTACACCCTGGTTGCCAGCCAATCATCAAGGCACATGGCGACAGACAACAGTCGCACTGACACTCACACCTATGGGCAATTTAGAGTCTCCAATGAATGCATGTTTTGGGGATGTGGGAGGAAACCGGAGTGCTGGGAAAAAATAAACGCAGGCATTGGGAGACCATGCAAACACCACACAGGCGGGGCCGGGATTTGAACCCCAGTCCTCAAAATTGTGAGACAGACATTCTAACCAGTCGCCCCGCTGTGCCACCAGCCTCAAAAGAATGCCTATAAATTGGCTGTCGGTATCAGCCCTTTCTGAGGATGTGTTCGTTTGCTTATCTTAATAGTCCAAACCCAAAATATATCTCAAACCATCATGCCAAAACACTTGATCATTTCAAACAAATTTTATAACCTAAATCTTAAAAATAAATGGCTTACAGATGATATGAAAAATAAATGTACCTCAATAACTGCTGGCATGTATTCCCCACTTTGCAATGCATTAAAAATCCAATTATGTCGAGTACTTACATGAGCAATACGTTGATGTTTTACTTACAGAACTTAAGTGCTGCGAGAAATGGGACCACCTAAATAACACGTGTCAGACTTCCAAATATTACAGTTAGAGTGGAACCTCAATCAAATGGACTATTTGGGTGGAGCGGTCGTCCGTTAAATCAAGGTTCTACTGCACCATTTCCCCATGAGCATTTTTAACAGGTTTTTATTTATTGATACAAAATGTAGATTAAACTAATCTTTCAAACATATTCAGTACATCACATAGCCTACTTTGCGATCATTTTACATGCGTAGTGAAAGTGAATCATGTGTGTCAACTTTGTGTTTCTTGCTAAAAGATGAAAATTCTGATCCAGGCCACAGGGAGCCATATTTCTGCGTGAGGTGTTGGCGATCAAATACTTATCTCACATCAAGTGCTTCATTGAAAACTACAGCGGGCAGCATGTTTGGAAATCTACACGGACTAATCCGAGGCCATTTGAAGGCAATGTGTGGCAGACACCGGTGGAGTGAATAAGTGTGCACTGGTTATTTGAACAAAGGAGAATAGAAGCAGGCAGCACGCCGATGTTGAGTGGAGGCACATAGACGAGACGCCCACGCTCATGTCGGGAAAGAGCAAAGACTATAAAGCGACAGCAGCCCCCCCAACCTTCACATACTTTCACTGGATAGCACGTGAACGACTTCAAAACTATGAATATATATTTATATATTAATACTTCTGGTATGACAGAGGAATTATCCTAGAGGAAACATTACATTTTCTTCCATTGTGTCTTGGATTATTGCTGGATTGCTACAGATTTTTTTTTTTGTTCATGTTGGACTGTACAACGGAACCATTAAGTGGTGAGTTACATGTATAGTATTAATTTCTCAATCAAAACCATTCTTAATTAGACTTAACAACTGAGAGCTGCATCCTTGATCATTTAAGTAATAATCATTTTATTACCACCAGTAATAACACTTGAAGTAAAACAGTCTGAGGACTTCTGGTCAATGTTTAGTGTAATAAATACAACAATATAAGCAAGACAAGTAAACTGCATTCACGGAACTCATTTCCATCTTTTACCTCATGAATAATGTATGCTTATGGCATTGTGTGCATTTTTTAATACTTGCTGCATGTTTTCTCTTGTTGTTGCACTGTTAAATATACTCCTGCTGTAACAATATTTTATTGGTTTGATAAAAAAAATCTGTCTTCCATTCTTCAAAATGTTACCCAAAAGAAATGTGTATATTTGTATATGAGCTGTGCCATCCATCCGTTTTGTTTTGCTTCAAAATCATGTACCTCAGGTCTATTGTTGAAGATATAATTAAAAACACAAAGGCCAAACATTGTCACATCTGGAATGAGAGTTGACATTTAATTTAACATTTAAACATTCAGCCACATGGTGCAAATGTAAAAATAATTTAACTACTGTAAATATTAAGCCTTTAAAACTAGAAAATCTCTTGTCTTTAATGACAGGTGGAACGGTAAAGTGGGGAGCAGTACCCGACGCAGTTAGTAAAATTGTGATTCATGACAAGTATATTAACCAGTTAATACCATTAATTTCTGAACAATACAATCTGAAAGTCTGAAAGAGCAACATGATGCTTGATTTGGACTGTTTGAATCCAGCTGTTTTTTTGTGGAGTTGTACAATCTCCCCGTGCTTGCATTGGCTGTCTGGGGGTAGTCTTGCTTCATCCCATATTCTAACGACATGGATATTAGCTGAAGATTCTAAATCAGGGCTTTCACCTCATTTTTAGGGAAGGCAATCCATGCCATCATATTTTGAATCTGAATTACTAACACAGAATTCATATATATATATGTATATATAAAATGTACTTTTCAGCTTCACAAATTCTACATCCAGTGTCAATTATTCAATGTGTACAGTTGCGAATTCAACATAAAGTGTATCTTCCAACATTTGAAATAGGCCAGGCCGATACAATCCAAACCACGTGAGTTTCACACCCTTGCTCTAAATTGTCTATATGTGTAAAAGTCATCTTGAAATATGTCTATATGTGGCACGAGAGCAGATTATTGTGTAACTTGTCGGCTGCAGGTTCCAGCTCCCCTGCAAGACAAGTGAGGACGAGTGGTGTGGGAAAACACTCAAATCTGAAGTTAAATAAAGGTCCAAAGCAATAGCCGTACCTCACACATCACAGTTTTTCATGTTCATACTTATTTGACAAGTTTAAAAGCGAGTGAAGTGCTGTTAAATGTCAAAACTATAAAACACACTACGTTAACTTTGACAGCCAATGGCATGTGTCAGTCTTACTGATCTCAAGTCATGAACTAACTCATTTTTTCTTCAGTTCAAATTTGCTGTCGGGGCTGCTTCTGACTTTGGATTTTTAAAAAAAGCAAGCGAAAAGGCAAAACACTGGCTACTCACTGAACAGGGCGAAATGCCAGCAACATCGCTGTCATGATGATACAATTGCAGGCAAGCACTCTTTTGGGATGAAGGTTGTGTCAAAGGTGGACTGAACTCAGACATGTTGTGCAGCCATTCAGATGGAATTTTACTGAAAATCTTTGTCCAAACTCCAAATACCTCAGGTGGGGTGGGGGAGTGGGGGGCATTCTTCTGTAATGTCAGCGGTATCATGTTTCCTTATCAGAAACGTAGCCTCCGTGCATGCATGCATGAAGTCACTCCGATGACTATTGAACGTGGACAAGATCATTTGATCCGTCTCACATTATTCTTATCAAAGTAGTCAGTGATGTACCGTGGTGAGAACTTGAACTATGTACAAATTGTTTGGCACGGAGTACAGTACTCCATTGCTCTAGGATTTTTCCAGGTATGGTTTGACTTTTACACTCTACATCTGAAAACAGATATCTACTTTGTATTCCGTACTTTGTCAAAATAGGCTTCAGATTTTTTTTTCAGCCTCCACATCTGTCAGCACATAAACCCCATAAAACTGGAGGGAGTTAAAGTCAAGCGTGGTTGAGGTCTGAGGATCTTATAAGGCATGAAAAACTGGAACAGGAGCTTCAAGGAAGAAACAGAGCATTAACAACGATAGTGCAACAGATTCAGAGAAGTAATGTATTCCACATCCATAGTCTTATTTAAAGGGGCTGTAAAGGGAACCAAAAAAGGGCCCGTAAATTGAAAACAACACAGAAGAATGTTTTTAACAAGCATGTCAATTTTTCAAACAAGTTAAGAAGAAAATCTGCAAGATGTAGTGGTGGAAATAGGCCATAATGATTATTACTTGCATGTATAAAACCTAAGTGTCATGCCTATAAACATTCTAAAATAGACATTGTAATGAAAAATACACATAACATTATTCACTTCAATGTCTATAAGAAAAAATAAATATGAGCAGAGAGTAGTGCGTCATCCATGCACAAAGTTGCGGAAGTCTCATTCGACATTCAAGTGGTAGCCATATTGGCTCCATCTTTTGTCCGTGACGTCACACTGGGACATTCACTACTGAAAACACGCTGTGGCCCTACTATAGGAGACGAACACGTCCCTTCTGACACGGAAGCTCTTTTTGAAGAAGAGAACATCTCACAACCGAGTGAAGTGACTGTGGCAATATTACCCGATCGTTTTGAGCCATATTGAGATGATATGCGGATCCCGGCCAAACCACCTCACCACCCGATCCACCTCCGCAGCAGTGATAAAAACAACGATGAATGCAAGCGACAACGACACCGCAGCCAAACCGCCTCCCCGTCCGATCCACCTCCGCGGCAGAGATGAGCCACCATAGCGGCGCACGTCCGCCGATCACGGCTTTGGCCGGGGTGACACATTAACACATTTAGCACCCCTGATTTACGAATTATGTCTCCCCCCCCCAACTATTACTTTTTTCAAATAGCTGTTTACACACCTACTTGTCATTTGGAAATCATAAAGCTCTTGTCCTTTGTATCTGTGCAATCCATTTTTTACGACGAATCCATCCTCCCGAGTGTTCGAACAACGTCCAGCAATACAACGAGTCGGAATTTTGGCTAACACGAAGGAACAACAAGCTACCTTCATGCAGGTAAAACTAACAGAAACAAAGGAGTCCGCTTGAGTGGGCTACTGCCCTGTATGCCACTTCCTCCTTCTTCTCGAAAACAAATCCTTCAAGGGGATTTTCATGGCGAGACTTACAAAAAGCCACATAAGTCAAAGTCATGTTTTGTGGTGAAAAAACGGATGAGTCCATACCGGCTGCCGTTTTTTCATTAATAACATACTAAAAATCCTGCATTTCATGACAGTGGCCCTTTAAGCGTAAAGTAACTTGTAAATGCACCGAGAAGCCAGCTTGTGAGTACTTTTGTCATCTCTGCCTCAGTCTTATGCATGCACTGGTCTTAAAGATTTTCCTTGTCCGTCCTGCAGGTTCTTCAAGCATGGCCGGCACGAGCCTCAGTGTACCGCCATGTTAGGTTTGGGCTGCTGCAACTCTTCATCCCCGCCGCTCATCCCTCGTTCTTTAAATGTCAGCAGAGGGCAAGAGGCGCCCAGGGTGGCTCTTCAGATGTCGCAGCAGGGAAACCTGACCACCGGCGGCGTTGTGGTCGTGGTCTTGCCCATGACGTTGGGCATCGTGTCCAACATCGTGGCCCTGTTTATCTTGGTGAACGCATACTCCCTCCAGCGACGGCGCTCCAAAGCCACATTCCTCCTGTTTGCTACGTCACTGGTTGTAACAGACTTCATGGGCCATGTGATCCCTGGTGCCCTGGTTTTGAGACTCTATCTGTCTGGAGGTGTGCGCCCGGAGGACTCCAGCTCTTCTGATGGCATGTGCCAGTTCCTGGGAGGAAGCATGGTATTTTTCGGCCTGTGCCCACTCTTCATGGGTTGCGCCATGGCTGCAGAGCGTTGTCTGGGTGTCACCAAGCCACTCCTGCACTCCTCCCTGGTCACAACCACTCGCACTAAAATGTGCCTGTGTGCAATTTGGCTGGCCGCTCTGTGTGTGGCCTTGCTGCCGTGCTTGCAGCTGGGCTCGTACACCTATCAGGACCCAGGCACCTGGTGCTTCATTCAAGTGCTTGGCGACACTCATGATGCGGACGTGGCATTTGTGGTGCTTTTCTCTGGGGTAGGCCTCACCTCCCTGGCTGTGGCAGTGGTGTGTAACGGCATCAGTGGACTGACTCTGGTGCTCGCTAGACTGAGGAGGAAGCCTGGGTCGCATTATCCAGCAAAGTCACATGACATCGAGATGGTGGTGCAGCTGGTGGGAATTACTGTCACCTCGTGCATATGCTGGTGTCCTCTACTGGTGAGTTTTAGCAAGTACAACAACTTGAAATGGACACACTGTACACTATACTGTAATAGCCTCCAGTATTTGAGCTGTTACAGCGGTCCTCAAGATTTGTTTTTGTTTAAGTGAAAGGAGTGAACAAGATATTTTCTATTACTATTTTGTTCCTCTCCCACAAATTGCGATTTAAAAATTATTGGTTCATGGTTATATATCATTGCTAAAGCACAAAATAAAATGGTGGCCTAATAAGTGTCAACCAGCCATATATGTGCACCTGGTACATGCACCTATAGACCCCAAGTGGTCTTCAAGCACCAGGCTTTTTTCCCTGGGTGAAGAAAAGTACTCTTTTTATGAAATTGATTTTTTTTCTTCCTTCTAAAATACCCCCTCTGGCATAAATTCCAAGTGTTTTGTGTTTTGATATTCGAGCTGCATTTTTTAATTTGGGAAATTCGTACATGTGCTCCCATCTAAATTTATCTGTGGTTAATCAGAGGTACACAATGGTGGCAGGACGGGACGTAAGATTTGATTCTAGGCCCCACTTCATGGCGGGGCCCTCGAAAAAAATTTGTTGAACAGAGGCCAAGGCAGTCCCCTTTCTCCCCCAGTTTAGGTGGCAGGTGTGTACCAGCCATTGTTTAACATAATAATAATAATAATAATAATGCATTTTACTTATATACTATAGCTCATTTCAATAAGTTTGTTTTGTGTGTGCGTGCATGTGCCCATGTTTATTTTCCATCTCTGTTTTTCAATTGAGTTGTTCAGGTTATATGTTAACTAATCTTGGAAAAATTAACCCTTTAAAATGTATACTATTTTTTTTTTACATCAGTAAAAAGCTGCCATTTGAACGAGGGTGTGTAGATTTTTTTAATCCGCTTCCCTTCACCTCTTTGGTAATTGCTGTATTATCGACTGCTTTGATTGTGCTAAAGAAATACTGCAATTTTCTCTTAATTGCATGAATAATTTTGGCTGTAGGTGCCTGCCTCAAAAAATGCCTCAGCATGTTCCTGATGTGCGCCACAATATTACAATATACTGTAACAATACAATAATCTATGAATACACTCTCAAAAGGTTTTATTGATGTTTATACATACATACATAATATATATCTTTGTGAAAGCCTAACATTTGACACAACTTTTGTGTATTTATGATATTGTAAAAGGCTGCTAAATACACGTTTTTTGCATGAATCATATATAAGTTTGACATCACCAGATAGAATTGCGTCATTTTTCCTTTCAATCTTACAAACTTTACAGTAAAACTAAACTCTGCGACATCTGAATTGTGTTTGCAAATGTACGTTGGTTGGTAGAACTCCACTTGCACGGTGTCATCAGATCCTTAAGCCAAATTTATGCGCTAAAATTCACCATGCAAAACAAACTGCACATGTTTCATACCTACAGATCTTTGGCCTGATGTCCGCGATGCACTCCTACACAGGATCTACTGGAGAGGAACATTACAACTACAAAACACTTCTGGTGATGGGCGTGAGGCTGGCCACGTGGAACCAGATCCTAGACCCCTGGGTCTACATCCTGCTGCGCCGAACTGTCCTACGGAAGATCTACCTCATTGCAAAGTGCCAAGCGGGCCTGGGGGGACATTTGTTTGGATGCTTGGATAGCGCATCTCCTCCCGAGTCGGAGAAGAATGATGTCAACCAGGTCTAAAAATGGGAGGACTGTGCGGAAAACATCTTCAAAACCCCAAGAACTAAAGTCCTTCAATAAAAGAATATAGTTGATGATGATGATGATGATGATGATGTTGTTGGAGTCAGTTACATAAGTAAAGTCCAGCATTTCTGGGCTGCTCCACTTGGGAAATGGTAGAAATGTAGACTATAAGGAGTACTGATACAATGTGGATCTTTTTATTGTTATATTGTTTTTACATTACAAATGGAAGCAAGCTAACTTCTATGATTTTACACAAAACTTTACAAGTGTCCCGTTTTCTTAATGCTTATTTCATTGAAGAATGAAAATGTGCTGCAAAGGGCTGAAGTTAAGAATGTTTGACCCAGAAGAAACACAGGTTATTTCCTTTCTCCATCGCAGGAACTGTGACAATAAAAGCCAACACATTTTACATTTTTTGTGTATATCCGACTGTGAAAGTAACATTGATTAAAATCCCCAGAGATGAATTTCCAGTAAGACAGAACATTTTTGCTGTGTGACTGTGAGCATGTGGGAAAATTGGGAATTTCTTCAAGTTATCCCTCAAATGAAAATAAAATACATTTGAAATTGGTGAAACAATTGATTGTGACAATCGGTTTTTGACGAGTAATTTCTCCAGAATTTTCTCACTAATGAGTGAGTGGCTTTGACAAATACCATCAACCCTTTTCCAGCGGTTTGTGCTGTAAATGTGTCTGGACGTGGGATTGCACATTACAGGGATCAACCACTCAAAGAATGTAGCAACTTCAGAAAAAAATGAGGACCAAACATCAAAGTTTGTCCGTGGGAAGTGGAAACGTGATTAAAATGGTAACTACGGTAACAAATTAAGTTAATTTAATCTGTCATTTGTGAATCTGAGTCTACGCTGCTGAAACTTGAGTGGTGTAAAGTCCCATGTCTTACACCGTGACATCACAAGACTGCACATACAGACTCACGTGCACATTGGTCACGCTCGGCCTTCGGCATTCCTTACTTAGATGAATTCAGAATTGTGGATGAAGTAAAACGGTGGCGTGGGTGTACACAGCCTCTCAATATTCATCGCTGATCATCCTCTGCCTCATCCATTTACTGTCGGGTATTTTGGGAAATTAATATTGCCTTCAACATATGAGCATCCATTTTTTGACACTTGTGAAACCTCTTCACCACCACAGTATATGCTAACAAGTACAGTACTGTATGTGATTTACTTCAAAGTATTTTCTACATAAATATAATGTCCCCTTGTCAAGCCTCCCAACCAGTCTGCTAATGAATACAGGAAGGAAAATACTCCATGAGTATGCAAAAGCACACTATCTTGATTTCTCCTCAAGTCACAGTCACCTCCAGATGGCCTGGACCATCCAAACTAATCAATAGGATCATATAAACGGTCCTTTGATCAGAATCCATGATTTTAGTGTATCGTATATAATGTATGGTAGTGTACTCTATATAAATGACTATTATGTGGCTCACACATAACTTTGCATACATCTTTTGATCAACATCTGCAGAATTTTCACACCACCTATTTTATTATAAAGGTTGTTCACATGGCTATCAGTTTCCAATAATGTCAGCTCACAGACCATTGCCTTCATGAACATACATACAGTGGCTGAAATAAGTATTCAACGTGTCACCATTTTTATATTATTAATATATTATATATTTCCAAAGGTGCTATTGACATGAACATTTCACCAGATGTTGGGAGCAACCAAAGTAATCCATAATACAAAGAAAGTACAACAAATTTGCTCATACAATCATGTGAAAGGTTACTTGGAAAAAGTATTGAACACACCACCAGGTATTCATTTAATACTGTGTACAAAAGTTTCCAATGACATGATGGTCTTGAGACAGCTCTTTTCTCTTCATGAGATGTGTCTGGACACAGGCCTTGGAATTCAGACATTTTTTTCTAGGCCATCAATCAAGATATCATGAACTATCTGATATTAATTTGCATTGACAAGGGGCTGGATAATTGAAAGATTTTGGGTGTTTTGCCTTTCTCTCTTCCCTTCACATGTGCAATACTTTTCTACGTCATTTCACATTATCACACGCTTTAATTCATTTTATTTTTTCTACTTTGTATCTGTATTTGGATTATTTGGGTTGTTCCCAAACATCTAGTGAAAATTTCACAAGAACTTTTGGGAATCTAGTGAAAAAAAATGTTAAATATTTATTTCAGTGTGTGTGTGTATATACCTACACACACACACTGAATTTGATACATATACATGTACACATGCTATATATATATATATATATATATATACACACACACACACACACACACACAAACACACACACACATCCATCCATTTTCTTAGTCACTCATCCTCACAAGGTTTGCGGGAATGCCGAAGCCTATCCCAGCTGTCACCGGGCATGAGGCGGGGTAGACCCTGAACTGGTTGCCAGCCAACCGCAGGGCACATCGAGACAAACAGCCGCACTCACAATCACACCTAAGGCAATTTAGAGTGTCCAGTTAATGTTGCATGTTTTTGGGATGTGGGAGGAAACTGGAGTGCCCGGAAAAAACCCACACGGGCACAGGGAGAACATGCAAACTACACAAAGGCAGGTCCGGGATTGAACCCTGGACTTCAGAACTGTGAGGCCAACACTTTCCAGCTGACCCACCGTGCCACACAGCCACACACACACACGCACACGTTAGTATTGATTACTGTGAATGTCTCAATATTTCATTAATATACAAAATACCTGTATGAATTGAAGATTTTTTTTATTATAATCTATTATTAAATATTACATACAAATTATACAGTGCATTGTCACAATACATTTCATGTCTTTTCTGTACAGCAGGAAGTTACTTTATGTATTTCCACCTGACAAGTGAAAAAGAAAAAAAAAGAAGACAAGATAATGAAATAATTACCAGAAGCCAATGAATCAACAACACCGTTTCCTCAATCCTGGCAGCGGATTCTGTTTTCTTCACTGTTCAAATAACTCATTGGTGAAAGCGGAATAAATGGGGCTGTAATGATTTCAGCGTAAAAAAAACAAAAACAACAACAAAAAAAAAACACCTTCTCTAAGCACACACACCTTGGCTCTCCACTTTCACCCGACATGACTTGAAAAATCTCAAGTCAACTCTTGGCTGTGACCACTTCACATATCGTGCTCACCGTGTTGACGTGGACAGTGTGTCCATTCCAAAACCTTTCAGGATTTAAATAATCATGAACGCTCCTTCTACTGGTTCAAAATAGGCCATGTCAGTGCAGTCCAATAGACAGTGTAGGAGTGGTGAAAATGCAGGTGAATGTTAAAAGGCAGAGCGGCATGAAGAAAACATTGACAAGACATCTCCCATCTTCAGTTAGACAATCTCAGTTTCTGATTTATTGTCATGCACATGTGGGCGGCTCACACGTGCCCCCTGGGGAATCCAAAAGAATTCTGAACTCTCCTTGCAAATTGAAATATTTAAAACGTCTTTACGTCCAAAGGCACCGAGGCAAACAAAGAAGAAGCAATGTAAAATTCTTCCCCCTTTTGCCTCATCTTTCACCCACACACTTTCAGTAATCAGACAGTGTCCATTTTGAGAGTCGGGGACGGACGGACGGTGGTAATTGAATCTATTTCCAGGAGACAAACGTGTACTCTCTTCACCTGCTTCCTGCTGTTCCCCCTCCCAATGCGTGGTTCCTACCACCAGGTGAAGAAAGGTCTTCTACTCTGGAAACTTTGTGTGTATGACTCGCTATTAGCTCTTTGGGGGGCTCTGGCAGTTTCAACAATCACCGGGGGCATCTGGACCAACTGCAGTGGCGTTTTATCATCCTTCAGGGCTTGGCACAGGTTCAGAATCTTTGAATGAAGGGGTGAAGATACACATCAAGGTAACTGACCCAAACTTAAGCAAAGTTAACATAATGAAATGTTTAATATTATGTTGGGAGAGTGCACATACAAGTTAATTCAGTCTGTGACAAAATACAGATGATACATAGTATTTGACAGCTGTGCGTTACATGAGGTAAAGTCTAATCCAGCCTATAAAGGGAAATCCACTGGTTTGCATTAACAATGTATCAAATAGGTCATGTAATATGTACTCTATTTCAGTGCTTTCCAACCTTTATAGGGCCAAGGCACATATTTTAGAAATTGAAAAATCCCACGGCACACCAACAAAAGTAAATGTCACCAAAAATGGATAGATTAATTACTGTATGTACTTACTGACATCTAATAGAAGAGGATTTTTTGTTCTGTCTGTCATTGTGCCCCACTGGCGTAAATAGATGAATAAAGATACATTATTCCTTGGAAATAAATGGTTTTTTTTAGCAATTACATAAACTTGGATATAACTTCCCACGGCACAACCCTCTCTCATTTAATAGTGTTTTGAGAAGATTTTATTTTATTTTTTTAATTGACAATTGCTAATTTTTTCATGGGCGCTGCCATTTTCACGAGTTACATGACTTACGTGCGCGGGTGTGATACGTCCCCTCCAAGTGGTCAGACTCCGGCGTCTTTCCGCCCGAAGAACCATCCTAATATTCAACATTATTTACAGCCGCAGGTTCAAATCCGTACGGAAGTATTCCTCCGTCTTCCCGATCAACAGATACAGCTATTTCTTCATCAGATCAGGATAAACCCGAGAAATCAGCACTAGGTATAAATCGAGCCTTTGGTGACGCACCTTACACGTCACATCTGCGCACGTAAGTCATGTGATTCGAAAATGGCAGCGCTCCTGAAAATTTGTAATTGAAGAAAATGAGAGAGGATTTAACATCACCTTGTCAAAATAGAGTACATATTACATGACCTATTGGACACATTTTTCATGCAAACCACTGGATTTACCCTTTAATATTATGCTGGGCATGTGCGCATACAGGTTAATTCAGTCCGTAACAAAAATACAGATGATACATAGCATTTGACAGCTGACCATTAAGTGAGTTAAAGTCCAATCCAGGCTTTAATGATGCTGTGACAACGTAATGCTTACAACTCACCTGCCCCCTCATGACAGCAACCTGCTTGTGGAACTGTCCTCTGTCAAAACCAGGGTCTTTCTGTGGGACAACACCATACATGAAAAATACAGAACATGCCAGTGTATACAGAAGCAGAGCAGTGTGCCCGCTCGAATGATAAGTCAGCCTCATCCTGGCATCACAGTACCACGAGGAAAAAAAAGGTGTTCAATAATTAATCCTTACTTCCAACCTACTTTGAATAGTTCATAGAGGTCCTCTTCAAGGTCTTTGATGAAATTTGGGTCAGAGAGTTTTGGTAGGACTAGCTCTCGGATTTCTTGGGAGAAAGGAACTTTGGCTTGGGAGAGCCACGCCCAGTAGAATGGATCTAAGGAGTGACCCATGCAGGTTAGTGACTAATAAACAGGCACCACTCGAACCACCGAGAGGAATTTTATAAAGAGATCTGTCTCGGGGTGGGTGGAAGCAGTGATGTGAGATGGAGTAGGATCTTACATGCTCTCCAGGAGTCAGGATGTTTGAGGGGAAAGGCTAGACCATTGTCTATGGCTGCCAGCTTGATTATTGGGTCCTTCACTACAACCCAGTCTGTGTCCTAAAAACAGTGACATGGCTAGCGATTCAATTTGGGACACATAACAGAAATTTGTAATATACACTCGTGAAAATCTGTTCGAGAGAAGACTGGGTGTGGGATTCTCACCCTGTTCCCCACAGCATCCATAGGGCAGTCATATTTGAGAAGCCAGTTGTCATTTCCCCTGTCTAGAATGGAACAAAAGACAAAACCAAATCTTGTGATCATGAATCTGTCAATGACCACACTGTGTGTGACCACAATGACCACATGGACACATGGTGACTCAAATACATGCCTGTGTTCCTGATGATGTAATCGAGGACTACGAGCCGTTCGAACTGGAGCTGGAGCTGACGGTTGGTGTTCTCCGGCAGAGGCTCGGCTTCAAACCTGCGAAGCCAGAAATCTGCATCCTTGTACCCGTCCACAAAGAGCTGGAAGGAGCCAACCTGGAGAGGAATAGAAACACAGCAGTGGTTTGTGTTTAACTCCTGTTGGGCCAAATTTCTCCAGTTGGCACACAAGTCTGTATTTTTTCTTGCCTGCTGTAAAGTTGTGCAGATTCTCCTGGGATGTCTTGTGACATAACCACCGTGTGTACCCAACTAGTTTGCACGTAACAACTTACTTATGCAAAGTATGACTCTTCTAAAAATGAATTCTAAAGATCCCTGGAATTTTCTAGGTTGTGCGGTTTGCCTGTGATTTATATGCCAATAAAGTCCATTTTGGGAATATGGCACACTTAAAATGTGACATTAACCCCAGTACTGGCTATCCTGAAGTCTTTTCCCAGTAGGTACAGCACGTCTAAGAGCCTACTTTGAAGAAGCGTTTTTCTATTGTCAAATCTCTATTCGATAAATACTGTACAATATAATTAGAATAGAACGGCACGATAGAGCAACTGGTTGGAGCATTGGCCTCACAGTTCTGAGGATTGGGGTTCAAATTATGGCCCCGTCTCTGTGGAGTTTCCATATTCTCCCCGTGCGTGTGTGAGTTTCCTCCAGGCACTCGGGTTTCCTCCCACGTCCCCAAAACATGCATTCATTGGAGACTCTAAGTTGCCCCCAGGTGTGATTGTAAGTCCGACTATTGTTTATTTCTATGTCCCCTGCAATTGGCTGGCAATCAATGCAGGGTGTACCCCACCTCATGCCCGATTATAGCTGGGATAGGCTCTGGCACTCCAGCGACCATTGTTGAGGATAAGCAGTTCAAAAACTGGATGGATGGATACATATGTAATTAAAACAGAATGCTGTATTAATGAGTGCATGACTCTGGAAGTCCATCAGTAAGAAAGACAGCGAGCGACTGTTTATCAGCGTTGCCCAGCAACCATACTAGCATCACACAGAGGATGACAGGTGAAGGATTTCATGACCGACGGCGATACAGATCAAATGCAAACAAAATGATTCCAAATCGAACAAACCATTATCCCATTAATATGACTGCTTTTTTTTTTTTTCTTTTAATGAGGGTCAGAAAAACTGAGCTGCCAGCTATAATCAGGTTGAAAGGTGGTGCCCCCTATTATTATAGTTATTATTGTCTGCCAATTAATGATATATATTGACAGTTGGCTATAGGCTTTATAGGTATCAGTCGTTCGGCAGTGGGTCAGGTGTCTCCCCAGGCTGCACCAAGGTGGGTGGGCGGTTACATGGCATCACTGGAGCAGTTAACAATTAAAACATGCAATATGATGCTTTATGACTTATTACAGTTTCTAGAGTGTGCATCAGGAATTACGCTTAAGTCGGGAGAATGCACATGAGGATGGACATAGGGAATGTCCATACTTTCAGGTTAGCCCACCTCGTGCACACACATAATCAGGAGATGTGCAAATGATAAAACTAAGTCAACAGCAGAATGGGTGCAGTTAGAAAAAGCCTGAGCTGTGTGTCTTTTCTGACAGAAGTATATGGCCCATGGAGAAAAAAACAAAAAAAAGATACCCAAGCAATGCACTAACTTACCTTAGGAGGCAGTCCAATCCTATGGAAGCGCTGACCAACTTTTGGCACCTTCTCCAAGGCAAGCCTTTTCCCTCGAGACTTGACCCTGTCTATGGCGCTGTAGTTGAAAGTTTCACTCGCCAAGTATACCACCTGGAACGGCCACACTGATTATCAGCTAAAGCAGCGCCTACTCCAGTCACGCCTCTTATCTTTGCAGATGTTTGTGCATGTGTACCTTGGTCCTGGGAACAATATTGAGCTCAAGTTTCTGGTCAACCAGGCTAGCGCCCGCCTCCGAGAGGTAACCCTGGTTGAGAACTAAACAGTCACGCCCAAAACAGCATGGACAGCATAGTTTTTGGAGCCACTTGGTCCATTTGGGGTTAAGCTGGCCGTAGGGCTCTTCATTCTTAGGTTTAAACACACCAATGATCTTCTGTTAATGGAGATGGGAAAAGAAAATTAGAATTTAGTAGCAGCATTTTCACAACAATATTTCAGAAATGTAACACTGTCATATGGTTCCTTTATTGACAAACTTACTACATTAAATACAATGGAACATCTTTATTTAAGTGTCACTAAGGTCAGACAATTAAAAATTTGACCAAAATTTCCAAAAGAAATAATATGATGTTGTCAAATCTTTGGACCCCATAATGCATGACACCAAACAAGGTCAACAACTCTTATACAAAAGAAGGGCCGACCACAAACAAGATATAAAGACACGGCGCCTGCAAGAAGAATATACTAGACGTTATGGGAACCAAGCTGACTCATACTCAATCAGAAGGGGAGCATGCCCAAATACTTCTCATGGCGGAGATGCATAAAGAAGGCGAATTAATGTTGACTTTTATCTGTGTGACAAGTATTTACGTAACTTGAGATGATTCACTGTCGCAACAATAGTTTACCATCAATCACTAAGCTGATTTAGCACAGTGACCAGTGACCACAGTACCAGTACCAGGGCGGCACCGACTGCCGGAGACAAATTCCTTCTGTGTTGTTCCATACTTGGCCATTAAATCTGTTTCTGATTCAGATTTCTAATGTTAAGAGTTTTGACAATATATTCAATTGATGCTCCTTCGGACACGTACGTACATTACTGACAATGGCTAGCTATTAGCTTGTTGGCTTGGAATGACAATGTCTTATTTGTGATGATGAATTCAGTGACCTTTCGCGTGATGGTGCAACACTGTGTTTCCCAACTTTTGTTGAGTTAAGGTAGCCATTTTACATTGCAAAAATAACATGGCACACCAACTAACAATAATGTCATAAAAAGTATTAATACTGTTTCAATATATTTGTGGGCATGGTAAAAATATTTTTAAATCTTACGATTGTCTGTTTATTACCGAGCCCACAAATTATTTAAAAAAACTGACTTGATCTTTTTGATCATCCCGTGTCCGGTGGAGGACACTATGAAAAAAATAACAACCTGTTCCACCACCCATCTAGAATATACTCTGCTAAAACAGAAATCTCGCATGATCAAATATGACCCCACAGAAACGAAGAAAATTGACACATAGCCACATCCACAAAACATAAGATACAAAATGGAAGACAGCGGTCTTTGGACTGTTACACAACTATTCCCAAATAAAGAAAGAAGAAAAAAATCCTGGGGACAGCGGGAATGCAGACGCGGTCCAGGTGAGTTCTCATGTGACGCTGATTGCCGGTGGTATTATACTTTTGTGTATCGGGTAGTTCATGTTTAGTTTCCCTTACACGTGCTTCCTTGATCCTCGGTCAGGTCAACCGGGCAGGATATCTTTCATCAGAATTGTACGTTCCCCAAGCGCATCCGAGGACCATTTTCTTCATAACATTAACTTTTCCAAGCGCACGTTACTGACAAACAGCATTGCTTGTGGGACAATACGGCAAGAGGGGCGTGTCAAGCCAGGGGTTAAGACAACGCAGCAATTGATTGACTATTATTGTACGAACGTTTGACAGGTCGGAAAGGTCTTTTGGCTACATTCTGTTTAACATCACAATTCCCAGAGGCATGCCATGGCAGTAATTAGAGTTCCACGCACAGATTTTTGGATCTAAATATTGAACACGTTTGATATTTTAGGTCCACCCTGTTCTGGACCCCATTATTGGCACAGATCCTTTCTCGACACACCTGAGAGTCAGATTACATGATCATTTTACAGGATAATTTTATAAAACAAAATAAAGTCTGGCAACAGCCCGATTATCTTTAACTGTGTGCAACACCTGACTCAGTGTGAAATGTTGGCCTGTTCAATTAATGAAACACAAAGCTTACGTACTTACAATATGCCACAACTTATTCCGTTGCATGAACGGCAACATGTGGATACATAGATTTAATGACCTTCTGTCATCTCAAGGAAGAGAATTGATTTGTTCTGCTTGTGACTACATCTTGCTCGCACTGATAGTTAAACAAAGATATACTATTTGTAATTAAAGAATAATATTCTGGCAAGTTAATTTAGCATTCCTTGTCACACCTGATGATCTCCTAGCACAGTAGTGTGCCATAGCACCCTGGTAAGAAACATTGGTCAAATCAACACACTGCTTAAGCACCTAACATGCCCATAGAGTAGAATTACATCCAAGAAAGCAGGGCAAGCACATGACTACTAAGCACTTTGCTGAACAAGTAAAGAAGCCGGACGGATGCTAGGATTGGGGGATAAAAATTTCAGATAATCAGTAGTTGTTACTGTCGCAAAACTAAAGTAAAGAGAAGTGGCACTGGAACTAAAATATCCTGTCTTAAATAGTCTAGAGAAGACATACACACACTTAACTAGGGATTTAAAGCAAATGCGAATCCACAGCATGGAAGAATGTAACAAGTGGGTTAAGCAAAATTCCCAGTCAGCTCCAGCAGTGCTGATCAAAGATTAGCACCACTGAACTTGTATGATCGGAACAAGAAAAAAAAACATATTGTAGTGAACATTTGAGGAAATGTGTCACCGTTGGCCACATGAACCGATTCGTCGCCAGGTCAAGTCACAAGAGATTCTGCACCAAATAAGAAACATTCCCCGTGATTACCTGCATGGGACTTTGTCCTTTGCCCAGACAAACAACGCTAGTTTCCAACCATGCAAAATAGCTGATGATCGGTGAAGTTACTGGCATGCTGTTGTTCTTTATATTATTCCATTTGAAAAGCTATACAGCTAAACCAACTATGAAGGCATTGATTTCTTCAGTGACCTCACAAAAACAACAAATGTTTCTTTCATTTACAGGTAAAAATCATGATTCAAAACAACTCCACTCTGTTAAGTATGTCTCCATGAAATCCCAAATTAATTATAACTATAGTCTAGCAAGTTGTTGTTGTTTTGTAGTTTTATTTGTGCGAATTTATAAAATTAACTGATTGTTTCCAGAATGCCTTAATTGGTGCCGTATTCGCCAAGCTATCATCATGATTGGCCTAGGCTCCAAGAAGAAAGAACTAAGTGGGGGGGAAAGTCCTCATAGCATTCCAGCTAACACTCCCTCGCAATGAGCTTGTTGACGAGAAGCTGTGACTTAGCTGTTCTCCATCTTACCCCGTGAGAGTCTTTAACAAAATAGCTACCACTGGATCCTTGGTAGATCCTCTCTGGGTAGATGCCCTCCTCGATAGCTCGCTCGGCCTTGCGGATGATCTCTCTGAACTCGGGATCCTCCGGGAATTCGTTCCGGTGAGGATCGCGTTGTGAGGTTCCGCGGTCGCGGTCCAGAAGCGGCTGTCTCTCTCGGCTGCGACTCGGACTGCCGGCGGAGATGCGCACCACTGAGCCCGGCGTGCCTCCGAAGGCGCCCCGCGGGCTGGTGGGCTCTGTGGGACCGTAGCTGGAATCATTTGAGTCACGGAGCGGAGAGACAAGCGGACTCGTCTCGTCCATAATTCTGCCGGGTGACAAGAACTTTTTACAGTTCGGTGTAGAGAAAAGACGTGGAAAAAAGATAAATAAATGTAGAGGAATAAACACCGTCGTCTTGGTGCTTGGACGTGAGGCAGCTATCAGGAAGCTGCAAAAAAAGGGAAATCAGATGACAGTCAGCTTCCGGGAAAGGGCGGAACCTGTTGGGTGTTTTGATAGTAAACCAATCAGCGTGTAAATTGTCTTGTCATTCAACTACTCTATCAGTGTGATTGGATAGAGTCAGACCACCCACGGAAGACACGTGAGAGCGAAAGTGTCTAATTAACGTCAAAATACCCACCTAAAAAAAAAAAAAAGGCCTTCGATAGAAAAGTAACAAACGTATTTCGTGAAAACCCGTATGGGTTTTAAAACGTTTATCATATTTAAACAACTATTCAAAGAAATAACTATGGTGTTCGCGTCAATCCCGTTAGTTACAAGGAAAGTCCATAAATCCGTATTTTATTGATTTAAGTTAACTTTCATTACCTCGGAAAACACTTTGGCTTCCACGTGAGCAGCAACCAAATCGTCATATTTCAACATGATATTGTCATCTTTTCAGCATAATTTATTTACCGCACTTCCAATCTTTGAAGAAAACGTCATGTTTCGTATGTCTCCGAGTAAACAATAAATTAAATTGTTGCTTTTGGCCGCGTATCAACTCATTTTTTGCCAAACACAAACAGTAACAGTACAGGAAACTGAGTCGATTTTTGTGTTGCCACTAAATAATACGCAAAGTATGCAAAGTCATTTTCGAACCCAAACTTGTTTGCATGCTCTGCAGTGGGCGTGTGGACGTGCGGTTGTGCGCATCCTGCTTCCTCCTCTTCCTCCTCCTCCTCCACCTTGTCCTCCTCCAAGGTCTGCTCGTTTTCTGATTGGTCACATTCGACAGCAAAAGGCAAGAGATCCGCGCTAACATCTGTCAAATTCAGACCAGACACGTCCACAGCCGCCTTTTTGAACTTCAACAGGCAAAACCCTCACTTTCTCTGCAGCCACTTTAGGATAAATCCTGCGCTCGCTGCTGCTGCAACATTTGAAGCGGAGCCACTGTAGCCGAAGTTTCCGGAAATACAGCACAGAGGACATCGGCCCAGGGATGGCAGCGTACAAGCTGGTGCTGATCCGCCACGGAGAGAGCTGCTGGAACCAGGAGAACCGTTTCTGCGGATGGTTCGACGCGGACTTGAGCGAGACGGGGGAGCAGGAGGCTAAGAGAGGAGGACAGGCCTTGAAAGGTACGCTCGTGTCGCACCATCTAATCGGCCATTCTGTCATTGGATTAGACCGCTGTTTATGCAACTCAGCCGGACGGAGGAAGCAGGTTGTGGGCCTCGAGCAAAAGAGACAAGATAAAAAAAAAATGATGCAAGAGATCGAGGCAATTGGATAACAATACTGTGGTTTTTATATGGTTGAAGGATATGTTACATTAAAACAGTGGGAGATGAAATGTTAAGCGCGCGGGGGGGGGGGGGGGGGGAGGGGGGTTGGGCTTGAACATTTTAAAGTGCATGTGAGGGGCGCTGGGACTCAGCAATTTTACAGAAAAAAATATCTATTCATCTTACTCAGTTTAAAACAGTACACCTTAAAAACGTCATCAACAAAGATGCCGGCTCGTATTATTGAATCATGCCCCAAAGGTCATTTGAGTTCATTTATTCAGTCTGACAAATCATTCTATGGCTTTTGATCATCATATATAAACTACTTATAGCGTCATACTATCTCGTGTAGTCTACCTATTTAAAATTGTGTAAATAAATGCAAATTCCAGCAAAAAAATAGGGTTAAATAACTCTGCAGAGAGTTGTTTTTAGGAGAAAACATTTGACTGAAAAACATTCTAGACAAACAGTTCCACTGTTTAATCTAAAGCAATTGTCGACATCTTTGTGCATGAACAAAATGATCGCACACCGATTGTTGGTTTTGTGTCTTTTTCACCTCAGATGCTGGCTACGAGTTTGATATTTGCTACACCTCCGTTCTCAAGAGGGCCATCCGCACTCTGTGGTTTGTTCTGGACGGCATCGATCAGATGTGGTTGCCAGTGCACAGGACCTGGCGCCTCAATGAGCGCCACTACGGTGGCCTGACTGGCCTGAACAAGGCTGAAACAGCAGCTAAACACGGAGAGGCACAAGTCAAGATTTGGAGGCGCTCTTTTGACATCCCTCCTCCACCCATGGATGAAGGGCATGACTTCTTTCAGACCATAAGCAAGGTCTTGAAGAGACCCTTTAAATAGCCTCTTTTGTCCCAAATAGCCGCAATGGAGCCATAGGAATAGATGTGCCATTATGCCGTCTTTGCTTTTTGTACGATGTCAGTGCCAGCATCTGGTGCGACAAATAAAATAAAATCCCATAAAATTTGGTCCGTTGAATGGACCACTAGTTGAGCAGCTTCTACGAAATAATGCAACTTTCAAACATAAGATGTATATACAGTATTACACATACAAATACAGGAGAAAATAAAATCTGCCAGCCTCAGTGTTGGACTTAAAAGTGGGGAAAAAAAAGCACAAAGTAAGAAAGTAAGATAAGAAATCATACTGTGAGTGCCACAACAAATATAGACTTGTTCGAGCGTTTATCACCTACTTGAACCTAGAAATTTTCCCATGTTGCTTCCGCCATTGTTGATTCCTCAATACATTTACTCCAAATCCATGTCCAGCAACCCGGTTGCCAGGCCGATCACATTTACACACGAGTCGTACTGGCTTTTGTGGCTTTAATATTACCTCAAAAGGTGGAATACCAGCTGAAAGGACTTCTGACTTTGAGACAAAACAGCTGATAAAGGGCAGCTAAATCGAGGCTTAATTATTCAGGCCGTGTGCCTGGGGCTATTATGTATTCCAACATACCGAATAAAGCCCCATGACTATGAAGTAATAAACTGCATGTTAAGTATTTGCTTTGTTGTAGGACCGACGTTACGCCGATCTGACAGAGGACCAGCTTCCGACCTGTGAGAGCCTGAAGGACACCATTGCTAGGGCTCTTCCATTTTGGAATGATGAGATAGCTCCACAGATCAAAGAAGGGAAGAGGGTGCTGATTGCTGCCCATGGCAACAGTCTCCGTGGCATTGTCAAGCACCTCGAGGGTAAGGGTGTGTTAATGACTGACTTGTTGTTATGGTGGTGCCCAAAAGTTGAGAAACAAACGGCCCATTACTTCTGGAGTGTGTCTGTTGTCAGTTCAACAAGAAATGTTGCTTGTAGGTTGTAAACTGCCTGTTCTTGCATCCCAGGTATGTCTGAGGAAGCCATCATGGAGCTCAACCTTCCTACAGGTATTCCTGTTGTGTATGAGTTGGACAAAAACCTGAAGCCCATAGGACCCATGCAATTTCTCGGAGATGAAGAGACTGTACAGAAAGCCATGGCTGCTGTGGCGGCTCAGGGTAAAGCAAAGAAATAAACACCCCTCCTATGATTGGGATGCTATTTACATCAGTCCTGTGCAGTACAGATGATCATCAAGCCAGTTAGTATTGTCCACATCACCAATCTCCCATATATGCACACACACACACAAACTGTATCATGTTTAAGTCAGTAATTGTTGGTTTGAATGGAGTTATCTATATTTTTCCACATTAGTTTTAGAGAATGGATATTAATTATATATGTATCCACTGATCAAAGTGTTCATCTTGGACCTTAGACGTAACTTCACCTTGAGGTTACCCCACATTATATGCTTAGTAACGTTGTTGAAAGGTCTAGTTGATTTACATTCCACTTGTCCTTGCTATAACACTGAGAAAATAATAAAAGTGATGGGCTATTACATGTTTAACATATTTCTCATTTGTACCTCTTTCCAACATGTCTATCACAATACCTCACAAGTGTTATTTTTACTTCAAACTTCTCTTTTTTTTTTTAATTATTATTATAATTCTAAATGTTCTTTTCCTGGATCATGGTGGCACAGCTGCAGAACGTTGGCCTCACAGTTCTGAGGACCGGGGTTTAAATCCCGGCCCCGCCTGTGTGGACTTTGCATGTTCTCCTCAGGCCTGTGTGGGTTTTCTTCGGGCACTCCGATTTCCTCCCACATCCCAAAAACATGCAACATTAATCGGAGACTCTAAATTGCCCCTAGGTGTGATTGTGAGTAGAACTGTTGTCTGTTTCCATGTGGCCTGCGATTGGCCGTCAACCAGTTCAGGGTGTACTCCGCCTCCTGCCCCTTGACAGCTGGGATAGGCTACAGCACTCTGGCCCTTGTGAGGATAAGCAGCTAAGAAAATGGATGGATGGATGTTCTTTTCGAGATGAAAAATGTCTATTTGAAGTACACATGACTGTCCTTTGAAATAATTTCCCCATAATGTTTGATCAATCAGAAATAATGGTACTAAGCACCTTTAAACTTAATAAATATATTTAGGCAATCGTTTTCAAACTTTCATGAAAAAATGACTATCTAAAAAAATATTAAACTGAGGGTACAGTTTACTAAACTAAGGGTGGTACAGGTCACATAACTGAGGGAACAGACTCATTAATTTTCTGTCCCGTTTATCGTCATTAGGGTCGAGGGCGGGCTATGGCCTATCCCAGCTGACTCTGGGCAAGAGGCGAGTACACCCTGATCTGGTTGCCAGACAATACCAGGGTACATGTAGACAAGCAACCATTCACTTGTATGGGTACTTTAGTCTTCAAATAACCTCCCATGCATGTTTTTGGAATGTGGGAGGAAACCGGAGAACCTGGAGAAAACTCAAGCAGGCACTGGGGGAAAATGCAAACTCCACAGAGGCGGGGCCGGGATTTGTACCCCAGACCTCAGAACAAGAGACGGTTTAACCAGTTGTCCACTATTCACAAAATATTGTGTAAAATGTAATGAAAATTAATGAAAACAAATTGTGCGCCCAATCGTGGAAATTAATACATACAACATAACGAGCGATATGAATTGATATAATCGACACGTCCCCTTTGAGCTGCGTGGCTACTGCGATGATAAAGGTCCAAGTCAAAGGGAAGTCAAAGTCGTTCGCGCATCCGATGTGTGGACGGCAAGAAATAAAAATTACTGTACAAGGATGCCAGCACGTGGGGCAGTATACGCTCGCACACCACACTATATAACAACCAATAATAATGAAAAAAATATATATATTTGGGGGGGATTTTAAAATGTTATGTATTGATAAGACGAGCACTAGAGGGGACAAATAAAATCAATGTTTTGAAAAGATATTATGGGAATGACTCCAAAAATATGTAAAGAACCATCTAATTTCAAAGGCCATAAATGCCTTTAACGGGAAAGCTGACCGCTCCAAGATGGCCGTCACCTAGGCACTTAGAATCGCTGGTCGACAACAACGCTTGCCATTTTAATGATATTTTGTATGGTTCACGCAATGTTTCCTTTCCGTTTTCCGGGTGTAACTAACCAATCAGGTTCAGCTTCACTCTTTGTCACAGCCAATCACCTCGCACGCAGCCCTTTTGGCAAGCATGTCACCGATGAAGCTGTGTGTTCCTGGTAAGTGTATTACATTTGTTGACGTAAACCTATATAACTCCAAAATGGACAGACTAGCCTGTGTGCGAAAGTATTTGCTATATCATCAGTCTGGACTCTCCTACTGACTGTATGTGTAGAATGTACTATTTCCGAGAAAATAACCGCTTGAAGGAGTGAGCCAGGCTAAATTGTAGCTTACCAAGCGTGGCCGACCTGACTTTATGTTCGTGGTGCTTCTACTTTATTTCCACTTTGCTATGTGTCCTGAGTATTTACATGTAAACTGCAGAGGTGTTATGTTTCACGTCAAAGAACGGAGTAATGTAGTGTTACTTCGTGAGGTCTGTCGATATTTGACTTTTACTTTCCATGGCAGGTTTTGTCAGATGCAGCTCTGCCCATTGCCTCAGGCAGGATAGCAGCATTCCTTTCTTGTTTGTTAAGAAATCCTTGGTTGGTTCAGCGAGAAAATTTACGTATACCGGGGGGAAAAAAACCTTGATGCACAGATGAAAGATGCCTGTTGATAAATGCCTAAAACATGAAGACTGTATTCGTGACTGAACTGTATTAGTTAATTATAGCATGAGTGTTGGGGATATCCTTTTTTGTGTTTATTAAACACTATACATGTATGAGAAGTCATGGTCAGAGGGACTTACATTTGCACCTTGAATATTAATATTTGTCCCATTATATTTTTGTTGCAAAGTCTATTCTTGTCACTTTATTTTGTACTGTTTCTCCAGGCAGCGCTGCTTCCAGTGGTTTCTGTGGAAGTTAGATTAATTCATTTTCTGTTCAGCTTATCCTCAGTAGGGTCAAGGCAATGCTGGAGGTTATTCCAGTTATCTTCGGGCAAGAGGCTGGGTTATTCCTGAACTGGTTGCCCTCCAATCCCCGGGCACATATAAACAAACGATCATTCGCACTCTCATTCACACCGACAGGCAATTTAGAGTCTTCAGTTAACATACCATGCATGTATTTGGCTGCAATTCAACAAAGAGTTAAAAACGTGAGGGGATCTGAATACTTTCCGTACCCTCTGTATGTAGCACAGTGGATGCAGATGAGTCTTTGTACAGTATTGATGATTTCTCTATTTGCAACTTAATGATGGTGAGAGCAAGAGTTGGATTATATTGGCTAAATATCCGCTGAAAGCCCACGTACCAAATCTCGGCCACACCACCGATAATACATTGTTACTCTTTTGGTTTTAATTTGCAATGGTATAGAATTTCACAGCATCAAACTGAAAGCTGTTTCTAGTAATTTGGTTATCTCATCATCTAAATATTAGACTGTAATCAACACACTCTTGGTAAGTGAATTGCTCTCGGACTGCAGGGTACATCGAGACAAACAGCCGCACTCACAATCACACGGAGGGGCAATTTAGAGTGTCCAATTAATGTTGCATGTCTTTGAAATGTCGGAGGAAACCCACACAGGCACGGGGAGAACATGCAAACTCCACACAGGCGGGTCCGGGATTGAACCCGGGACCTCAGAACTGTGAGGCCAACGCTCTACCAGCTGAGTCACCGTGCCGCCCAATCTCATCATATCAAAATCAAATAAAATCTTGGGGGTTGTCTGTTCATTCAAATACAGCATAATGTTTTTACTGTTGTAGAATTTGTTACATTTTTTTCTTGTTGTTGCTGTGACCAGTGTTACTAGTGAAATGTTACCACTATTAGTGATACACTCCCTACTTTATTATTCATATGGCCTTGCGGACTAACTGACGTATATGGTACCATATTTTTCACCCTCATATGAATTTGTATCCCAGTATGACTGTCCATCCTCTTTGTGTTCAGGTGATAAACTTTGCAGTGTAGAAGCCTGTACTCCTGGAACAGGAGTATACCTGCGGCATGGCTACATTTATTCCTCACTAGCGGGCTACGTGCTCAAGAAAAACGAAGGCGAGCAGGTGAGGGTTGTTGTGGGTGGTGTGTAGTCTGACAAAGCTGCTGAGGCAGTCAGTTGAGTGAGCGTGTGTCATGGCATTTTTCAAGTGTATAGTCTTTTGGCTGTTTAAAGATGAATGGAATAAAAAAAATACAAGGTTCAGTATTTTGCTACGTCTTTTTTTTTCCTTTGTCTTCCAGTTACCAGTCATATCTGTTGTGAGAGAGACAGAAACCCAACTACTGCCAGATGTCGGTGCAATTGTCACTTGTAAGGTAAATGTAACCATCCATCCATTTTCATAGCTGCTTATCCTCACGAGGGTGAGTGCTGGAGGCTATCTCAGCTGTCAACGGGCAGGAGGCAGGGTACACCCTGAACTGGTTGCCAGCCAATAGCAGGGCACATAGAGACAAACAGCCACACTCACAATCACACCTAGGGGCAATTTGAACTGTCCAATTAATGTTGCATGTTTTTGGGATGTGGGAGGAAACCGGAGTGCCCGGAGGAAACCTACGCAGGCACGGGGAGAACATGCAAACTCCACACAGGCGGGGCCTGGATTGAACCCTGGACCTCAGAACTGTGAGGCCAATGCTTGTAAATGTAACTGTAACCAGTTACTGTTAATTATTTAGATGTTATCTGTCGTATCGATAAACTGGGAGGAGTCCTTCATAATAATTCACAAAATAATTGACTCAAACAGGAAGATCAATTTAAAAGCACAATTTTCACGTTGCAAAATACATTATTGCGCTTAGAATAGATAGTACGCAGTAAAAAATGAGAATCTTCATTAAGAGTGGTTATATATAATGAGGTGATGGTAAACTCAAAGTGCAGAAAATCATACAAGGAAATAGATTAGCTAAGAACAAGTGGGGCGTAGTGAAACCCAAGGAGAGAATAAAGAATGCATGGATATGTAGCGTAGGGTGGCCAAGGCCTAACGAAGTACTGTATGCCAGGTTGGACATTGAAGAAGGGGAGAAAGTTTTACACAGTTTGACCAGACAGAAGGATAGAGATAGGAAGGATGTGAAGCAGGCTAGGGTGGTTGAGGATAGAGATGGTGCCAGTAGTGTGCTGGACAGATGGAAAGAATGTTTTGAGGAATTGAGGAAATGAGAGAGAAGAAAGAAACAAAGAAAGGGTGAAAAAGTAGCAGAGGCTAGACTAAGGACAAAAGTAAATATTTCCAAGCAACAGTATGTTTTCATGCCCAGAAACTACAGATGTACCACAGATGTATTGTTTGCCTTGAGATTGCTAATGGAAAAGTAGAGAGAAGGTCATAAGGAGCTACATTGTGTTTTTGTGGATGACAGAGTACCAAGAGAGGAACTGTGGTACTACATGCGGAAGTCTGGAGTGGCTGAGATGTATGTGAGAATAGTACAAGACATGTATATGAAGAGAGCAGAACAGTGGTGAGATGTACTTTAGGTGGGACAAAGGAGTTTAATGAGCCCTTCCTGTTTGCAGTGGCTTTGGATAGGCTCATAGGTGAGATTTGAGCAGAATCCCTGTTGACCATGATGTTTGTAGATGACATTGTGATCTGTTGTGAAAGCATGGAACACGTGCAGGAACTGTTAGAATGGTGGAAGCATGCACTGGAAAGGAGAGGAATGAAGATTATCTGAAGTAAGATAGAATATATATGCATGAGCGAGAGGTATGGATGGCGAAGAGGGAGGGTGTTGACAAAAGATAGCATCCACCCTTGCTATCCTTATCTTTAAATTCTTGGGGTCAACGGTCCAGAGCAATGGTGAGTGTTGGTCAGGAAGTGAAGAAACGTGTCCAAGCTGGTTGGGACTGGTGGAGAAAGGTGTCAGGTATGTTTTGTGACAGAAGATTCTCTGCTAGGATGAAGGGCAAAGTTCATTAAACAATGACGAGGCCAGTCATGATGTACGGATTAGAGACGGTGGCACTGAAGAGACAACAGGAAGCAGAACTGGAGGTGGCAGAAATGAAGATGTTGAGTTTTTAAAAAAAAAAAAAAAAAAAACCTTTAAACAACTACTACTTTAACAGACACGGAGCAGCATCATACAAACAACAGACTACAGTACTCACAGGCTTATTCTCTGATCTGCAGTGATGAACATTAAAACTGGAAAATGTTGCTGTATTACACTGATGGGGTGACCTCCTCTTCTTGCTCATATTTATGATACATCTTATAATAAAGTTGAGTGGAGCCCACCATGTTGTGACACAGTGTAGAACTACACTGAAGGAGCACAATTTGGACTTATATAGTGTAAAAACTCATTTTGAAAAAAAGATTGCTACAAAGTCCTTGACATGGTGGGGGAACACTATTAGATTGAGGTGTGTAATAACTTGCTAAATTTTTTCTGTTACACTTACCCTAGTAGTCATTTTAATACTGCATACTTTTTTATTTTTAATCAGGTATTTATCTTGAGAAGAAACAGTACTTCTACTTAACTACAGTTATCTAAATGCCACTCATTACATTTATGTATTAACTGTTTCTTCATCAATTAGTTTGTGCGCGGTCCATCTCTTTAAACTACAACTTCGGCATTGGGTGCAGTTTGTTCCAATCCAGTTTAAGCGCTAGTGACATTTAAGTCCAGTTCACCAATCAAACGACACAATGAAATCACATCACCGCACCAAATATATTCAATTAGGATTCCCAGGCATACGTATCAAAACTAGATAAGCCAACCCAACTAATCGACGTGCCCCCATGCCGACCATGTTGGGAAGTTGGTCGTTACCGTTGAAGGCAACAGCAGGTGACCTCTTCACATTTAGACAGAGAAAAATCAAAAGCCTTCATGTATTGCAGTATTTATCTGGCACTTTCTGCTCAAATGTGGACATTTCAGCCCACTTCTTACTTGAAAAAAGACCTTGCAGTAAATTGCAGATGATTTGTTGATGTTGATTAACCTTATTTCATCACAAGTAACTGTAAAATATGCGTCTCTTGGGTTACGTGCTAATCTTGCTTCCTCTGTATACACACTGACATAGAGTAATACCAAAATTTGCATGTGAACATTTTTTATTTTTGTTTTATTAATGTTCATGCTTTTATTAAAAAAAAATCAGGAAGGTACTCACCATTTACCCATTACTTTAGTATTTTTTTTCACTGTGTACCTTTAACACGAGTAATTTTTAGGAGGACTAGTTTTTACTTGAGTCACATTTTTTTCAAGTAACACAGTACTCTTACTTAAGTACAATATTTGGCTACTCTAGCCACCTCTGCTTCAGAATCAGAATCATCTTTATTGGCCGAGCATGTAAACAACACAAGGAATTTGTCTGTGGTCGTTGGAGCTGCCCTAGTACAACATACATGCTTAATACAACAGTAGACAGTCAATTGACGAAGAACACTTTTGTTTTTTTAAACTCACAGTTGTGCAAAGTTGTTTGTGAGTTTCATACAATGTGGCCTTGCTCTTTGATCTGATAGGTGACTAGCATCAATCCCAGGTTTGCCAAGGTCCACATTCTTTATGTCGGCTCCACACCGCTAAAGGACCGCTTCAGAGGAACTATCAGGTACATTTCAAGTGCACTTCAAATGATGATAATTTTTCAATGCCTCGCCATTCATCTTATGACACAAAACTACTGCTCATCGTCTAACCCGCAGAAAAGAAGATGTCCGGGCAACAGAGAAAGACAAGGTTTGTTTTAAAAAAAAAAAAAAAAAAAAACACAGTGTGACTTTGTACAGATTTTGCATTTCACAATTGAATTTCAAATATGTGTTTGCCTGTTCTTTTCTGCAGGTGGAGACCTACAAATGTTTCAGACCTGGAGACATCGTCCTAGCGAAAGTGGTATCCTTTGTCTCGATTTTTTATTTATTTATTTATTTTTTTTTTTTAATGCTTTGTAAAGCATTTTAACATTTCAGTTTCAGTCACTTTGATCACAGCACCAAATTTCAAGTACTACTACTGATTTTGTTGTGTTATATCATTTGGTGTCATATCCCTGACTTGCGCTGAAAGATTTCTCTGGGTGACGTGCAGTCGAACTACCTGCTGACGACGGCTGAGAATGAGCTTGGGGTGGTGGTGGCCCACAGTGAAGCAGGTAAACTCCTTTTGACCACAGGGTAGCAAGTTAACTAGTTAATAATGTATCTATTTTTTACATTTGTTTGGTTATTGTAGTTGTATTGTACGGTTGTAGATTTTAGATACAATATTTTGCTACTTTAAGTCAGGTACACGCAAATATTTTTAATCTGGTGTCACCATATGTGGCCACACACGACAATAAAATAGCCCATGTGTTCATACTGCTCTCATAGTATGTAAGGATTGTCGTACTCCTGGTGTGTGTTTTTTTTCTATCACGGTAAGACTTCAGGAATACATCCTGTAAACAATTGATTCTTAACCCCTTTGTGCCATGGGAATGCATCTAATTTCACTTAATTGGTTCAAAAATGATTTATTTACTACAAATATAGTCTTTAGTCTATGCCAGTGATGTAGGCAAAACAATTCAATTTTTTTTCACTAGATGGCAGGAGGTACCGTAAACCAGCGCATCTACCTATTAGCATTCATGGTTAAAAATAAATCATGGTTATGGGTATATTATCTGCGTTCAACATGCCCATATTTAGTACTAAATTAATTTGCATGTAGATTTAGACGAGATTACTAATTGAGTACATACAGTTTTTGTGATGTTTCTAATGTAAAATACTGGATTGTCCTCTGGCTCAATATAAAAGTGGCAAACAAGAAACACTGCTTAGTAATTGAAGCTTAGTAATTGTCTATTCCATGTGACTATTACCATGAGTCACTGGCTTGGACCAAACAACAGTTCGTATTTGACATTTACACTTGACGGCCCTGAGCTCTTTCCGAGTGAATTTTAGGAGGATTAAAATGCAGTCAAAAATGAAAGACATACAGAAACAGAAATAGTCTGGCAAAGCATTTCCTGGAAGGAATCTTGAGATTTTCAGGCAATGACTGCAATATTTTCATGAAAGAATTTTATTTTTTGGAGGAGTGTGGGGGGTGTTTTGTTGAAATACTTGAGTCATTCACAATTGTGCTTATTTGCCTCAAATGGTTGGTTAATACTTTATCTGAATACTTCTGGACCAAACTTTGTGGTTACTGTCAAGTGTGACGCATATTCTAGCATCGTCTTGACTGACTGACCACACTTGTTTCTTTCTAACTCAGGTGCACAGATGGTTCCAATCAGCTGGTGCGAGATGCAGTGTCCACTCACACATGCCAAAGAGTTTCGCAAAGTGGCAAGGGTCCAGCCAGAGTATCTGCAGGCATGACAATCCTGAGACTAGTTTTTGTCCACGAGGAACACACAGCTTCCCCCTCCCGATCCCCGGCTGAATGAGGAACGTCCCTACTTGTTTTGGTAACTATTATGTCTGCACATTTTGTCAGAATATCAGCTTGGAAACACGACTGCAACCTTTGAGCCAGCTGCAATATCGAATGGACACAATGTAAATACACTGCTCTCTTTCCAGCAGTTAAGTTGTTGTGCTAATGAATTTGTGTTGCATGAACATCAGACCTTAAGCCTCATCTTATGTTTTGGACTCCATTAAGGAGCAATTTGGATGCAGCTTAATGACACTGGTTGGTTTAAAAATGGCCCATTATGTTTTTCAGTTTTTATGTCCTTGTTCTCTCTGTTTTTTTTTTTTCCCACCACACACCATCGAGCCCATTTGTATCAAGTTAAATTCCTTGTTTTGCAGCGTACAGCAAACATGCGTTTTTTTCTTTTTCTTAATGAAATGAATAACACTTTTCTATCAAATTGCAGATGTTAGCAAGAATTCAATAAAACAGAAATGTAACCCCCCAGCTTTGCATTTTATACTTGTGATTGCATTTTCACAATTTTGTCTCTCCTATAAAGAATATTTCCCTATCCATCCTTCCATCAACTGTCCTGCTTATCCTCACGAGGGTCGCGGGCGCGCTCGAGCCGATCCCGCCGGCTATCTTCAGGCAAGAGGGCAGGGTACACTCCACCCTGAAGTGGTCGTGAACCAATCACAAGAACATTTGAGTCACGTTTATTTATTTACAGGTATTTATAAAGTAAAGATCTAGATGAAAGTACAGTTAATAAAATGTTAAAACAAAGCTGCGGAGCAGTGGTCAATCATCAAAACGGACAGAGCGACATGTATTGACATCAATCGAGAACTTCTTTTTGGACAGTCCACTAAACCCCAGTCCTGCTCCTCTGTTGTTAAAGTCTATTCGTCGTGAGTGCGCACGCTCAAACTCTCCCAAGAGTCCTTGCTGTAAATGATCCTGTGCATCCTTGCCGAGGGCCATATTTGGCTTTGCCATGGTTGCGGCGGCAGCTGGCTGGAAGCTCTTCTTGAAGCCGCCCATCAACCGGAGGAACTTGTCCTTCTGTTGGGAGCTTTCAAACTGGGCAGTGCCCCACTGACCAAACCCCTGAGGACACGACATTTGGGGACCATTACTAGAAATTGACACAAATACCTGTAAATTGCACTTGATTGACAACACTGATGGTTATTTAACTGATACACAGAAAATCTTTTGTTACATTTGACTACTGCTCTAAAATGGCATCTTGAAAAAGATTATTTTTAATATAGACCATACGCATGCATAATAACACTATGAACTTCAGGTGTAAAGGTTAGGTTGGGTACGAGTTCCAGGTGTCCATTGAATTCAAGCTACTGGGATGCCACCTGACAGGAAATAACCTCATTTTTTAAATGTGTGATGATGTGGAGTTGTTATATCTGCTTTCACAACAGTCTGTTGCTTTTTGAGGAATAAATAGTTTTTCAACACAAAGGAACAGCTCCTCCAGCTGACAGCTGTGCGCCACTACATTCGCCATCGACTCTGTTTTGAGTTTCAATACATTTCTCGTCACTCTATATTATCTTGGCGACGGGAAGTTAAAACACCACTGTACCGCAAATCTGTGCTTAAAAGTGTTGCGTGCAAATAGTTGTTTAATGGATGTGGTCGATAAAGCACTTCAAACAAAAGTCCAAACAACAAAGAATCACTGACTGAAGGTTGGCCCACTTGTTGAGGCTGAGAGGCTTTGTCGATCTCCATCTGTAAAGCGTGTCGTCTTTCCTGTGATAGAACACAACACTGTATGAACAAATATCGAAAGGGGTGACCAGAATTACCAAAACAGTAACACATCCTCTAAGCACAATCTTGCATTAAGGAAAGAACCAAAAGTTTTGTGCCACAGAGGGGTGCCCTGTCTACTAATTGTGAGTGCGAATGTCTCCATGTGCCCTGTGATTGACTGGCAACCAGTTGAGGGTGTACCCTGCCGCCTGCTTGATGAAAGCTGGGATCGGCTCAGAAAATGGATGGAAGTAAACAGTTTCCATTATTTATCCAGATCATAACCAAAATGCAATGACGTCTTCCTTGGCACCCCTCTACAATGTTGCATAATCGTGCTGTGACTATCATACTACATATTTCAAATATCATTAATGCAATAAAGGCCTAAATTAGGTTACAGCAGTTAATAACGGAATGTGAGGATTCCACGCAAAGCAAAAATTGTTCTGCTTTAACGCAACGTGGTGCATATTTTCACCTGGTTGATGGTCACCTCATCGATGTTTCCAGCCTTCTCTGACAAGAAGACTACATCTGCTTGGTGAGCATACTGAAACACAAACCCCAACGTTTTTAACCAAGCAGAGCTAAAATGTTCAACAATATCCAACGATAATACGCTCACCATCTGGCTGTGCAACTCTTCAGTAATTCCCTTCTTCTCCTCCATCATCACACTTGAGTCAGGATACACTTCCTCAATTAGTTTCTCTTGCTTAACAGAACTCTTCCTTTTGCTTTCCTTGCTCGGTTTGTGGTTTTTTTCTACTTTTACTTTTTTCTTCTTTGTAGATTGAGTCTCTTCTTCTGTGCTTGGCACAGGAGACTTTCTCTTCTTGACCTTTTTTCCTCGTTTTGTCTCACCTTGCCCAATGTCAACCTTTTCTTCCTTGGCTGAATTCTGAGGTTCTCCAATGTCTGGTGAGGCATTCTTCTTTTTTTTCTTCTTCAGCTTGACCTTGTCAACCTCTTGTCCATCTGGTGTTTGTGTGGCCACTTCACGCTCACCTAATTTTAGCTTAGCGCGTTTCTTCTTTTTTGTCACAGTTATTTCACCTTGTTCCACTTTGTCCTTTTTCCTCTTTGCCTTGTGTTTAATTTTCTCCTCATCCCTCACAATTTTTACACACTTATCGTGTTCTTTCCTGGCTTTCTTCGACACGCTCTCTGCTTTTACCGCAACGGCAATATTTTCGTGCTCAATTTGTGCCACTTTCATTTTATTCTTCTTATAGTCACTTTTTTGCTCCTGTTTCTTTTTTGCCTTCTTTTTGATGACTGCACTGTCATCTGTAAGATGAGAACCATTAGTATACGGAACCTGAGCTTTTCTTTTCTTGGCTTTCTTTCCCACTTTCTCATCAAGACAAATATTTTCGTGTTCAATTTGTGCCACTTTCATTTTTTTCTTCTTACAGTCACTTTTTTGCTCCTGTTTCTTTTTTGTCTTCTTTTTGAAGACTGCACTGTCATCTGTAAGATGAGGACCATTAGTATACGGAACCTGAGCTTTTCTTTTCTTAGCTTTCTTTCCCACTTTCTCATCAAGACAAACATTTTCATGTTCGATCAGAGTTTTTTTCTTTGACTTTTTCTCAATTCCAACCTGTCTATCATTTTTTTTAATTTTTGCTTCTTTGCCGTTCCCATCTATAACAGAAACATTCACCAATTTCTTCTTCCTTTTCGTCTTCTGTTTCAGTTCACCACCTATCGCTAAACATTCCTGTACTTCTACTGGCGAGCCCTCTTTTTTTACTTTCTTCTTTTTCTTTTCCACACAGTGTTTGGTGCCGTCAGCAACTGTGGAACCGTCCGTTTTTGGAGGCGGGGTTTGTTCTTTCTTGCGTTTTTTGCTTTTCTTCTCAGTATTCTCTTCTTTCAACTCCTCACACTTATTTTTCATCTTTTCCTCAGGCCTTTGCAAAGGAGGACAGGTGTGGTTTGACTGGAAGGGGAGAAAAAATAACATTAGCGTTTCAAATTCAACATTTTGTGCTTGATTACCACTCCAATGGCATAAGTGTGTGCCTACCAAACCTTTGAAAGCTGCTCAGGGTGAGATTCCCGATCAATGTCTCTTTGCAGAGAAAGTCGCGTCACCTATTGGGGGCCACATTAGAATTGAGTACAACACAAATTAAATATAATGAAGAAACAGTGGGAAGGTCCTGTAGAGCTCTATTGAGTACTATCAATAATACTTCACACTGCAGAGAGGTTCTTCAGACTGTTATTATTATTTTTTTTTGTACAAGTCTAACGCTAATTTATATCCTGGCCAAATTGTGTGCTGTTTATTGTTAGATGGGCATCTTCTGTCTGAAAATGATGAGAAAGTGGCAAAGGATTATTCTATTCACTTTTCCTTTCGGCTGGTCCCGTTGGAGGTCGCCACAACGTGTCATCTTATATGTTCTTGTCTTTTATGTTGTGATATAAACATATTACTGACAATTTTGAAGAAATTACTATTTTTTTCATCATTGGAGAAAGAGTTTGGCATATTCATGATTGGAGTAGCACATTAATTCTGAACAGTTATATTGAGGCTGTATAAAATTCTACCATTCAACATGCTGATGCACTGCAAAAGAGCATAATTTTGAAAGCTAAATATTTTCTTTAAAATGTAATAGAAAAAAATAAAAATAGCAAACCACGTTTTATACCCCTTGTTTGTTTATTTCCATCCACCGGTAAAAGGTGGACAGTCAATAAATGCAATTTCACTTGAAGTAAACACTTTGGCCAGTGTATGAACGAATACCTTTTTGGAATGCACCACATTTAAATAAATTACCTGATCAATGACAACGATCCTGTTGGCTTTTGATGCTGGCCTTTCAGAAATAAAGACCACTTCATCCGTCTGAAATGAATAAATAAAATGTAAAGTTTTATTTTGTTTCGTTAGTTCGCTGTCTAGTATTCGCAGTGCAGCTTTTAAAAAAATAAAAAATCTTGCAGGATTCGAGTCTCCAAAGAAAATAATGCAGTCCATCTTGATGGAAAATGACGTCACAGAGCATCAAATGGATCTTCATTTACATTGCTTATCTGATGTAAGTGAATGGATAGGTTTCCGATTACGCCATCATGTGTGTTATGGAGGTAAAAAAAAAAAAAAAAAACAGGTGATAGGTGAAGCGTGAAGTTTTTTTTCCATCGTTAATCTATCCGATTGGTCTAAAGGTGGTGGTGACGTCATTGGAAACCCATTCATTTGATACATTGTGTACATTTTACTGTTAAATAAATAAATCACCCCGAACAACCTTTTATCAATGCGATCACCAAATTCTTCCATTCGGTTCGTGCCACAATGCTGCAAAACTTGCTGTAACGTTGCTAGTGACGTACTCCTGTTTGAGGGTTTAAGGAACATTTTACTAACAATTTATAGTTAAAGTGTAAAGGCAACATGGAAAGCCTCGTGTTCATTGATTTGACAAGCATGCTAACATTGTCGAGCTAATACCGGGGACAATTTAAATTGTCCAACAAACGTTCATTGCGCGAAAATAACATACCATAGAAATCTATATATAATAATAATTTCACTTACTTGACACACTTTATTCATTCACGTGCAGACAGCAGACCTTCCCTACCCGGAAGCGATTTCACTTGTTTCCGGTAACAACAGCCAGTACAGTGCTCCGTATCGAAGAGTAGTGCATTTTTCGGCTTTATCAAATACATTACGTTGATTTCTGAGTTTATCTTGTATATTATTACATTCTTTACACAGTTGTGACAATTACAGGATATTTGTTTTTTTTGACGGAATTTGAAGAAAGTACAGAATATGCAATTGTGTAAATTAAATTCATTTAGATGTATGTCCTGGGACAAAATGTGACTGTAGTTGTAGTAGAAGTACGTTCCCTTCCAAATAGCTCTTGAGCAAAAAAAAAAAAAAACCCAAAAACAAAGCAATTTCTTGTTGTTCCTTCGTCTTGATAGAACGATCTCTCTCGCTCTCCCTCTCACCACAATAAGTCATTCCAAATAATTTACTTCAGACAGAACAAACTAATACATTAATGGAAAATAAACACTTTATTAAATGCAATTTTAAAAAATAACTTAGAGATAAAATAATTTCTTGTGATTCTGTTTTAAATAGTTCTTAATGGATATCAAGAACTAATATACGTTTCTGATTATTTAATAATTTGACTTTTAATAATGATTGGTTTCAATTAAGAATACATTGAATACTGGGGTTGAATTTAGAAATTTTAATTTGTGGGTGTGAAGTTTACCTCACAAAATATACACACTAATAACTTCAGTTTTTTCTTTTGACTCATAAAATTTAATATTTTCAAGTGTAATTGTACATTTGGTTTTCCTCTTTCCAGAATGTGAGGATAGGGGGAGGGGGGGCGTCATCATCAAGCTCATTGATCTGACCATTGGTAAACCGAAGGTAATTTCTCTCCTCTTTTTCCATATTTTTCATTGTTTTCAGCTGTAATGGAGTGTGTGACTCAAACCGATGTAGTTACTCATCAGAAAAAAAGACAGGTTAAAGTAAAAAAAAATGTTTTAATCATATAGCTAAGTTTGTTCTTGTCCAGTTAGCAAATATGCTAAGTTAGTTAACACAAAAATCCTGTGCAAAACCTTGAACATTACTAGAAATTATTTGCCACCTTGTTATTGTAATTAGAGTAAGTAGAAAATTAAATGAGTACTCACATAAAATTTCACCTCCTTTATATAACTGTAAACAAAGAATTGAGCAATATTTTTCCAATGCCATCAAAATCCATTGCCCCCCCCCCTTCTGTTTTATGTATAAAATAGGTCATGATAAGTTTGTTACCTGCTTTGTCTTTCCATTAACTGCCAAACTCAAAAGGAGTTAAGTGCTGTTCTGTTGCCATCCATGCAAATACAATATATAAAAACATAGATGTGCTGTTGTTTTTCAAAAATATTTTGCTATATTTTTAAATTATTATGTATCTGTCAATAAAATGGCTAAGCTTGTGGTCATTGTTGGCAAAATGTGAGCAATCGATGAATGCTGCGTGCCAATTACATTGCGGTGATTGATTGCAGGAGCACCCTCTCACAGTATCCTCCTCACTTGAATTTCAGCCACGTCCTTTCATCTGTGGGGTGGTGAGTTGCCAACTGTCGTTTCAACTCACCTTCCCTATTAGTTCCCAAACAGGCCAACGCTTGGTGAATTCTGCTTCACATTGTTAAGACCTCACACGAGCGCTTGCCCTCCTAGATTTCTTCCAAGCCCCGATCAGAGTGAAGCTACTTTCAATATTTAAACTAAAAAAGATCAGGAATCCATTGAGAGCAAAGCTGTTTCACACGTTAAATATTCACGACACATCTGACCTTTCAAATGCCAGAAGGAAAAGACCAACACAAATTTCGAACAAGGGCATCTTGGGCAATTTCAACCCAAAATGTCTTGTAAACTCGATAAAACCACATCAAAGATTATAAGAAATGAGAGCATTAAGAGAAAATGTGCACTGATGTATTGTTCACTCTGTGCAAATTACATTACAAACATTCATGATACACCACCATAAAATGGTGCCAGTGCAATTGCCATGAAATAATTTAAAAGGTAAATACCAGTGCTTTTCACAATTTATAACACACTTGATTAAACTCGTTTGTAGAAGGACATTAGTGAACATACTGTAAAATGTCAAGATAATATTTGCAGGATACAAAATTGTAGCATAAATTTCACTCACAAAATCAACATTGCAGAAAACTCATTAATTAGTGAGAAAGTCAGAGTTGGTGCACAAAGGGGCACTTGATTAGATTGTCTTTCTTTTCCCTGCTTGAAGTCTTATTACTGATGTATTTGAACACCCTTAGCATGAGTGAATATTTTGAGTCACAGATTGTACAGTAATATAAAATTTGCATTTGCAAATTAGGGTTTCTCACATTTGATCTCAACTGACCACGATAGAAATAAAAGTTTCAAATTTTCCAAGAACCACATTGGCATTATTCACTCCAGCAACACTGTCATATATATATATAGTCTGGTGACACTCACATATCACAATAAAAAAAGAAAACATTAAAGGTGGTTGAGCATCGTGGTCAGATCACAATTTTGTTGGTCAGTCAAGTTGTATTAAATAATATTCATTGGGACATAATGATGCCCAGATGCCAATCAAAATGCAATATTCCTTGTCAGGTTCTCCAATATCGGTAGGATTTTAAGCAGCTGGCTAAAAAGTCTTTTCTCCACTCAATATGGACATTAAAATCCTTGAAAACACCCAAAATGAATCATACTGACAAAATATTAAAATATTGTACTTTTACAAGATAATACATGTCAAATATTACCACACAGATAACATATTATCTCTGATAAAGTGCAAAATACAGCCTCCAAGATATCTTAAACCTTATATTCATATGTACACTCATTTGTCAGATCATTGGGTATCCTTGCACTCATACTTTTCAACCATTTTTGAGCCAAGGCACCCATTTTACATAATAAAAATCTCATAATACACCACCAAACCAAAAATGTCACAAAGCTCATGAATACTGAAATAATGATCATCTCAGTGTACTCACAAGTTGACTTACTAAGTGGGAAATCCGGAGAGGGCATGCCACCCTTTTCTGACTGAGGACCTTGGTCTCAGATTAGGAGGTGCTGTGTCTCATTCCAGCTGCTTTACACTCAGATGCGAACTGCTCCAGTGAGCTTTGGAGATCACGGCTTGATGAAGCCAACAGAACCACATCATCTGCAAAGAGCAGAGATGCGATGCTGATGCCACCAAACCGGACACCCTCTACGCTGCACCTAGAAATTCTGTCCATAAAAGTTACGAACAAAATCGGTGACAAAGGGCAGCTTGGCGGAGTCCAACGCTCACTGGAAACGAGTCCGACTTATTGCCAGCAATGCGGACCAAACCCTGACACTGGTCTTACAGGGACCAAACAGCCCGTATAACGGGGTTCGGAACGCCGTACTCCCCCCAAAAAAACCCCCACAGGACTCCCTGAGGGACACGGTCGAACACGTTCTCCAAGTCCACAAAACACATGTAGACTGGTTGGGTGAACTCTGATGCACCCTCTAGGATCCTGCCGAGGGTGTAGAGCTGGTCCAATGTTCCACGGACAAGATAACCCTAACCCCAACCACATTGCTACTCCTGAATCTGAGATTTGACTTCCCAATGGACCCTCCTCTCCAGCACCCCTGAATAGACCTTACCAGGGAGCCTGAGGAGTGTGATCCCCCTGCAGTTGGAACACACCCTGCCTTTTCACAAGAGCCGCATGAAAGGAGGCAAGGGAAAAATGCACAATTAAAAGAATATGTGTGGATGAACACGGGACGTTTTTCTCAGACGTCTATCGCGTTTCACAGCTTCAGATCTTCACTTGAGCTCACTCCACGGTAACATCGACCTGGAATTTCCAAAAGGGACTAAACTTCCCAGTCACAAGTTAGTCATTTTGGAAAATCATACAGAAAAGCAGATGGCAATTAAAAAAAAAAAAAAGCATCCAGAGATGAATGCTTGCATCATATCAAGTGACTGATGCGTATGATGTGGCTCTTTGCCATAACACGATAAAAAATGCGGCTCTGCATCTCTGACTGGTTGGCCATCCCTGGTTGATATGAATGGCAACAGGTGGTTGTGCAGGTTTATTGTGCATTCTGCCATCTCACAGAAGAGAATTTAATTGTTCTGCCTGTAAGTATAGGTCAATACATGAAAACGATCTTGTGTAATTAACAATCATTTTCAGACAAATTTAGTGAACTTGGATAGTTTCCCTCAGCATCCCCGATGAGCTCTCATGGCACACTAGGGTGCCAAAGCCCCCTCATGAGGAATCACTGATCTAATGAGAACCAATGCCAAGGAAGAACTTATGGTAAAGATGGTCTTTACCACAAATTCTTCCGAGGCTAATAATGTCCGGCTTCAATTAACACAGTTGTCACAAAGCTATTCATTTAACAGTATGCATATAATTGTGGTCATATTGTAAAACTAAACTGCATCATAGTGAATTGTGTTTATAATATTTTGTTTCCTGTATTGAACTACTGCACATGAGAATAAACTCAGTACTTTCAGTACAGCTCTTGTTTTGGTCCATATTAGCTATCACAGTTAGGAGGTGGACCTATTGCATTCGCTATTGAGTGTATTGATAAATGGCTTTTTAGGTAGTTCATAAACTTTCTTTCTATTCCATTCATGTTCAAGATTTCTGGCAATACGCACAAGCTCTCTATAATGTGGCTCATAACATGTCCTGCAGTACTCTTTTGTGGAAGAGCCCAAAGGCGAGAAAAGTCAGAGACAAAGCAAGCTTTTGTAAGGCTATGCTGTAAACTCATATGGTGAACGTTCATATCGTCCTCTACCCCACACATTATCAGCCCACCTCAAGCAGTTGCTGTTAGCTTATTTAAATATTACAGACATCTGTGTGTTGATAATATTGAAGCGCTGTATGTGATATTTACAGCAGCAAAATAGACTCAAACTGTAGTCTCTTACAGTCTTTTCATTTTGAATAAGTGATGCAAACCTACAGCATTTGCCTAGGAAATGCACAATTGAAACATGTAGAGTATGCAGAAATATTAAATGCATTGAGTGACTGTCAGTCCATCTTGTATGACGTTATGTCTTTTTGAATTATTACTCCCGTTCAGGCATCGGGCAATAACGGAGTGTGACATAGGTACTCGAGTCACATTACCACTTTACCACAGTCGTCTTCCAGTGTAGTTAATGGGGGCCGTTGGCATCTAGATGGTGATGAAAAAAAAGGGGATCAGCTGGGTTAATAGCGATACTGTTCACGATTGGCATATTTTGAAAGGGACACTTACCGTGCCGCCATTCATAACGAGAGCCATTTCAGTTGGTTGGTAGACATGACCTCTGAAGGCGATGCCAGGGCGAACGCTGCCAGAACCGCTCTGGTAGTTTCCACTTCGGGGAGCTGAAAGCCAAGTCAAAAGTAATTGGTGCAATAATTTCATTTCGTGCCAATGTAGTATTATAGAGAAAAATTATTATTATTATTATTTTAGAAGTTGTCCAAATTGCCTAAAAAGAAAGCAATTTAAGGCTAAAATTTCTGTTGTGATTGGTCGATGTACTATAGCTACATTATATCTTATGTTTGAATGGACAGCTAGTTGTTCTATTATAATCACATTTATTTGTTATTAACATTTCAAATGTACATATTTTTTCCCCTCAAATGGTCTATCATTGTATTACACAATAAAGCATTTCTTTATATTTTGTCGTACTGAATTACGATGAATGTTTGATTATCAAGATGATTCTCATTGAGAAGACCCACAGTTTCTCTGGCGTAAGGTGAAATCGGCTGGGTTGATTTTAAATTCCCATTTAGATGATCAAATCTTCCTTTTCCCAATGAAGGAAAGGAGATTATTGATATGGAGAGTGGTAAACCTATACCACCAATCCTTTTTCTTAGCCGCTTATCCTCACAAGGGTCGCAGGGAGTGCTGGAGCCTATCCCAGCTGTCAACAGGCAGGAGACGGGGTACACCCTGAACTGGTTGCCAGCCAATCCAATCGCAGGGCACATCAAGACAAACAGCCACATTCACAATCACACCTAAGGGGCAATTTAGAGTGTTCAATTAATGATGCATGTTTTTGGGATGTGGGAGGAAACCGGAGTCCCAGGAGAAAACCTACACAGGCACAGGGAGCACATGCAAATTCCAGACAGGCGGGTCCGGGATTGAACCCAGGACCTCAGAACTGTGATGCCAATGCAAAACTGTACCGTTATTTCAAAAATAAAAGAATCAGTAATGTACGCTTGCTGCTGCGACAGCTTGTGCAAGATCAGCAAGCGAAATGATCATTTGTGTCAAAATTGGTCTAAACATTACTAACCAGTCCAATGTTTCTGAACTCAACCTGAAGTTCCTTTTCTGATCGCTTTTAAGCTTAGCTGTGCTTCATCCCTTCTCAGTCAAATGGATATTTTGCCACAACAGCCACAAGCAATCTATCGCCCAAACGCATCAGCACTAGAATGTTTTTTTTTCCAACCATGATCTTCATCTGGTTTGTCCTTGTGCCTTGCTGTGTCGCACTTGATCAGTATATTTGCTTCAAATAAGCACAGAAACTGGGATGACTCATACTGTATGTATCTCGCTGCCTAGGAGGCTGTTAATGAATTAGGCTTTAAATCCAGTGGTTTGATTGGATTGTGTATAGTTAAGCACATTCTGTGGTAAGCAAAACCTACATTGTATGATTTTATATGATTGTCAATTCCAATGGTTTTGATTTCTAGGTTTTTTTTTGGTAAGCTTGAAGTAGCTCCTTGAGAGAAGTCTCCACGTCTGCTGCAGATGCAGTGTGCTATTATGGCCTACACTCACCAAGTTGTGCCTTCAAATGGGTTGGGCTTAATGTCATTCAGAATCATTTGGATTAATTCACTCAATGGAAATTTCTTTCACTGTCTCTTATATGACATTCATTCACATGACATTGGATGGAAAAAACCTCAATGATTTGTGTTTCTAGTTTCCTAGCAACTGCACATTTGCAGCTGGCTTCTGCAATCATCACAATGTCAAAATTGTGAATTCCCAAGTTCCACTTGGAGGCAGAATTCAATTAAAGGTGTGATTGGATCTTCGGTGTTGGTCAGAGGGACAGAATGGCAGCCATCCTTCTGTCAGTCTGCCCTAGGACACCTGTAGGTACACGATTAGCCTACCACCACCAGGGTGTGAAGCATTATTATTCTTATTATTGTTGTTGTTGTTATCAGAAATATATAACAATAACACACATAGGACACACATGACACAGGCGTACTTGCACCATGCTCCTCCATAGAAAAGGCCTGGTTTTCCTGGAAGGGTTGGTGAGAGTGTGCTTGGAGCTCATCTCTGAAATGTGGAGGAGGAGTTGTCTCTCTGGTGTCAAAGAAATCTTCCCTGCTGCATTGTGAACGGTTCCAGAGACACAGGTGGCTCTCTGGAATGCCGTGAAATAGCAAAAGGATCCAGCCTTGAATAACCAGGGCCACTGCAAGAGCGGGCTCGTCCAGCACACGGTCCTCGGCCTTTCTCCCCACCTTCCCCCTCAACCTCAGTGCTTGGCTCCCATAGAGATAAAAGCCAAGCCATGCCACCCAAAGTAACGCTGATGCCAGACTTGCCAGGAAGAGCCACACTGCATTACACTTCCATCTGCTTTTGTCACTGTCTTCTTCTCTCTCCTCATCAGTGTCATGAGCTGGCTCTCCCACCAGTTCCCCGCCACACAGCACTACCCCTAGAGAGAGCCCCATGGCTATAAGGAGCAGCCCTAAGGTGTAGCTGCATGTCAGAGCAAAGTCCAAAGGGGGATACTCACAGGCCGGGTGACCCTCCCTGACCACAGTGAGAAGGACCCACTCAGCAGAAATAATCCCCTGAACCAAAGCTAGCGCCAGGCCCAGTGCAGCCAACGTGCTTCCGGATGGGCTCGTCTTCCCAGCCACCAGCCTCCTGAGCCTCAGGCCCTGGACCAGCAAGCTGGAGAAGCAAAGGGCAAAGAGGGGGCCCCAAAAGGCTCTGCGAACCACACAGAGGACCTGATTCTTCCCCACAAGGAATGCCAGGGAGATGGGGAATATCCCAAGGAGTGTTCCTAGGAGCAGGAGAAGCGGTCCCACGCCAGAGCGTCTGGCCGGGTCTGAAATGGAGCGAAGTTTGACTAATAGGAGCACAGCGACGATCAGAGAGGTGAGGCCCCCGCTGCACGCCACTGCCTCCAGAACGACACCCCACACTGACTCCAGGTCACACAGCACTCTGTAAGGGGGCTCCACATGCTCGCTACATCCCAGTGGAGGAGGTGATGATGGGTGCGATGTGGAAGAGCCGATCAGTAGTAGGAGGACGATGGAGAAACTGTTGACAGCCATCTTGAAGAGATGTTGAAAACAAGAGGAGAACCAGTTATGCAAGATAAAGACAGCAAAGTCACACACATAAGAGCGTTATTGTGAAAAAAAAATCACATCAGACATGAATACTGTATTCTTCTCTTTGGAAATACACTCATGCTCTCACAGCACAGAACAGAAATGATTTTAGCACTGGGCAATAGTTTCCATGCCAACGGGAAACAGCGTGGGCTGACAGCGCACGATGGGCTTTGAGAAGTCGAGCTTCAAGAACCAGAATCACAGATAGACACACACACACGCACCCGCACTGTCACACACACGTATACTTGCATGCAATAATTATACATTATTATTAGGCCCTGTTGGGATATAAGAAATGCCCTAATTTACTTTTTTAGTCATGTAGGTGACCAGTGAACTGGTCTAAGTGGCTTCACTTTTCAAAGCACTTCACATTTAAAGGTCAAATTATCTCTAACAAGCATTGCAACACTTAAAAGACTATTCAATGTTTTCCGACTTACCTCAGATAGATTAGCAGCTTCAATTCTTAATTACTGATAAGGGTTAGGCATCATATTCTTCATGCCATCATTTTGAGAGTTCAGTTAACTAACAAAAATGCCACTAAAAATCCTCAGTTTTGCAGGGACCAAACAGCTTCCAGGTTGCATTTGAAAATGTCCATTAAGTTGTTTGGTTGAACAGATCGTGTCTTGCTGCTGCTGCTGCTGCTGCTGCTGTCACACGACCACTCTCAAAAAACGCTAATCACTTATTTACTACTTGACTACTTCTGCCTCATCTTCGTCTCCCTAGCCCTCTTTCCGCCACACTCAACGTGTGTCTTTGTCCGTCTCTCCAGCAACCTTTGTCGTTCTCTTCATCCCAGTCACTCTGACTGCTTGCTTCGCTCTCCCTGCTTAATGTTGACTGTGCGGAGGTGTCACCAGAAATGCAATCCCAGCTTTGCTGGTGCTCACCCACAAATGGGAAGCAGGGACCTCTGGTGCATACTTAACGAGCACGCCACTTCACACCAAAGGCTGTTTTTTTTTTTTTTATTATTTAAACAATACCCCCCCTCCACCTCCACCCACTTCTACCTCATGTCACAGGTGTCCATTGGGAGTGACACTAGCTCAGTGAGGAGGGGATTTATAATTGATGAAAGCAGATGGTTCACACTCTGAGCCCACGTGGCCATCTGTTTAGGAAACGTTACATAACAGCCTAACATTCAGCCAAGACTCCCCGGAGGTTGGACTAATCTCCTGCCCTGGACATGTGGTCATATAGATCTGAAGAAGGACGAGATCTGAAGGGGACCACAGAAATCAGTAGGAGCCATAGAACCTGGCAATTGAGCCAGTTTGGATCAGTGTGGAAGAGACTCTACCTGGCAGATACTGCATCAGAGACAGATTAATCAGACACAAGAGTAGCCAAAATTGGCTTGTGGCACACAAATTAAGTGAGACACAAGCAAACATGTAAGGAAAGGAGAGCAGTAGTCTCACCCAGCCATTGGGTAAATACTTACTAATACACATCCTTGGCGGGAAATTTTGAATACAATGTAAAAGTTTATTTAATTCCATAATTCCATGAAAACCTTCAACTTTCATAGATTCTCGCTTTGGGGCCCACAATTTAAACAATTTCAAGTATTTATTTGTTTATTTTTACATCATGTGGGGTTCCATCTCATAAAAGCCACAAAATCAGGAATTCACAAAATCACAATAGTTTGAAGAAATCACCCCAAATTTTGCTGGCCATATGTATGTTTTTAACTTTTAACTACTCTAATCATCCACTAACGTTTCTTTTTTTCTGCAAAAACTGAGAAGTAAACGGCAATTTCATCAGTATTCTCATTTTTTGAATTCCAATTGTTTGGCTGAAAGCTCGAATCATGTAAAAATAAACAAATAAATATGTTTCATTCTTTAAATTGTAGGTCCTCAAGCTATAATCTATGAAAGAGTCACGTTTTGAATGGAATTAAGGAAATAAATGAACTTTTCCATGGTATTTAAATGGTTAGGGAAGGGTCTGTATATCAGGCACTAATGAAGAACTTCAGTGATTGTCGACAGTTGTGTGCAAATTCTTGTATGTTCTCATGATCTAATGTAGTGGAGACCACATTTTCTTGAATAGCAGTTTTATAACTAATGTCCTCATGGCTTTGGGTTCGGAGGACACAGGAGCCTGGAACTATCAGACCTTCAGCTCCTTGGAGCCTAAATACATAAGTATTTGGGAGCCAGAAAAATATTTCCATGGAAACTTCTCCAGGTACAATTTCATATGACTTTATTTAATCCCGTGAAATGTTCACTAATTATGAGTTACTGTCTGATGACAATAACTCATCTGCAAGGAAGCATGGACATATCCATAAATTTACGTGAAAATCCATTCAATAAATGGTGAGTGAATTGTGGAAAGGCACAACAAGGGACCGTGGGCCCTCTTGACGTTGTTTTTTTTTTTTTTTTAAATTCATACTGAGATGTTTCAGGGACAAATAAGTGGTGGTTTGTTTGTGCCTTGAACTGCTTTGAACACCTGAAGACTTTCTGTCTGGGTTTTTTATGTTTTTTCAATTCTGGCGTACATTTTTGTCTGAGTGATGTGGTTCCACTAATGCCTGCCCGACAAATGCAGCAAAACATTTGCCTTGACTAATGTGAATGAGACCAACCACTAACTAACTAACAGTGGATTGACTGGCAAACGAAAATTTATACCAAGTAAAGAAACAACTCTGAAAAACAAACTTTGGGACCCACCACTTGATATTTAAAAATCAATTATTTTCTTGAGTTTGAGTTCCTTGACTTTCTTTGTTACTAAGAATCCTTTTGTTTGAAGTGTTGTTAATTAAGTATTTACAATTTTCTGGGGGCTATGTTTGCCCCTTTTGGATGTTTCTGTTTTCTTGAAATAAACCTCTTTTGGAGATTGGCCTTTCTTTGACTTCCTTTTCCCCTTGCGCTGTGTTCTTCCACCTTTTTTTTTTTTTGCCACCAAAACCATAGACTGTGGCATACAGTATTCCTGTATTCCAGTGATTTCCAACCTCTATAGAGCCAAGGCACAAATTTTACAATTGAAAAATCCCACGGCACACCAACAAAATTAAATGTCACCAAAAATGGATTGATTACTATATGTACTTCCTGCCATCTAATAGAAGATGTTTTTTTTGTTGTCATTGTGCCTCACTGGCATAAATAGATGAATAAAGATACATTATTTCTTGGAATAAATGTTTTTTTCAGCAATTTCATAAAATTGGATAACTTCCCACACCACACCTGAAGAGAGCTCACGGCACACTAATGTACCCCGGCACACTGTTTGGGAATCACTGCTATATACTGTATGTGATATTTTTGTATGGTTGCGTACCATATATTATTTCCAATGTTAAGTATATGTCTTGTCTGAATGAAGGCTGGGAAACACTACCCACAACCTCAATCTACACTATTGTAACCTATGGGGTAAATTATTAGTTTCCAAGACTTGTATTTTTCAAACAGTCATGCCACCAGTTTTATTTGTTGAGGAGTTGAGTCCTTCCACTGAGACATAAGGACCACAGCTAAATGGGGACAAGCAATACAAGTGCTGACCAACATCACATTATCTCTAATCTGGGTCATCTAGTCATCACTTGAGTCCATCCAATATGACCTTGTCAATTACAGTATTGTCCAGCCCATGATCCCTCGATTATCCCTCACGTATCTCGTGACGTCGATCCAATTGTCAACCTGCATTGCTTGCATTCACTTATGTACTAGATGTGATATGCCACACACAGAGTATATATATATATATATATATATAATATATATATATATATATATATATATATATATATATATATATATACACACACACACATAATAATTCTTAGCTGCTTATCCTCACAAGGGTTGCGGGAGTGCTGCAGCCTATCCCATCTATCAACGGGTAGGAGGCAAGGTACACCATCAACTGGTTGCCAGCCAATCACAGGGCACACTTAGGAGGAGTTTAGCGTGTCCAATTAATGTTGCATGTTTTTGGGATGTGGGAGGAAACCGGAGTGCCCAGAGAAAACCAACGCAGGCACGGGGAAAACATGCAAATTCCACAAGGGCAGGTCTGCAATTGAACCTTGGTCCTCAGAACTGTGAGACAAACGCTTTACAGCTGCTCCACTTTGCCAATAATAATAATAATAGGGGCAGCACGGTGGATCAGTTGGTAAAGCGTTGGCCTCACAGTTCTGAGGTCCCGGGTTCAATCCCGGACCCGCCTGCGTGGAGTTTGCATGTTCTCCACGTGCCTGTGTGGGTTTCCTCCGGGCACTCCGGTTTCTTCCCACATCCCAAAAACATGCAACATTAATTGCACACTCTAAATTGCCCCTAGGTGCTATTCTGAGTGAGGCTGTTTGTCTCGATGTGCCCTGTGATTGGCTGGCAACCAGTTGAGGGTGTACCCCGCCTCCTGCCTGTTGACAGCTTGGATAGGCTCCAGCACTCCCCGCTTCCCTTGTGAGGTGAAGCGGCTAAGAAAATAGATAGATGTGATGGATAAGACATAGTACTGCAATCATAACAGACCCATGTGACCAGCAGTATAGATTGGTGAAAAAAAAAAAAAAGTTACATTAACCAAATTGGGCCATTCTGCAGACTTCTGAGAGTGACGATGTTAAAAGCTTCTGCTCTCAAAAAGACACTTATGGTCATACACTGTCAGGGAGGTGTTGATTTTAGGGTTAGGGTTTATTATGGACACCACAGGTGTCAAACTCAAGGCCTGGGGCCCAGATCCAGCCCACCACATCATTTTATGTGGCCCACAAAGGCAAAATACGTGTCAACTTCAATGATTCTTGCTAAAATCGCTACTAAATTTCGGAGATCATAAATAACCTTGAGATATTGCAAGCATGTTTGTGTTAGCAAACACAAATAGTTGAAAACCCCATTACCCATGATTTCTGATTTCAAAACTAGTTTATAATTTCATGTGTAAATATGATGAGATGATTAAACAGTTTTCTGGTTTTACAGTCATAACGGCCTTCTGAGGGAAACGATAACAACAATCTGGCCCACGGCAGTTTGACACCCTTGATGTACACTGAACAAAAATGTAAACACACTTTTCTGCTCCCATTTTTCCTGAGCTGGACTCCAAGTTCTAAGTTGTTCCCAACCTGATCAACTATATGCAAAGGAGATGCACTGCATGAGGTAAATGGTTGTCACAGCAGATATTGAATGGCTTTCACCAAATTGTCCTGAGGTGTGATTGCGAGTGCAACTGTCTGTCTCTACGTGGCCTGCAATTGGCTGACAACCATTTCTGGGAGTACCCAGCCTCCTCTCCGATGATAGCTGGGATAGGCTCCGCCAGTTCCACGACCTTGTGAGGATATGCGGCTCAGAAAATGGATGGATGGAAATCTCCAACCGAATTAATAAACACAAACTTTCCTAGTCCATTTCCTAGTAAAAGGAATATGCTAGAGAATGCAATTGTAAAGTATATTCCCAACTTAATTTCATCACAAATACGGTAACAACATAAATAATTGCTGGAGCCGTTTGATACTGTAAATAAGAATCGTGTCACTTGAAATCGTCTTCTTTTCTCTACTTATTTTTGTCATACAGTGTGAGCGAGCGTAATGAAGAGCGATTTTTAAACACAAGGAGCGAGAATATAAAAATAAACAGCATTTCACAAAATCCCTTAACATGAAGCCTACAACCCCTGCCCCCATTGACCCCCCCGCGCTTGTGAATATTCAGCTAATAGGTTATGAGGTAAATTATTCACTAATTTGCAATAGCATGGCTGAGATCATTGCTACCTTGTAATCACTTGTAATGTCTTACACTGGCCACTCGGTAGAAGCAGTTAGTCAAGAATCCGAAGAGGTTTTGGCTGTACAATACTCTGCAAAAATCATTTTTTGTCACTCATATTAAACCAACTCTTTTGAGGAAGTTCTCCCTTTCTTTTCTTTTTAGAGGAGAGGCAATTTCATTTTTGCTCTGATTGATGGTAGATAATCCCTTGAGGGAAATCAAGTTTTAACAACTACAAATAAATGTAAACCTCAGCAGTTCTTTGGCTTGTTGGTTTCTTCTTCGTTTGCACTAGTTGTCTCTGCAGGCCGATTTCTATGACCACAGGAACACAGTGATAATACTTGGGAAATGACATTAGCAGACAAAAGAAACACATTCTTGATTTACAAAAAACTATTGAGGATATTATTATACCAAGACGTGCACATCATACTGATGCAAATCTAAATCAATAACTCTCGTAAAGGGACGTCTGAAAGAAAGAAAACACGGTATATTTTATTGTAAAAAAAAAAAAAAAAAATTATTGGAACAACAAGGTCATTTGTCTTGAGCTATACCCCCCCACCCCCACACACACACTTTTCAGCTGAGCTAAAGTATCGGTACACTTGACTGATGTGTGTTTCTCGTTGCTCAGGTGTTGCCTTTGAGATTAATTGCTTAAACATTGAATAGTGTTTGTTTTTAGATTAGGGGTTCACCCGTAAAACCTGGATTTGCTGTTAAGCAAAGAGCTACAAGTCTTTGGGGAAAAAAGTAAGGCCATTTTGATGCTGAGAGAAGAGGGAAAAAATGAAAATCAACATGGAAAGTCCTGAAAAAGAAAGAAACTACTGGTGTACTGAGCAACAGCTATCAAACAGGGTATCAAGAGTTGATGATAGAAATGTTGTGGGAGCTGTGATGAAACCCAAAAACAACAGTCAATGACATCACCATCAACCACCACAGGGCAAGGGTGAAGGTATCACTGGTATCACTACCCAGTGTGTTCGAAGATGCAAACCACTCCCCAGCAAAAATAATCGGAAGGCCAGATTAGATTTTGGAAAGGAGTATAGAGATAAGCCAACAATACTTTTCGAGCAAAGTTTTATGGACTGTTCATCCATCCATCCATCCATCCATTATCTGAACCACTTATCCTCACAAGAGTCATGGGAGTGCTGGACCCTATGCCAGCTTTGGGCATCTTTGGGGAGGAGGCGGGATACATCCTGAACTGGTTGCCAGGGAATCGCAGGTAACAAACAACCGTTCGCACTCACATTCAGACCTACGGGCAATAGGTTTGTGGATGATATGATCATTAAAACAATAGCTTGTCATATCCTCTATGACACTCTCCTCCCCTCCACCCCTTTATGCCCTTCACATGAATACAATTTCATTACTCCTAAAATGGCAGCAGAACCTCTGTCAAGCAGTCCCATTGACATTTCGGTATGTCCGCATTGCTTGCTGGGTTTCAAATCCTCGGCCACACGTAACCCTTCTACATATTCATGATTTAAAATGTCTGACATCATCATCAAAATATTTGGGCACCGCACTGTCCTGCGTTGTATCTGGAAAAATTATTTTTCTGTTGTTATCAATATTAGTATTGTATCATTTATAGCTGTCATAGAAAATGTGAATTGTGATTCATTGCTATTTAGGAATGCACTATCATGGATTCAGATTCTATTTACCAATAATACTTTAATACTAACGTCGTGCCTCTTGCTGGACCACCTCAAAAGCATCACAGGTCCCCTGCTGGACCCCTGCAGTTTGCTTTAGGTCTGTCAATTATGCAGTCAACATGGGACTCCACTGCATCCGAGAAGACAACAGTTATGGGAACCTGTTCGTGGACTGTTTATGGACTTCAGCTCTGCGTTCAACACCATCATCCCCAAGCTCCTCTGCTAAAAGCTCAGCCTCTCGCTTGTCACCTGCCAATGGATTTACAGCTGTCTGACGCCCTGGACACAGCAACTAAGGCTGGGGAAGGTCACCTCATCCACACGCACTGTCAACACCGGGGCTTCCCAAGGTTGTGTCCTCTCTTCACTGCTCCTCTCTCTCGACATGAACGAATGCACCCAAAACACACCTGACTGTCAAACTCCTAAGGTTTGCAGATGATGCCATAGTCGTCGGCCTCATCAAAGACTGTCTGCATATCGACAGGAATTGGAGATGGTGGCGCTGTGGTGAGGCCAACACGACCTGGAATTGAACACAGGACTGTAGAGGTGATCATGCACTTCAGGAGGCATCCTTTGCTCCAGCTGCCCCTCACGCTGTCCAACTGTGTTGTGTCAACTGTCGAGACCTTTATGTTCCTGGGAATTACAGTCTCTCAGGACCTGAAATGGGAGACGAACATCAACTCCATCCTCAAAAAGACCCAGCAGAGGATGTACTTCCTGCCGCCCTAAGAAAGCACGGCCTGCAACGAGAGCCGCTGCAGCAGTTCGACACAGCGGTAATCGAATCATTACTGTGAACCTCCGTTACAGCCAGGCTTGGCGCTGCCACAAAAAAAGACAAACCCTGACTTCAACGGACAATCAAAGCTGCTGGAAGGATTGTCTGTACCCACTTCCCACCCTCGAGGACTTCCACCCTACCTGAAATAAGACAAGAGCAGACAAAATCTTCTAAGACCTTTAACATACTGGCCACCAACTCTTCCATCTCCTTGCCTCGGGTAGGTGCTAACGAGCAATGCAAACCAAAAACTAGCAGTCAATCCAACAGGTTATTCCCTCTTGGAATTAACTTCTCAAACAGCTAATTTACAATTCCACTGGAACATGCACTCACGAGCCTGAGTCGGATCTGCACCACTTGAACAATCGACTGAAGAGTATCTGCAACATTTGTACAATTAACATTGTCCCTGATTACCGCACTAGTAGTCACTTTAAATTTCATACATTTCTTGAAATTTTGGCACCCTTGCACAAAGGTCATTCCACTACACTACTGCTCTATTAGTCATTGCCGAATTTCTGGTAACCTTTTCTTTGTCATGGTTTTTTGCAATGTCTTTAAGTTTCAAGTCTTCTTCGTCAACTGACTGTTGTCATACTAGAGCAGCTCCAACTACTAGAGACAAATTCCTTGTTTGCTTTTGACATACTTGGCAAAACAAAGATGATTCTGAGTTTGAATCTGAATTAAATAAGATTAGGGTGCTTGAGCCTCACAGTTTTACATGGATTGTCTACGATAAATTCCAAGACCTTTCTGAATAAAGAGGATGCAAATACTGACTCTCAAAATGACAAGAGCCTTACATTAGTGTTCTTCTCCCAACTGAATGATTTTCAAAATGATTATTGGTTAATTAGCTTTCAACCCTTCCTAGTTGGTACTGTGATTGAAAATGTAGAAATTATCTCTCCAGCCAAATGATTTCTGAAGGTACAACACTGGTCAGATGGGGGAAAGCTCAAGAGTTAATTGATGATGATCTCAATTTGAACCCATCACTGCAGAGACGGCTGTGAGTTCAATGTTGAGAGCATATTAGGACATACAGTATTATCTTTTAATGGCAACTCAAGTATCAATACATGACGAAGCAGCTCAGGAAATGGATGCATGTTGCATGATGCAAATGTATCAGTGCGGTGTTTAAATTTCAAACCGTATCGGGCTCCTTTCATATATCAAGAATGCAATCAGAGACCACTGACGGTGATTTTCGTTGTCCCTATGACTATTGACCTACCTACAGTATGTGCCTGTTTCACTCTTTTAGTTTTAATGCTCGTATGGATATGTATTGTTTGTTTGTTTGATCTTTTTTTTCATGCACATTTCAAAATCTTTTGCTTTATACCTCCCTCAATCCTCTATTCGTCCTTCTGCAGACCCTCCACACTCCCTCAGCGGACCCCTCCTCCTTCCATCTTCTTCCTGTAGCCCTACAATAACAGAGCTAGTGGCCTCAGTAAGTGCTGTTTTCCTGCCCAGACCCATGGACCCTCCCCATAACAAAACAGAAGCCAAGCTCATTTTACCCTCACCCGACCTAGACTGGACCCGTCCTGGCCACACAAACACTGAAAAACAAACTGGTCCATCCAGAGCAGCTGCACTCATCCTTCAGATAAGAATAAAATGGTCATGTCGTACTTCAATTTTATACTACCAAGATCATCTGTTGAGGGTTATAATTTTAATGTAGATCCCTGTTCAAGCACCCAAACAGGTCAAGAAAACATGACGCACACTGATTTTGTCTCTGTGATTACCGGTAGTTTTAACTGACAGGTATCTGATGGAGCCAAGACTTCTTTTGAATATATGTAGAAGAGAGAACGTGTCCAAAATGAAAATTATTCATTCAAGTAGTACATCCATATAACAGTGCAGGCATTTAGAAAAACTCAGATTAAATAAACTTCGAGATTAAACAAAACTAAGATGAAACATCATCATGTGTGACCGCACACTAATGTGTTTGCGTGGGCTTTGTTTTCTGACACCGCTGACGGATACTAAATGACAAAAACGTATTAATTGAACAACACATTAATTTTTGCCTGGTGAAATTATCCAATTTAACTTAATTGGTATGAAAAACATTATTCATCCATCCATTTTTCTGAGCCGCTTATCCCCACAAGGGATAGGCTACATGTTCTCTCAGCGCCGTCCTCCACCCGGTGGGCACCAGGGGAGGGATGCAAGCCAAGCCAATTTCAGCGAAGCGGGAGATGATGTGCAACGAGTCCATTTCAATCCCCCCATCCCCCACCCATCGCTCCAATTTTTTTTTTTTTTACATTCACTATTTTGATTTCTTTTTTTTGGGGGGGGGCACGGGGCTGTATTGGATGGATGGAATTTCAATAGATTTAATAAGGATTTAAATGTGAGTTAAGAGTTCCGTCGCGGAACTAATTAAACTCGTAATTCAATGTATCACTATGCGTACATTGTACTTTTTGGTGACTTTTTGTTATTGTTGTTGTAATATACGTCCAATTTTTTAGCGGGAGAGCTCAGTGGTGGTTTGCCAAACTGCATAAATTACACAGAGGAGGAGGAGCAGGAGGTGAGAGGAAGTTCCCAATTTTTTTTTTTTTTTTTCCCCTTCTTCAGGGAAAGATTCGTTGGTGACGCTCCGTTAGATTTTCAGAGGAACGGGAAAGCCAAAGGAAAGTTTGGAGAAGTAGGCGCATCTCACCTCGTCCAAAACTGTCTCCTCCTTAACTTCGGGCTCTCCTCACATGAAATCCGAGGCAAGGAAAAGTGTGTTTGCTTTGGTCCTTCCCAGCCCGAGAGGACTTCCACCATCAGAGGCGATGAGATGTGAGTGAGCTATGCCTTGTGGAAATGGAGCGACTGTAACCCAGCGAAAACATGGCGTCTGCGGGCCCAGCTTCTATTTCTTCTGCGGCCTGCTGCTGGTGGCCCTGTGCCGCTCGGAGTCGTGGAGCCTCGGCTCGCAGACGGCCGCCGGCAGGGGCTGCAGCCCGTGCCCCGTCAACTGCAGCTGCGCGCCCGCGGGGCCCCAGCAGAGCTGCGCGGTCAACTGCTCCAACGTCGGCCTGGAGAGGGCCCCCGGAGCGGCAGAAATGCCGCCGCTCACCACCGTGCTGTAAGTCCAAAATCCATCGCACGACACTTTGGTGTTTGGATTTGCTGTGTGATGTGGTGGCGTCATCATTCCATTCGTCGTCAACATCATCGTCATATTATTATTATTGTTAGTTTCATCATTTATACTGCATGACAAGTTCGCTGCGTTAGCAAATGTTATTTTTTTTTAAATTATTATGATAGAATCTCCAACCAACAATAGTGGTGCTGGCGATTAAGACATTATAAACGTTAATTTTGCTACCTTATTGACGATCCATCAATGATTACTGCCAATTATTTCCTCATGAACCCACATTTTTTATTACCGCTATTTCCCAAAATAACTAATATGCTGCCAAGCATCATCAGGTGTGCTGTCTGAAATCATTCAGTGTCACTTCAAAATGATCGGTACTATTTATTTACTGCAAATCTTTCTCCACTTAACAATACCGCCGACATATCGTGACGGGTAGAATATTTAAATGCTAATCCGCTAGATGGCAGAAGACACAATTAACCCGTGTTGCTCCCAGTCCCACAAGAGAATAATAGCTTTTTGTTCAAGTAAACAGGCACAGGTTTCTCATCCAGTCCGTTTCTGAGTACATTGAGCCGAGAACGTCATTATTTCAGTGTACATACTTTTTGCAAGTTGTTTGGCGGTGTGAGATTTTTATAATGCAAACTTTATATCTGTGGGTCAAAAAGCTTGTGAAAGACACTGTATTCTGGACTGACGATTTTGTTCAAATTCCAATGTTTCATCAGGTTGCAAATGTGGAGGATGAAATTAGAATGCACATTCTTTTTGAGTACATTCATGCTTTTTTTATTTTTTTGCATGAATGAGCCCTCTATTAGAGGTCATAATGCCAGAGTCTGTATTTTTGGTGTGTGCATGCATTTGTCTTCTTGTGGTACTTCAGAGTGAAGCTCGTCACCAAAAAAGTGAAACTGGACTTTGTGGCGTGGATCAGCTTGTCGCTCTTTAGCATTGCTGGAGCAAGAACATTCTGTTCTGAGCAGACGCAAGCCACATGTTGTCAATTATTTATTTCCCTTCAACCCACCTACTCACATTTAACGTGAACGTTCAGCATGTATATACAGGAACTTCATTCAAAAGCCACGAGAAAAAGACGGACAGAAAAGTCTTGCGCGTTAACTCTTGTGACTCACTTGACCGTTCATATCCTGCCACCACCTTACACTCAGACAGCATCAAATGAAATGATTAAAGTGGATCAGTTGTTCATGTGTTTTGTGCCATCACTCTCACTGGATAGTTGGAAAGTCCAAATAAAGGACTCGAACGATTAAAGGAGTAGACTTGGTTATGGTAAAAATGGAATGGTGGCGATGCCTCTTTTTGTGGGGTTATTTATGGCATGTCTTCATGTAAATAGCACAAAAGCTGACGCTATTAATAACGTACGTATGCTTTTCAGGTCTACTAAATGTTTTTTTAATACTTCCTTAAAAACACCTAGAACATATAGCTGTTAACTGAGCGTACAACATACTAGTAGGGAAGATACAAGTAAATAAGATATGGTTTGGCATTGTCAAGTACCCCACATTTTGATTTGATTTTGATTCTTTAGGTTCCGATTCAGTTTGATTTTGTTTCTTTACGCTTGCAATTCAATTCTTCTCTATTATTGGAATTGAATTAGATTCGATATTGATTCAGTAAGAGGTAAAAATACACAAATAGTACATTTTGAAATAGTTACGGTGGCACGGTGGCTCAGCTGGTAAAGCGTTGGCCACACACTGTGTGGAGTTTGCATGTTCTTCGCATGGCTGCGTGGGTTTTCTCCGGGCACTACGGTTTCTTTCCACATGCAACATTAATTGTACACTCTAAATTGCCCCTAGGTGTGATTGTGAGTGTGGCTGTTTGTCTCAATGTGCCCTGAGATTGCCTGGCAACCAGTTCAGGGTGTACCCTGCCTCCTGCCCTTTCCCAGCTGGGATAGGCTCCAGCACTTCCCTCGGCCCTAGTGATGATAAGTGGCAAAGAAAATGGATGGATGAAATAGTTACTTTATTTTAAGCGCATGTAAAATTAAATGTTAACTTCCTCTTGGGAATTGTAAAGCTTAAACAAACACTTGAAGCAATAAAAACTATTGAAATCTCTTTTTTGTCATCCAATACACCAATACAAACAAGAAACTTAAACGTACTCTGCAATTGCAGTACTGGAGCATGCATGACAGTAGCTTCATACGAAAAAAACATTGAGAGTGGTGATGGTCTCCAACAAGTCTGTCATAGCTGCTCATAACAATACTGTATGGCTAAATAAGCAAAACGTAGCTATCAATAGTAGAAGTAGGATTTAATAGATGGTGTTAGCTCTGTTTCGTATTAATGTGATGAGTCTCAACTCCCTGGCATGCACAGCTGCAACTATGTCACGTCATGCTTCTCCATCTATCTATTTCCCAAGCCGCTTATCCTCACAAGAGTCGCACGTCCATTTTGTGGGTGTGCTGGAGCCAATCCGTGGTGACTTGGGCGAGAGGCAAGGTACACCCTGGGCTGGACGCCAGCCAATGGCATAGCACATATAGATAAAAATTAGCAAGCAACCATTCAATAACATTTGTACCTAAGGATAATTTCGACACTTATATTAACCTGTAATGGGTATTTTTGGAATGTGGAAGGAAAAACCCACGCAAACACGGGAAGAACTTGAAAACTTCGTAGCCCAGATAGTGGCCCATGACCTCTGAACTGTGAGGCGTTTGTGCTTACCAGTCACCCACGTCACACTTATTTAAAGTTGATATATTGTCACAAGATGAAGCTGTTCATGGGACATATTGGTGAGCAGTGTTAAAAAAGGGTCTACAGCAGGCTCATGTCTCTATTGACTTATCCAGCTGTTAAATCACATCTGCAGCTATAATAATATAATAATAAATAATATAATGTTCCTGTTTCACAATCTATCGAGGAATATCATCTCAAAGACTGTCTTCAGCCAGGCTGGGAATGCAGAAGAGAATCAGTTCAATTCCCTTAACCTAAAAGATCAAAAAGATTTGAAATTTAGATTACAAGATGGAAAATAAGACTTCCTTGAAACCATGTTTTTTTTTTTAGATGCACGAGGTGTCAGTATTGAGCAACATCAGCCTCATTTGCATAAGACAACCTAAACTAATCAGTGCGATGGAAACACAAACCACATGGGCCATGGGAACCTTTTGCTAGCAGGAACTCAAAGTTCCTTGGCTTGTTTTTGGAAAATCCCCTATAGTTTGGATGCTTCCTGCTTCTTCTCAAAAACAAATCCCTCAAGAGGACTTTAATGGCGGGAGTTACAAAAAGCTGTGTACGTCAAAATCATGTTTTGTGGTGAAAAAACACATGGCCCATATTGGCTGACGTTTTTTCATTGATAACATACTAAAAATCATCCATTTCGTGACAGTAGCCCTTTAAGTTCAGTGTATGGTGAGAAAAGCCTTAGTTTCTCCAAATATGCAACAATACATCTGGGGTATAATTTTATTGATAATGTTGTGGTTGATCGTAATACAGTAATAATGAGCGAGGGTTTAGGTTCTTGTACTGTCCCTGTTTGTGTGTGCCTTTTGGGGATTTTCTGTTCCTGCTGTGCCTGTATGGATAGGTTTCCAATGACGTCACCACAGTCCATAGACCAATCGGATAAATTAACGACAGAAATAAAGTTCACGCTTCACCTGTCACCTGTGTTCTCTGACCTCTATGACACACAAGATGGCGTAACTGGAACCCTATCCATTGGACTTTGGTGGGAAGTGGAGTGCATGCGATGATATTGCCTGTTTTCATGTGTTTATCCAGTGTTTGTGTACCACTATTCATTGTTTTGTTTTCAATGGTAGTTTTCATTGCTCGTCATTTTTTATTTAGTCATTGCATTGAACTTGTGATTTTTGTCAACAAACACTAAGAAAGAAACGAAGGCTGTCATTGATTCGAATATTCAGTTGCTGTAATTCTTTAGTTCTGTGAATTTAGTTTTACAGTGAGCTTCAACTGGACTGTCAATAAACGACATTAAGCAAGCAACATTCACGCTTTCTCCTTGCTACAACTATGCTAGCACCTTAGCCAGCATTTGTGACGACATGGGGCCCTGCTTACTGTCAGCAATAGAATAAGCTGCTTGGATAAGAGCGGTAAAATCAAATACCGTGTTGCAGATCTCAAAGATTGGATCGGCACACCCCTTAATTGAAGTTGCTACAAACAAGTCACCAGATTGTTTTTTTTCCATTCCAGCCATCCACTTTCTGTGTCTTATCCTGTTCAGCATCAATGTAGCTCATATTCAGGACTGGGACATTTAGTGAGAAGTATGACCATTCACATTCACGCTATCACTGAGTGAGAGAGAACTGTGCTGCCTCCCTTGAAGTCAGCACTGTGAACTACTACACCATCAGTGACACTTTTGCCTATGTGACATATGTGCCTCTGAGATCCGTTCCTACAGTAGCGACTTAACTTGAATTTCGACTCAAGTCAGATTCCGGAATTAAAGTCAGAATTTACATCAAAATACTTTGTATAAAAAACAAATGCATTGAAATAAGAAAGATGATGTACTTAGCATTACTGCTGAGAGGTGGATGGGGAAGAAGAAGGGGAGGCTGCGCTTAGCTATTGCGAAGGGACCTGGTCCTCAATCCTCTCCATCTGAACAAGTATCAAAGAACCTTGTTTTGTGATCATTGTATCCGACATAGGAAAGGAGCCCTTCACATGCTCTAAAATACGGGCTTTGACTTTAATAATTGTCACCACGGTCGACTGACTGAAGCCTTGGTGGTGTTGGAGTCTCTCCTTTCTCCAATCTTTTTATGAGCTTGAGCTTCGTTTCCATGGTAATGAATTTTCTTTTGGCTGCAGAAGCATTGCTAAAAGACAGAGCTTTCTTTTTGGGTCGATAATTTCGAAAAAAAAAAAAAAAGGGCGAAAAATGCGAAGGTACTCCTGGCACACAAACACGGACAAGCATTAGCCAGACAAAATGGCGGACGGGGGACGGGCGTGTCTTGGGTCGAGACTGTCTTAACCCGAGGACTCCCTGTATCACAGCATTGGACATCAATACCATTTTAAGCTTTTATTTTGAATTTGCGCACTGAGTGCGGTGCCAGCACGAAATGAATCCTCGGCCCGTTCATTCCCCCCCTGGTGGCTAGCTGACTAGAATGCGAGCTGCAACAAATTAAGCACTTTTCATATGAAGCAGTGCCCACATTTAAACCTTAAAAAAAGGACGATAATCAGGCTCATTTAATCGCGGCATCTAAAATAGTGATCATGATTCAAATGTAATTAATTTTACAGGGCTAATTTTCAGTTGATGAACAGAATGCCTTTTCCTGGAATTGGTTGACAGCTATATTAAGCAAAGTCGATATGGGCTTTTGTAGTGCAAGAAAGTGAGGAGGACGTAGACGCACATTTCATTCCAGTATGCTTTTTAACCATTCAAGTGACTGACTGGCGACCAGTTCAGGGTGTAGTCTGCCTTTTGCCTGAAGTTGGCCGGGATTGACTCCAGCTCTCTTGTGACTCTTGTGAGGACAAGCAATTTGGAAAACGGATGGTTGGGAGCATTCAAAGTTGTTTTTTTTTCTCTCACCAGAAGCAGTGTGTGCCGACGATTATTTTCTGATCTTGTACTTTATGACTGTGGGACGGCCCGACACAGTTTCATTTACCAGAAACAGTGTCCAATGAGCACATCATAGCGGTTCCTTTTTTATTTTTTTCATTTTTCCTGCATGCATTGATGACATGGTCTTTGTGTGTGCGTGTGTGAGACTTTATTTGAGCGAGTGTGTTAAATCGCTGCACACAGCTGCCCTATGTGTTCCAGCTGGATACCAGACAACGCAGGCAGCAGCAGCTGGAAAAATGGACAAAATGTTCTGATGGGGAGTGTAGTGTGTTTGTGACCCAACCAGGCTGTTGAATTAAACATTAAGACGTTTAAGACCAAACGTCTTCAATCAGCGGCCTCCTTGCTCCTCCCCGTGAGGGATAGTCCTCTAGAACCAAATACAAAATCCGTTCCCTCGGAAATTCTGTGTGAATGACAGGCATACCAAAAATAGAAACAAACTGAGGTCTGTAATGCTCGCAGCATAATTTAGCTCTCCCCGGATACCATGCAAATGCACTTGGTCTTGTGAGGTTAATGAATTGCATCAGAGCAATGGGAATCCTTCTTCGCTATATCTTTTGCTATATCAAGCTTTCGGTTTATACTTTATCCATCCTTTTCGCTTGTCCTAACTGCGAGTGAGCCAGAACCTGTCCCATGTGAATTTGAGCATGAAATAGGTGTCTACACTGGACTTATTCGTTCCCAGTCATGGTGCGCAATGTGTTCAAATTGTGAGCCAGAAGTGGAAGCCACTACCTCTGCAACCTTCCGCAGCGGACCCCTGTTTATCCTGACCCACAGACAATAGGTAAAACTGTGTGACATTGAGACCCTTTTTTAAATGTCATTTAAGCCTTCCTCTGCCCATTAAACACATTCATGTTTAAAAACACACAAAACCTATTTAAATACACTTTTTAAAAACGAGGTACAGTGTGCTTATTTTTAACCTTTTTAGTTTTACAATAAAACTGACACAAAACAAAAAAATTGAACAGTCTCTGTAACCACCAAAGTGTTCACCCAAACTACATAGTATGGATAGTAAGGAAAGTCCACTATCTTAATTCTTCTACTTTTCCGTTTGGCTTGTCCCGTTAGGGGTCACCACAGCGTGTCACCTTTTCCATCTAAGCCCATCTCATGCATCTTCCTCTCTAACACCCGCTGTCCTCATGTCCTCCCTCACAACATCCATCAACCTTTTCTTTGGTCTTCCTCTCGTTCTTTTGCCTGGCAGCTCCATCCTCAGCACCCTTCTGCCAATATACTCACTCTCTTGCCTCTGAACATGTCCAAACCATCGAAGTCAGCTCTTTCGAACCTTGTCTCCAAAACATGCAACTTTGGCTGTGCCTCTAATTAGCTCATTTCTAGTCCACTAGCTTAATGCTAACAGATAATACTAAATGCCATAGATAGGCGAATGAAATTTAGCGCTGATGTTATGGTAATTATAAACCTTCGAATAACTGTTTTTTTTCATCGACACGGCGCAGCAAACAAACAGAGCATACGACAGAATTCACAGGTAAGACCATTAACTATTTGCAGTGAATATCACAACTGAAAAATTAATCAAAAATTGAAGTGATACTCATTGTCCTATTCAAAATAACAGTCCAACATATGAAAATTATTTGAACACTATCTGTTGAAGACAGGGTTATGTTTTGGCTTCTCCAAAAAAAAAAAAAAAAAAAAGTTGTAGCAAGGCTTTAAAGCCACTAGTGGCTAATATTTACTAGCTTATCTCCTGGTAGCATGCCACTTTGCAATGGAGCCATCCAACTTCATATTGGCTTGTTGTGTGAGGGCTTACAATACAATACATATACATCTACATAATATCAATATATAAAAAATATTTATACATTGGTCAGATGTTCTGTTAATATTGTAATTATCGTGACAGACTATTGCGCTTAATTAGGCTGTACATATTTCTTCCTCATTGATGCTTGACATGTTGCTGCACAATGTGATACTATCATGAAAAACCTCAACTTTAATTCAGACTTGTGTGTACAGTGGTACCTTGACTTACAAATTTAATTTGTTCCATGACCAAGAACTTCATTCAGTTTATTCAAATATCAAATGCAAATTCCCCATTGAAATTATTTGAAAGGCTATTAAGTTACATTATTAAGTCCTAGTACAACTGTATATTGTTAAAAGCCATGAAAATGATCTCCTAAAAGTACGACATACAGCGGTGACCCAAAAAAAAAACCTCTTTCAATTTGCTCTCTTTGTCTCCACAATTACTCATCCTGGGGATCTTATTCACACTAGGCTACTCTTCTCTTTCAACCTCTTCAACCTCATTCATTAAACGCCTTGAGGCAGAAAGAGCGTGGAAAAACAAGAAGGGCCTAAAAAAAGGGTGAGGCAGCAGAAGAGGGAAGGATGGATGAAAGCGACCACAGAGCAGTTTGTGCTCAGAGGGTTAGTGGAGCACTGGTCTCCACTCTCGGAGACTGTGACCACTCCACCACCCTGATGCAGTAAATCTGATCTTTTTTTTTTTTTTTGAGCAGACTTACTGCACAAATTCAAGACTGTGGCTTCTTTCCATTTTGTCTCTGTCATTTAACTCCCATTAATATAACTGTCAGAATTTTCCTCTCTTTCTGTGGACAAGTATCTTTTCCACTATTCATATTCTTTCCCGCACGTGTGCGCGTGGGTGTTTGTGTGTTTGTGTGTGTGTGTGTGTGTGTGTGTGTGTGTGTGTGTGTGTGGTGTGTGTGTGTGTGTGTGTGTGTGTGTGTGTGTGTGTGTGTGTGTGTGTCTCAACGCTCCCATCCACCAGCTCAGAATAAATAAGTGGCACCAGACAGGCCATATAAGGAGTGGTTAGATCACTGGCCACACCGTTAGTAAAACAGAACCATATGTGTGCTTTGGGTTTTTGTGAGCAGCACTATAGCCTTTGCCGTGTGTGCGCGCGTGTAATCGAAACCACGTGTTTCCAAAGGTAGCTGCGAGAACAGGAGCTTCTTGCTAACAGACACGGTGAAGGTCACGTTATATGGTCGTGACGAGCACGCTCTCTTGCTTCTTTATGTCTGTTCCGCTAACAGGAGGTGAGAATCGCCTCCTTACATGGGTCAGACTTGAATGCACACACCTGGTGTGGTGCGGGTTACATAAGGCGAGGCGTTAGGCTAATGTGCAAACTATCAGCTCGTAGATCAAGCGTCTTTGTGCTCCCTTGTTTTATCTCCTGATGACTTTAGCAGAGGAGAAGGCTCTCTTGCTCTCCATCTTTCTTACACAGCTTGTCTGGAATGTACAGATGTTTCCTTTTGGGAATGGGCGTCCTGCTCCGTTCACACACACTAGAAAGAGAGTGAGCGAGGGGTGCGTTCCCATACACTCAAATTCACGTTTTTTTTTAATACCCCTTGATGTGATATCATGTCTACTGTGCACATAATGAGGATGGAACATGTCAGGCCAAATGCTCACATTATTAGTTAATCATTTCACTTGAAGCCAGCAGCAACTTGTTGGGTTACAATCACAGCGTTTGTCCTCTCACAAAGTGGAACTCCTTGTTTTTATCTATTCTTTTCCCTTTTGTTTTCCCATCATCACGTGCAGATCGCGGTTTGCTGTGAAGCCCCAAACAAGCTGATGTCACTGGCCTGTGTTCCACATTGGCCCTCCTTGTTTGGGTTGGCAAAAGTCTCCCATTTGGCTCCTCTCACTTCCTTTGTCATGATTAATCCAACACCAAAACATCAGCTCGAGTTAGTGCAATGACAGTGTCGTACAATGTGGGGAAGCGCAAGGACTGTAACTCAAGGCACAGATTTTTTTTAAGGTGTGAAGTGCAACTGTTGTCTGTCTCCATGTGCCTGCGATTGGCTGGCAACCAGTTCAGGCCTGCCCGATAATAGCTAGGATAGGCTCCAGCACTCCTGCAACCCATGTGAGGATAAGAGACTCAGAAAATGGATGGATGGAATGATGGATGGATGGATGGATGGATAGATGTGGGAACCCTAATTATCACTTTATTCATATTATATAATTGCCTCAGAATTGGGCTATTATTCAATTTTATAACTAGATTTGAGAAGAAGTGAAAAAAAAATTGTAGCAAGCTTTCGTTAGTCAAGAGTTTGACACGTGTGCATTAAACTATTTGGACTGATTTGAGTGTGATGTGACAAAACAGACGACACCTTGACTCGGCTGGAAAGCGTTGGCCTCACAGTCCTGAGGTCCAGGGTTCAATCCTTGACCCGCCTGTGTTGAGTTTGCATCTTCTCCCTGTGCCTGCGTGAGTTCCCGCCGGGCACTCCAGTTTCCTCCCACATCCCACAAACATACAACATTATTTGGACACTCTAAATTGCCCCGAGGTGTGATTGTGAGTGCGGCTGTTTGTCTCGATGTGCACCGTGATTGGCTGGCAACCGGTTCAGAGTGTACCCTGCCTCCTGCCCGTTGACAGCTGGGATAGGCTCAAGCACTTCCGCGACCCTCCTGAGGATAAGTGGCTCAGAAAATGGATGGATGGATGGATGTGACAAAACATAACGTATGTTGCGGAATTCACTCCAAGCGTACCTTGGTGTTGGAGTGTGCCGTTTGGTTTTTCGGGGTGCTACACAGCTACACAACACTCCCGCCACTCTGACTGAGGAGACAGAGAAGCCGCAGTGTCAGGCAGTATATGGGGGAAATGCTCAATAAGGCAGACATACTGACGTGTCCCTGCCAATGGCCAGCAAACTAATCGACAAACCACACAAGAGTTCACGCTTAAACCAGGTCACACACTCATCTTAACTCATATTGTGTATAAAATATTTTTAAAATATATTTTGATGGAAGAGGACTTTTAAACTCCAAATTTAGTCAGAGTAGAAATAATTTTGGGCTTAATGTAGAGTGAGGGGGCTGCTCACAGTCATAATCAGTCAGGTGTTTGGCCACATTGCTCAAGGACCAGCCTGAAAGCAAAAACTTATGCATGTCTTCTATAGAGCAATAGTTCCTTCTCTCGCCTTTTTTTCTAATATCCAGGAACTGCAATCCTTATTCTCATTTCGAAAAGGGCATGTGTACTGCATAGAAAGTCGTGAGTATGTCTCCATGTTTTATATCTATGTGTCTATGTATGTACTGTATGTATATGTGACTGGCCTTTTAGTGAATTTCCTGGGGTTTTTTTCCACAGAGATCTTTCGAGGAATCAGATCTCCTCCCTTGATACAAGTCTGCTAAATCGACTCCCTGGCCTTCGAGAGCTGTGAGTACACACAACACGTTTGTGTCAATTACGTCGTTTGCGCACTAATTAGTTAATCACGTAGCTCTCCGCCTTGCAGATATCTACAAGGTAACAGAATTGTTATTCTGCCTAGAGGAGTATTCTGCTGTGGCCCTTTGTCGATCCTGTGAGTACGATGTCAATCCATTATTGTAGGCAACGTTAAGGTCAAGATTAAATGAATAAATGGGCAACAGGAGATAGAGGTTTGAATTTGTTTAATAGGAAGGACTCAGTTGAACTAGGGTCTGTGGACTGGCTCTGGGCCGGACAGAAAGAAAATAGATTAAACAATCAATCAATAAAAAGTATTTGATTGATTATCAGAGTCTGAACCATTGGTTCATCAAAGTTTCATTTGAGATATCCGGGGCAACCACTTGTGCCTCGGGCCAAATTTTAGGACAGAAGAAGAAGATGCAACTTCTAAGAAGAAGAGAGCTGTTTTTAAGAGACAGTATCAGCACTTGTACTGTACTTTGGTATGGTTTGTCACAAACAGGCTCCGCGTAATATGTTGCAACAGGTTCAGCACTGGAGCACTCAAGGCATCAGAACTGCTTCGGCACACGGGCCTCAAAAACAGGGCCTTAAAAGACGAGTCTTTGACATTTTTTGAAAGAAAAAACGGTCACGTCACAGAAGAGAAAAAGGCCCAGTGCGCCCAATAATTACTGCAACTGTATTCAGCGGAATAGTAAATTGTGTATTTTACAATTTGTTTTTATTTTGTTTTATGCCTGTCCGTCAAAATGTGTCTTTGCTTGGAACTGGTCCATGGTGTATAAAAAAAAAAAAAAGGTTGGGAACCATTGCCCTATAATGTGTTGGACCAGAAAGCGTTTGTTCACTAATAATAAACCACATTTACACACACACACACACACACACACACACACACACTAATCAAACCATGGTTAAGTTAAATTACAGCTTACCGCTCCAGGCTAACTGCACCCCCTTCCCTCCTCCATCTGTGCATCCATCTCTTCTTCCATCCATTAGCTTATTTCTTCCACCAATTTAAAAATGTTTGTGTGAATGTGTGTGATGAGAGAGGAGTCTAGTCGTTTCCATCAGCTCCTTCCAAAACCACCACAACAACGGCCCCATTATGTTGCTTGCTGGGCTAAATGGTGGAAAGGAGGAGGTTGCGCAGCTTAAGCGTGGAAGGCAAAGAGGAGAGAAATAAATGTTTGCCGGAGTAATAGAATGGAGTTAGTTGTTGTTAGTAGAACATACATACACGTAATTAAAACCATGTTGTCCAGCAGTACAGCATGAGCTATTCGGCATTTAATTGCCATTATTTCACGACTGTAGCCAGTAGCGTGCAAAGCTCTGGTGCTGCATGGGGTGCAGAACCAAACGTCGACAGGGGAAGGGGGGTGTGAAAACCATTGGTCAATGACGGTTGGGGGGGAGGGGGTCCAGCTTGAATATTCTCACTCTCAAAAATGAATCTTTTTTAATGAGGGGTGAGGAGGAAACTGTTTGGATCCCTTTGTCCCCCACGCCCCACCCCCGTCTCTTTTGCACACCTCTGCTTGTAACCCATCAAAGGAAAATCAACGGCAACGGTTGCATTTGTAGTTGTCTACCGAACATTTTTTTCCCCTCTGAAAATGACCTTTTTTTAACGCTTTGGCTCCATCTGAAGAAACAGGATAGGTTGTTTAAATGATGAATTATGTTCGTACTGTGTACTTTTTTCCCCTGCTCTTGTACTGTCACGATTGCCTGATACCATTTCAAATTAACTACCACGTTTTCTCATTCTACCAAAAACATATCGCCAGCCAAGCCACCCACTCAGCAAGGTCCCGCTCAACCTTGGTGGTAGCGGAGCACATAATTTGATGTGATGTGCCGGATCTGGACCAAGGATTTTGTGTATGATACCTGTGTGGTAGAGAATTCTCAGTGATACAACATCCCTTTCCACTAACTGTAGGAGTAAACGCTTTTCTTATTTTTTCTGTTTATTAGGCATACAGTCAGGACACCTGTGCTGTTTAATAGAATACGAGCAGAACAAAAAAGACTAATGTGTCAGGTTGTCAGACAAAAGAAAGAAGCTTCCGCTCTCCAACCTGGATAGAACAAAGATCGCTCACACCTATATCTGATCCACTATTTACTTTTATGTCATGTGAAGCGACTGTTAAAAAAAGTTTCAAAATCCACATTGAGCAAAATAGCCTCACGTGAATTGTTGCACAGTACGCAAGATTCCGCAACCAGTTCTCATGAGGACTGAGGGCAAAACTCAGTTTGAATTGCAGATGAACTGTGCTCCAATGTCGCAGACGTGACAGCCAATCAAAAATGCCATGTCGTATCAGGTAGGCTTTCACGACAAATATTGGATTTCCTTGGCTTGTACCGAGCGAGATCCAGCCAACCATCGCCAAGCCGTGGTAATACAGTATAGTTAGGATGGCGCGAGCTGCAGAGAAAATGGTGTTTGCTCTGTAGATCTTTATAACTGCGGTAAAGGAAAGCCCTGCGAGCTATCAAACTCAGAGACTGTGGCAACATCGTTAAAACGTCAGTGCTTGGAGTTGTGTGTGTGTGTGCACTTCCCACTTAACACACACAATCACGCACGGGAAAGTTAACTGTTTATAAACCATAGGCACAGTGGCAAACAATCAATATTCAGGCACTAGTTCACTTCAACAAACTCATTTTCACTGTCATTTGATTGACATTTTATGTCTCACGGCACAGGGCCTTATTTATCGTTGCTACAAAACTTATTGAGAGATCATAACATTCATACAGTAAATAAAAATAGACTTAAGAAAAGTGGTATTTAAATGTATGACATCTGATTTAAAAACTGTGACAAAGCCCAAATGCTTTTCAGTACATAATGTATTTTTTTTATTATTCTTCATTCAAATTTTGGGTGCTTTAAAACATTTTTTCGGCCTCTTCGGTGGGTTAACGAATTTATACCAATCTGCAAAATGTTTAATATTTGTTGAAGTGCAGTTTTTGAAAACGGAGCCAGAGTCTGATTTATTTATATTTTTTATTTATTCAAGATGTTTTATTTGTTTACGACACAGTGGACAACTGATTAGCAGTTCTGAGGACCAGAGTTCAAATCCTGGCCCCGCCTGTGTGGAGTTTGCAATTTCTCCCCGTGGCTGTTTGGGTTTTCTCCAGCTACTCCAGTTTCCTCCCAGATCCCAAAAACATGCGTGGTAGGTTAATTCGAAGACTCTAAATTGCCCGTAGGTGCTCGTACAGAGAATTACTGTATCATTTCCAGTCTTCAAATTATCCTACCACGTATGTGTTAGGGATGTGGGAGGAAACCAGAGCAGCCGGAGAAAACCCAAACAGGCACAGGGAGAACATGCAAACTCCACACAGCCAAGGCCTGGATTTGAACCCAGGTCCTCAAAACTGTGATGCAGATGTGCTAACCAGTTGATCAGCGTGCTGCCCAAGTTTTTTACAATTATATGTATTTTTACAACATTTTTTTTATAATTTCATACTGACTTTTGACTAAGAAGCAAAGCATGGCGTCTCTGTCACCAAATGCTACGTACAATCCAGCCAATAATTGGAGGGTTATTGCACACATCCTACCAAATTTCTCACATTCTCTCCTTTATTTTTCACCCGTTTCCTCTCTTTGTGTTATTGTAATATACTACAGGAGTCAGGTCATGCCTTTTTTTTTTTTTTTTTTTTTTTTTTGCAGTTCATTAAAAAACATTACAGTAGTGGATACATTAGGGTTCAAAACGTTGTTTTCTGATGAAGAAGACCACGGGTTGCAGGTTTCTCATTGCAATATTTGTTTTTGTGAGTGTCGCGTTTGTCTTTATCACTGGTTATTGACCAGTTCTGAGACATGCACAATATTGTAGTTCTTTTACACTCATCCTCATTGAACAAGGATATTTTTGTTCCTGATGTCCACATTAATTGTCTCCTTTGTTTCCATCAGTGATTTGAGCAACAACCAAATCACCAAGATAGAAGAAAGAATATGTGACAACCTGTGTAATTTGACTCAAATGTAAGTATGTTATACTGCCTGATTTCGATTTAAAGTGTTTCCCCCAGAAATGCACACACAAACAGAATTACTTAATTTCTTTCCTCTTAGAACAGTAACTTCTTTTCTGCAAGATACTTGTTCACTGCAAAAGTACTCGAATGAAGTGCGTGAATTGGAGGAGGAGCACATAGAGACAAGCAACCATTCACACTCACATTCACACGTCTGGGCAATTTCGAGTCTTTCTTCAATTCCTCCCACATTTTGCGACCGTGAGGGGATGCCAGAGAGAGAACCCATGCAAGCACTAAGAGAACATGTGAAAGAAGAGGAATGCATTCATTTCCTGTTTGTGCTACCCTCAACTAGTAACATGAGCTAACTAAATTACATTATACTTGTTAAAATGATATCATCATCACATTGTATCGATGTTTTTTCATGGTCATACACACATTTATCGATACGGGTTAACAGATAATTCAGCCAAGGAATTTTGATTGGTGGGTTGCAGTCGGACTTGGTTCAGGGAAATAAGATCTTTATCAATTTGAAGATTTTCATTATGCATGTTCGTAAAGTGTATAAGTACATTTTTGATTTATAAAAGCTAAGAATGATAAAACACTGCATACGTTGTTAAAATACATGGCAGGGAATAGGTGTAGCACACCAGAGTCATTCATTGTTGATACAGTTCGTGAAATTAGCATCAGAGTCGAAAGAAAATAGGAGACATGCCAATCGGAGTAGAACACAAGCAACTATGTTTGTGTCATTGTGTGTGCCAATTGATCAATTTGTATCACATTTGCACATGCAGAATCACAAAAATATATATACTTCATCAATCAGATTATTGTAGGGATGAGAAAATATCCCAAAACCATGGACAAATAAGGAAATGCGAAGACTCCTATCCCATTTCCTGCTCGTTGAGTGATAACATCGGACTCTACGAAGACAGCTGCAGGGCAGGTCATGTGCACTTGAACAGAACATGGGCAAAAGTGAGAAATGTCCTTTTCTCTGTTATTTAGGACAGTCAACTCATCTGTTACATCTCTGTCTTACGTTACCATCGTTAAAGATATTATTTATTTATAAACGACTAGTTCCAATATGTTCTGCATCTTGGGTAAAAGATGTGGTTGATGTTTTTTTAAAAGCTGAGGCAACATGTTGATGAATGACAGTTTTGTGGACATGCAGGGTTAGTCAATGAGGCCCACTGTCTTTTTTTCCATGCAGTGACCTAAGCAGTAACCCCTTTGAGTGCGACTGTAAGCTCTTCCACTTGGTCAACTGGCTTCAAGAGAAAGGGGTGCGAGTTCACCGGCCCGATGCCATGCTCTGCAACCAGCCCCCTGAGCTCCGCCACCAACCTCTGCTAAATGTCAGAGTGCTCACCTGCGGTATGACACTGACACTCCAATGCAAGAGCCATCTATCCATTTGCTTAGCCGGTTACCCTCACGAGGGTCGCGGGAGTGCTGGAGCCTATCCCAGCTGTCAATGGGCCGGAGGCAGTCTACACCCTGATGTGGTTGCCAGCCTATCACAGGGCACATAGAGACAAACAGCCGCAATCACAGTCACACCTCGGGCCAATTTATAGTCTCCAATTAATGTTGCCTGTTTTTGAGATGCGGAAGGAAACCGGAGTGTCCGAAAACCCAGACAGGCACGGACGGGGAGAACATACTTCACATAGGCGGGTCCGGAATTGAACCAAAGACCTCAGTGAGCCCAATGCTTTCCAGCAGATCCACCGTTCCGCCCAATACAAGATCCAGAACTTCCAAAGCTGATGCTCCTCAGGCCCAACTAACTTCACGGAAGGATTTAACTTCATTCGCACATTTATCTACTGATATCAAATTTCTCTCATCAAAACCTGCAGCGGTTGAATCGAAGCCAAATGGACTTCTTGGATGTTGAATGTGATGACTCCCCAGGTGTTACTCCCACTAGTTCAAACTAACTACAGCATTCCTCCACTGAATCGTAGTTCACACCCTCCTGTTTTGCAGATTTCTTTGAAGTGCTCGATTTTTGGGGGGGTTTTGCAGAATACCCAAGTACTGTAATGCCCTCATATGTAATAAGAGAGCAACAATTGCCAATGTACATCCATCCATCCATTGTCTGAGCCACTTATCCTCACAAGGGTTGCAGGAGTACTGGAGCCCATCCCGCCTATCTTCGGGCAGGAGGCGGGGTACACCCTGAACTAGTTGCCAGCCAATCGCAGACTCGGAGAACAGGCAAACACAATCATTACATTCTCATGGGAGCTACTATCGGACACAGTTCACACCAGACACTGACGTACACTAATATGGTCTCTGGATAATGCATATTTCCTCTGTTGGGGTTGGATATGAAATGTATCTCTATGAAAAAGAGCCCATCACTGTCATTTTAAGTTTGGTTAGTTTAACTTGATGACATTTTTTGACTAAAGGTGAAGCATCTTCTATACAATGCTATGTTTTCCAGTACACGTGCCTTCAATTCAACATCCGAGATGATCATGTCAGAATCTACAGTACGACAGACGATCAAGAAAATATTACCTTTACCTTTCATTTGTAATATTATGTTAGTATGAAGGACCACACAAAATGTAGGCGCTTTAGCAGAGGAAGAGAGCTGTGGAATGGCAATCACAAATGTTATGTCAAGCAATCTTGAACTCACTTAGTGTTGATTTAAGCAAAAAAAAAAAAAAAAAAGTCTTGGATCGATCTATCTTTTTTTTTCTGAGTCTGAATCAAAGTAGAATTGGTTCTTCCTTGTTTCAAGGAAGTCCATTTTTGCATTGGTGAAAGGCTTCTTTGCTACAGGTCAAGAGAGACCATATTGAACGCAGGTCAAAATCTGAAATCACTCGTCCTTTTGCAGGTCTCAATTATGCCGCTTGTCTTGAGGACAGCAGCAGTGGAGGAGGGGGGCCGAGCGAGCTCGTCATCTTCTCGTCCTCCACGCCGGGCAACTTCACACGTGAACAGTGTAACAGCATTTGCTTTGCTGCATCGCATCGCTATGGTGGCCTGGGGGCAAGGCAGCAGTGTCTTTGCAGTACAAACTCTGAGCCCAACTTCATCAGTGAATCTCAGTGTTCTGCTGCTTGTACCAACCCCAGTGTGATGAAGGTACGCGCCGACATGAACAAATGTCTCTGGTCTCTCTTGGTTGCTCCCGTTTCGTATGTACCATATACCATGTTCCCTTTCCTGTACTTTATGATATACACTCGGGGGATTTTACTTGGTACACCTGGACAATGTTTTTTAGGATCACAACGAGTATCCTTTTAATTTCAAAACATTTCTCTTGTCCCAGCCAGTTGTACTGAGCGATTAATCTATGTATATTAGTAATGGGACTGTTTGTTTAATCATCAGATTGTAAATTCATCGCGGAGGGCCCAGTGCGCTGGCCCTCGATGATAGTCATCATTATTCCCTCCTCTAATTGGTTTGTCAGAGCAAAACTTGTTCAGGCCAACTTGAACTATTGAAACACGTCTGTAGCAATCTGATACGGGTAGCTGTGATGAGCAAGATGTATTTTAATTCTATATTCTATGTTTTTGTCATTTCTGAAGTGCTCCAGATCAGTGGTCCCCAACATCTGAGCTGCATGCCATTTGCTGGTCCATGAAAAATAGGTACTTGCATGAACCAGTCCATGGCAGAAGAAAGGTTGGGGACCACTGCTCCTGATGATGTACATGGCATGGTTCCATACTGTTTGATTCCATATTTGTATAGTATTAATGGTTTCTATAATTATGAGGTGATACTTGTGATATTACAAGGTGGATCCAGCTGGTAAGTCCCTACTGAGGCCCCAAGTCCCAAATCCACAGCCCACTACTTGTTTGAAGTGTTTTTTTGATTGTTTGCTTACTTCTTCTTTAAGTATAGCTACCTTGGTACGTTTTATATAGTCTTATATTAGATCTCATTGAGAACTGTTGCCACTGCAACTGTAGACATCATATCCTTCCTTGTCCAAGTTCCTTGAGAGGAACCTCCTACCTACCAAAAAGTCCAACCAATGTTTTTGACATGAGAACAAATTTCATACAACTACTTTTTATTTATAATTGTAAGAAAAAAAAGTGTTTTAGGTGTAAACCATAGCATTTTAATTATAGTACTCTTTCTCTCTCCTGTCTCTACTCTGGTTCCTCATATGGGTCACAGGAATGCGGGTGGACTCTAGCCCAAGATGTATTTGCAGTAGACTTCTCAATCTCACTGAAGCCCCTCCTCCTGCAAAGCATTCACAACAGCATCAGTTTTTCAGTCGTGTCCTCCGTCATGCCAGTCACGCTGTCCTGGGAGTTTGGTGACCTTTCACCTCGTGTTAACACTTCCGCAACAGAAGTCACCACGGCGATGCACAAATACGGACTTCCAGGACAGTATGGTGTCAATGTGATAGCTTGGGCTGGACACAAGGAGGTGAGAGGGACACAACTCAGATTTCTTTTTGTCTTGTGGAGAAAGTTCATATTCATCATCTGACTGATTGTGGATTTAATATTTTTAGGTGTCTGCATGTGGAGAAGTGACTGTGGCATTCCCCCCTAAACTGGAGCTGCACTGCCCACTTCTTTCTGTGGTCAACGGAAGCCTGGAAATCACACTTGTCAGCTGGGGATCTCTTGACCTAAGTGTCGACTGGCAGATTACAAAAGACGATGTGCAGGTTACTAAAGGTGTGGGGAAAAAAAAAAAAACAAACATCCATACATGCAAATCAGTCGCCTTGTGGTAAAATTCGTTGCTTTGAACTCAAAATAGGCGATTTACGTGAATCGTATCGATCAGGGGTGCCCATACTTTTTTGCCCCAAAGTCTACATTACAAGCACCCAGCCTCTTGCGAACTACTGACAGGGGGGTGGGTGGGTACTGAGTGCGCATCACAGCGACTACCGTGGAGAAAGCAAGAGACAGACTGTAAATAGGAAGCCCGCCTTTATCTACACATGCGTAGTGACACGCGTCAAAAGACCACGGTGAAATAACTGGATAGAGTGTAGGCCTAAGTTCTGCGGAACGGGGTTCGAATCCCGACCAAATATAAATGGGGCTATTAATGCTCTAACAGGGCATTGAAATTCAGACAGCTATGGGCGATGACACAAGCCCCACCCTTTGACATCTCCCTTACCTAATTGTTCTGTAAGGAATGAAGTGGCTAAAAGTTGTTCAGAACATTTATCATAGTCACCCTCTTCACTAGGAGTATTCTTCAAAGTTCTTGCCCTTTTCCAAACAGTTTCTTTCACCTCTTTCCTAAAAAATGAAACGAATATACATAGTACCTTTCAAAACTATTGGACACAGTTAACTTATCTAAAGATCCATATGAAACAAGGGATTTCATTTATTCCCCCAGGCATACATATGGATTATATACATTTATATCAGATGTTAAGTTTGCTTTCAACATTTTCAGTTTGAACATAAGTTTTAGTACTTGTAATAGACAGGTACTCAAAGTTTTGTAGTGCGGGTGTGTCCTAAGTGTAACAAAAGATTTACATTTGGCACAAGCTCCGTAGTCCTCATTGATGTTACACACGATGGCAACAGCCACATCATATATGGGTGACAGACTGGATGCAGCAAAGAAGTAAATATTAATTAAGTCTTTTTTCCCATGTCTTTAGTCAATCTACTCTACGTTCTAAAACGATTAGTCATCGAGAAAAAAAACCCCACAGTAAATCATTACAAGCATAGGCTCTTTTTCATTACTGGACTATAGATGTATGTGTGTATGATACCTGGAAATAAAAGTTGAAATATTCTCATTTCTTTTTTTTTTTCTTTTTTCTCTGCCAGCCTCTCCTCACTGTCCAAAAGATGGGGTCTACCATATCGAGTCTTCATGCTGTTTTGAGATTGTTCTGGGGGAGATGAGCTGGACCGATGCGCATCAACAATGTTTAGAACGTGGCGGGGATCTGGCAATAGTCAGAGGTGACACGCTGCGCAACCTGCTAGCTCATAAAGTCACACAGTAAGTTTTTCGGTCTAGATTAAGTGTTCAGGCGGCAGTGTCTTGAGAAGCTCTTTTTACATGGGATTTGGTGTTGTTATTGGTGTTCATCAGACTGACACAAAGTGACCTTGTTCAAAATGTTCTCAAGATGGACCACTCATTAGAAATGAGTATAAACATACAAAACAATTACTTTTGCAATGCGTTTTAAAATCCAATTTTTACTGACGGTATACTACACTTAATATGTGCGGTGTGGACGGCACAGTGGTGCAGCTGGACAATGTTGACCTCACAGTTCTGAGGACCTGGGTTCAATCCCGGCCCGCCCTGTGTGGAGTTTGCATGTTCTCCCCGTGCCTGCGTGGGTTTCCTCCGGGCACTCCTGTTTCCTTACACATCCCAAAAACATGTGACTTTAATTGGACACTCTAAATTCCCCATAGGTGTGATTGTGAGTGCGACTGTTGTCTGTCTCCCTGCGCACCGCGATTGGCTGGCAACCAGTTCAGGGTGTACCCCACCTCCTGCCCGTTGACAGCTGCGATAAACTTCAGCATTCCCGCGATTTTTGTGAGGATAAGCGGCTAAGAAAATGGACGGAAGGAAGAAGAAACAATTTATACACACAAACACATTAGTTTGTACCTGGTACTGAATGTGTTTGAATTGTGGTTTACATTATATGAGGTGATTTATACCAGGTGAGCTATATTGTATGCTGGATTCATCTTGTTACAATTGAGACTATAAATTTGGTGTTTAGCTTTAAAGGTCAAGACCACCACATCTGGAAAAGCACAGCTGCATGGTAACTTCGACACCCTACGAGGAAGAGCTCTTAAGTGTGTTTGTGTGTGTGTGTGTGTGTGTGTGTGTGTGTGTATCTGTGTGCATGGAGATTGTTGTAGACTGAAGTGGACGAAAGGAAAAAGCTGCTGTAATGCCGATTTTCCCCACCCAGTCTCCTCCTCTGTCATGCCGCCCCCTTGCTTACATAAGGAACTTTTTTCTGTCCTTCATATTTGTTTTTTTCTTTTGAGACTGTTTTGCATTTTCTGTGCTTTTATTTGAACCTCTTTCAGACATCATTTTCACACATGTGAAAAGTGAGCAAAATACCTGGAAGAAAGTACAAGAAATGACAGAGTTGGGGGAAAAAAAACTCAAATCTATACCATCAAAACTCCAAACAAAATGTATAAAAACATTTTTGCTCTGACTTCGATGGTTTCTTTTTGCGTTGAAGAGCATTTTGTGTTCTGTTCCATAGTTAAATGGATTGATCAAAAAGATCACTTAGTGAAGCTGTAATGTAAAAATGCAATTAATGTATCCAAATAACAATGACATGTCCCCCTGGACTCCAATTGAAGCACACTGTCAAGCTGTGCCCACAACCCTGCCACCACGTGGATTCAAATTTCATATGAAATAAGTGACCACAGCACTGAGAATTGAGCATGTGCATGACTACGCACCCGTCTCTTGCTTCCCCAGGGAACGAGGAGTATGGCTTGGCTTGAGCGATGTCACTTCCCCGGGAACGCTGCGGTGGGTCAACGGTTCTGAGGCCCAGAACGGAGAGGAAGGCCCGCCGCCTCGTTTCCCAATCTCCCACGGCAACGTTTGTGTGTCCCTGGATCAGCGTGCTCAGACCAGTTTGCACCCATGCAACACCCAGCGTGCATTTGTCTGTCAGTACAGCTCTCAAGGTATGTTTCCTGATGTACAGGACATCCAAACGCACAGGAATGAGGGATGAAAGTACTTATTGCGTGTGTAGAACATTACTTCAGATGGCTGACATGGTGCAAAATGATGTCTCCTTCACTTTTGCCAGATTTATGACATTTTGTCTGTCTGAGATACAGATTTAGTATTTGGAGGGTTTTGCAACCGTAAATAGGTTTTTATTTTTCCACATTGATTAATTTTCTTTCTTGCCTTATGTCTTTGTCTTTATTGTTGTTTTATTTCTGTCAGTGAAAGTTCCAGATGCAGGGATCTACATGATTGGCTTACCAGTGTTTCCCTCCCATAATTCTTTGCTTCAAGCGCCAGTTGCTCCATTTCCTACTGCACAGACACCCAGCATTGGCATAGAAGTAAGGAGGAATATCAGGTTTTTCTTCCCAATGTTAATCTCTCAAACCAGAATCCCTTTTCTGACATTTTCATCTTGGTTATCATATCTATTCTTCAGCTAATGCTGTTCCCAGCACTGAGCTTTGTCCAGCCGGGTCGTCTGTCTTCCCTTGAGTTTGTCACGCGGGAGCTGAGCGCTCATGTCCACATCCGACTCCAGATCTACCGACCTCATTGTTATTATCCTGGGCTGCGCCTCATCCTGCCCGGTGAGTCTCACACGCAGATGACCCATAAAAAAACAAGCGGACATTCCTGTTGTATATGGGCAAGTACTCAAAAAAAACTAAACAAAAAAAAAAGGTGCTCACACACATTGACAAAACCATCCACACACTGGCCAAGCTGGTCTTATGTTGTTATGGTGACAAACTTGAAGCAATGCTTTGAATGAGCAGAACCTTTCTGCATCCTTTTTCATGCGCATCTTTATGAAGGGCCAGAAGACGATCAGAGATGTGTCGATCAAGGTTTACCGCACGTAAATAACCCTCCGCAAAAGTTGAATAGGCCCCTCCCATGTGCCTAAAGGTGTACCCAACACAGTGATTTCCACAATAACTTGGGTTTTTGTCCATATTATGTTTTAGAAAGCAATCTTTTTCAAAGGATATTACAGTATACTTATTTACTGTAATACCTTTGCGTGTGGCAAAGGAGATAGAGACAGTTCCCAATGCACTTTTTGATTTTATTGAACACAGGTAGAACAGTAATACATAATGACAATTAGCACTCTTAAGCACTAGTTTGCCACAGTTCAGACCCAGAAAATTACACGGAGCCTCTTAAATGTCAGATATCACCGCACAAGGCCCCGCCACTTAAAGGCGCATGCATGTATCTTAAGGCTCCGTCACACCATGACGTTCTGGTCAACGTCCTCTGAACATTTCTTGTTCTTCTTCTTTTCCTTTCGGCTTGTACCGTTAGGGGTCGCCACAGCGTGTCATCTTTTTTCATCTTAGCCTATCTTCTGCATCTTCCTCTCTAACCCCAACTGCTCTCATGTCCTCCCTCACAACGTCCATTAACCTTCTCTTTGGTCTTCCTCTCGCTTTTTTGCCTGGGAGCTCCATCCTCAGCATCCTTCTACCAATATACTCACTCTCTCGCCTCTGAACGTGTCCAAACCATCGAAGTCTGCTCTCTCAAACCTTGTCAGCAAAACATCCAACTTTGGCTGTCCCTCTAATGAGCTCATTTCTAATCCTATCTAACCTGCTCACTCCGAGCAAGAACCTCAACATCTTCATTTCTGCCACCTCCAGTTCAGATTCCTGTTGTTTCTTCAGTGCCACCGTTTCTAATCCGTACATCATGGCCGGCCTCACCACTGTTTTATAAATTTTCCCCTTCATCCTGGCGGATACTCTTCTGTCACATAACACACCAGACACCTTCCGCCAGCTGTTCCAACCTGCTTGGACCCGTTTCTTCACTTCCTTAACACACTCACCATTGCTCTGGATTGTTGACCCTAAATATTTGAAGTCGTCCACCCTCGCTATCTCTTCTCCCTGTAGCCTCACTCTTCCCCCTCCACTTTTCTCATTCACGCACATATATTCGGTTTTACTTCGGCTAATCTTCATTCCTCTCCTTTCCAGTGCATGTCTCCATCTTTCTAATTGTTCCTCTGCATGCATCCACTACTCTTTCCCATAACTTCATTGTGTGTATATCAACTTTATTCCTCTATAATTCCCACAGCTGTGAACATCCCCTTTGCTCTTAAAAATGGGAACTAGAACACTTTTCCTCCATTCTTCAGGCATCTTTTCGCCCGCTCGTATTCTGTTGAATAAGTTGGTCAAAACCTCCACAGCCCTCTCTCCAAATTGCTTCCATACCTCTACCGGTATGTCATCAGGACCAACTGCCTTTCCATTTTTCATCCTTTATAGTGCCTTTCTGACTCCCCCCTTACTAATCATTGCCACTTCCTGGTCCTTCACACTTGGCTCTTCAACTCTTCCTTCTCTCTCATTTTCTTCATTCGTCAACTTCTCAAAGTATTCTTTCCATCTATTTAGCACACTACCGGCACCAGTCAACACATTTCCATCTCTATCCTTAATCACCCTTTCCTGCTGCACATCCTTCCCATCTCTATTCCTCTGTCTGGCCAACCTGTAGACATCCTTTTCTCCTTCTTTCATGTCCAACCTGGTGTACATGTCTTCATATGCCTCTTGTTTAGCCTTTGCCACCTCTACCTTTGCCCTACGTCGCATCTCGATGTACTCCTTTCGCCTCTCCTCAGTCCTCTCAGTATCCCACTTCTTCTTCGCTAATCTCTTTCCTTGTATGACTCCCTGTATTTTGGGGTTCCACCACCAAGTCTCCTTCTACCCTTTCCTACCCAAGGACACACCAAGTACTCTCCTGCCTGTCTCTCTGATTACCTTGGCTGTCGTAGTCCAGTCTTCCGGGAGCTTCTGCTGTCCATCGAGAGCCTATCTCACCTCTTTCTGAAAGTCCGCACAACATTCTTCCTTTCTCAGCTTCCACCACATGGTTCTTTGCTCTACTTTTGTCTTCTTAATCTTCCTACAAACCACCAGAGTCATACTACACACCACCATCCTATGCTGTCAAGCTACAGTCTCCCCTACCACTACTTTACAGTCAGTAATCTTCTTCAGATTCCATCGTCTGCACAAAATATAATCCACCTGCGTGCTTCTACCTTTGCTCTTGTAGGTCACTATATGTTCCTCCCTCTTCTGGAAATAAGTGTTCACTACAGCCATCTCCATCCTTTTTTCAAAGTCCACCACCATCAGTCCCTCAAAGTTCCTTTCCTGGATGCCGTACTTACCCATCACTTCTTCATCGCCCCTGTTTCCTTTTCCAATGTGTCCATTACAATCTGCACCAATCACAATTCTCTCGCTGTCTGGGATGCTCAGAACTACTTCATCTAGTTCCTTCCAGAATTTCTCTTTCAACTCTCGGTCACATCCTACCTGTGGGGCATAGACGCTAACCACGTTATACTTAACACCCTCAATTTTAAATTTTAGTCTCATCACTTGATCTGATACTCTTTTCACCTCCAAGACATTCTTAGCCAGCTCTTCCTTTAAAATAACCCATAGTCCATTTCTCTTCCCATCTAATCTGTGGTAGAATAATTTAAACCCTGCTCCAAAACTTCTAGCCTTACTACCTTTCCACCTGCTCTCTTGGATGCACAGAATATCAACCTTTATCCTAATCATCATGTCAACCAACTCCTGAGCTTTTCCTGTCATAGTCCCAACATTCAAAGTCCCTACACGCAGTTGTAGGCTCTGTGCATTCCTCTTTTTGTTCTGACGATGGATCAGGTTTCCTCCTCTTCTTTTTCTTCGACCCACAGTAGCTGAATTTCCACCGACGCCTTGCAGGTTAGCAGGTTAGCAGTGCCGGGGGTGGGCGTTGTTAACCCGGGCCACGACCGATCCGGTATGGGATTCTTTAGATGAACGCTCATATTTGTTTGGCACAGTTTTTAAGGCCGGATGCCCTTCCTGACGCATCCCTCTGCATTTATTCGGGCTTGGGACCGGCCTACAGATTGCACTGGTTTGTGCCCCGATAGGGCTGCATTGTCCTCTGAACATTTCAATCGTTCTATTTTTCAGCGTTCTCAAACGTGGATGACACATCTGGCGTGTGATTAATGCGTGTCTAATGGATGACTTAACGTGTGTCTAATGCACGAAAAGCGTGTCTAACGCACGAAAAGCGTGTAACAGCGACCAAATAAGATACCCCTAAAAACCATTAGCGTGTGCAAACGCGTCATTGGGGCGCAACGAGCGATTTGTCAACGTAAGACGAGCATGTTGAGTGTGTGACCAATGGGTGAATAACGACGGAAAAGCGTTTTGCTGGCGTGTAATTTTTACAGTGGAACTGGCACTAAAACGTTGGAAAGTTCATAGTCACTTCAGTTGTTGTCGTGAGTTAGAACAGTGAGCATCCTGCCGCCGACAAGAAAAAAAGTTGGGGCGCGGACTTCAGCAACTAGCGCTGCTAGTAAGAAAGCTAAGCCTCTTTCATCACGAGCAATGTTTGGAGGAAAAACAACAGCAGGAGGAAGAGCACGTCCGCGAAGTCACGCACCATGTGACACCCCCTGGGGACCCTAAACACCTTGCAAACCCCAGTGAGGACGGTCCGACAAATAGACAAAAGAACCAGAGAAAAGATTGCAGGATCCTGGACCGGGCTAATGAGGATAGTCTGGTGGAGTTTTTCCGTGAAAACGAACTGCTGCTTTCTGGATCTTCCATAGTAGGTGCTCTCTACTGTAGCTTAATATTAAATAGACCCTGCTTACAAACCATCGGTTTATATACCCATATGCATGGAAGTTCGGGGAACGCTCGAATGACGCTCAATGGACGCCAAACGACGTTCGTTTCACTTAAATGACACGCTGTGTGCGCTCGGGGATTGTTCAGTGGTCATTGACAGGTCGCCAGTGAGTCGTTCACTGCAAAGCAAACGATTAAGTAACAACCAAGTAAAGCTAGAGTTACGACTGACTAACGATAGCCTAACGCGTTCAACGCTCGGCGAACCTTAGTAAAACGTTCCATGGACGTTCTTGAACGTTCTGCAGCGTTTAAAATTAAACGTTGATGAACGCTGTCGCGGTCGGTAAGAACTTTTGTGCATGTTCAAAACTTTTTTTCCGGACCGGCGTTCTCCGCTGATTCCCAGCGATCATTGACGTTCACAAGCGTTCAAACAACGCTCTTCTGGAGCTATCCCAGAGACCATGGGCGACTACCAACGTTTCCTCAAACGCTACAGAACGCTGACCAGAACGTCATGCTGTGACGGGGCCCTTACTCAGACACCACAATATTTACAGTATTTTCATACATTTTATGCTTTTAATTTGTCTTCGATTACGTTTACAATGTGTTTTAATGATGTTCAATGTGTTGAAGTGTATAGAACATTGGGTTTGATGAAAAATGCCTTTCTCAAAACTATACCATCAAAAAAGAAAGTGTATAAAGAGTTTTTGTGTTGCGCTGATATGGCCAGAGGAAAGCGGCACATTTGAGAATGTGCCATTCTCCTGGCGCACTGTAACGAGACGGGTTGAGGACATTGCTGCAAACTTGGACATTCAGTTGAACAGCAGAACTATTTTCCTCTGGAGTTGGAAGAGAGGGATGAGAGCAGTGATGTACATGACACTTCCCAGCTGCTCATCTTCTTATCTCGGAGCACTGTAGAGTTTCAAAACACAGAGGAGCTTGCAGCCATGCCATCAATGAAAGGGTCCACCGATGGGAGTGACTTGTTCATTGATGTCCAAGCATGTTTTGACAAGTTAGGACTGAAATACTACAAGCGGGCAGGTGTGTCCACATCTTGAACTTTTGAAAAGAATGCAGGTTAAGGGGACAGAAAGGAGCCCTGTCCAGAAATTGACAGCAAAAGTATTAAATCACATTTTGATGCCCTTTTGGAGGAACATGAGACAGAACATGGTCAATGAGGTCAGTCTCACTGCTGGATTTTTACTCTTCCCTCACAGAGGAGAACTTTCCACACCTAAGAAGGCAGGCTCAGAAGATTCTCGTCCTCCTTGGATCAACTTACATATGTAAACAGACATCCTCAGTGATGAATTTCAATAGATCCTCCCCAAAAACAGATCCTCTGTTACTGATTACGACCTCTCAACTGTACTTCATGTAGACCATCTCAGGCATTCACCCAGATTGCAACGTCCTTGTTCAAGCCCAAGACAGACTGGATTGTTCTCACTCAAATGTTAAAATGAACTGAAAATAAATTACAAGTTTCAGTTTTTATAGAGCTTTACAAGTTCAAAATAAATTGCTTTGTTCTGATGATTGTTTTTGTTTATTACTTCTACAGGAGTATTTTCTCATTTGATACAAGCACCACAATTTCATGTATTCTATTTATATAAATATCAACAGAATACTTTTATTCCAGCTATTCAAAATATAGAACTTAATGCATTTTACAATGGGACAAAGGTGAGAATTGACTTCTAACACAATTCTGGTTTCTCATGTGGCCCCTTGCAAAAATTAATTGCCCACCCCTGTGTTACGCAGTTAAAAGTACTGAGAAAAATTTCATTGTGTTTGGAATGTATCTCCCTCTCACACACACACACATTAAACAAGGCTTAACTCTACATGACGCATTGGACTTTACTGCACCATCAAGTGCCACATTTGTAACATTTTTGTTAAATTAATATCTCTCTTGACAATCTCAATCAAAGCTACTTATTATCACATTTGTGAAGGCGGGGGTTTCATGGTACACCTTTTGTATTGTACCTCCTTTCATCTCATATAATTCATAAAGAAACCAGTGAGTGAATAATTTGTAATAAATACTATCAATGATCTAAAAATAACTCCTAAAATCAACTTTGTTCTGCTTTAGGTTGTCATGGTCCACTTTGCGCACCAGTGGCGATATGTGTTCCAGATTCCACCAGGAACGTTGACCCACCTGTTTGCTCCCGATTACAACAGTGGTGTCCGTTCCAGCATCGGTGCCTGGACCTCTCTAGTCCCTGTCAGCTATCTTCCTGTCCTAATTGCACCAAAGCTCACCACCTTCCCCATGGTGCTCTGAGACCTCAGTACACCTTACAAGACGAGGTGGCCTTCACACTGCCTGCAGGACCAGCTGCAAATGTTCTGGTGAGTGAGGTTTTTTTTTTTTTTTTTTTTTTTTGTATTTTTTGTCAGAGTCAGCATTTTCAGTGATTGTCTTTGGATGTGAAATATTACAAATGGAAATAGCTAAATGACTTCCAGATTTAATTTGGCATTGTTTACGAGGAGATTGTATGAACAGCTAAGGGACTGCAGCTGTTTGCCATTCCATTACAAAGCGTCAAGTTGAGTTATTGAGCTTTTCAATAAAGTAGATGCTCGGACGTTTTTGGTTGGTTTAAGAGAAATTATAAATACACAAGAGAAAATGAGACATTCACCTAATCATGAATGCCCAATTGATTTCCTCCTTTAGATCATCAGCAGTATTTTTTAAAAAATTTGCATTGTGAATAAAGCAGGAAACTGCATTTTTTTTTGTCGATGAGGCCATTTCAAACGAATAAAAATACATCTCATTTTAAACTTGGTATTTTTTGTGATTACAAAAACATGGGGTATTAATTAATAAAAGAGGAACACAAGTTTGTCATTTTTTTTGTGACGGGACAATTTTATCCAACTGTGGTATCATAACACCACAGCACACTATGTAAAAATACATTAGAAATGGGCAAAGAAAAGGACATAAATGTACTTTCATTTTAAATAGATGCTAGCTGTGTGCCGATCATTTGGTAAATAAGTCAAAACACAAAAATACAGGACAGAACTGGTTTTTGAGAACACTACACTAACCAAATTGTCATATTGTTTTAAAGGAAGCCCAGACACAGGCACGCCCGTCTTGCCGTGTAACTATTTGAGTGATCGCTTACAAAGCTAGCTGCTAATACTACACAATTCTCCCATCCTTTTTTTCTTTTTTTTTTTTAATAATTAATGTCCTTATTTTTACAAAACAGTAAGTTAGATATTTATACACAGTTATAGCTGTATATAGAGATAGCTAAGTATTGATTTTTCTATGCTTTGATCAAAATAGCAAGTGTATTCAAGTCCCTGCGATTGGCCGGCAACTTTCTATGATATGTATGGATCATTTGGGTTGTACCCAACATCTGGTTGGTCCTCCCCAAAGATAGCTGGGATTGCCTCAGTCCTCCAACGACCCTTGTGAGGACAAGCGACTCAGAAAACAGATAGATGGTTGGTTTCAAGTCCATGTAAAGTCACGAGTCACTGCTGTTCAAGTCCAAGTCGACTTGCAAGTCCTTTAACATATAATCAAGTCGAGTTGAGTCAAAAATGATCAACTTCATGATTGATTGTTTTGAACCTCATCAATTCTCTTTGGTTCACATGGGTCACGGGCGTGTTGGAGGCTATCCTAGCTATCTTCGGGCGAGAGGCGGAGTACATACTGAACTGGTCACCAATCAATCACAGTTTGTCATTCAGACCATAGAAACGAGTTTGAAATGTCTACAGCTATAAATTACACCAGTGATTAATCACAACGGTCCTGTGTGTGGCACACTGTCACAATGGGTGTTTTGGGAAATTATCCAATGTCATTGCAATCAGTTCATTGCTCAGAAAGTTTTTATTTATTAATTCAAACACATTTTTGTCCCTCGATGTATGCTGCTGTATCTTGAAAGCCATAACAATAAAAAGCTCTTCCATTTTATGTCGTACGTAAAACTGAACTAGTCATGGCTTCAATTAAACTGTCCCATAATTCACACAGTGTAAGTCAAGGTGCGAATAAGTTAAGACGAAATCAACATTTTAGTATTCTTGGTACATGGTTCTTCTTATCTACGATGGGTGTATTGGCTTATTTAACATACAATCTCTTAAACCCTGCTTTGCACAGATACAAGATCAGCTAGAAGACCTTTTGGTTTTTGCCGGTGACGTCATTGGCCTTCAACACGATTCCGGCCCAGCCTCCCTTCTTCGATGCCAGCCCTCTCCAACGTCACCATGGCGACAGCCTGTTCTAGCCCTCAACCATTCCGAGTGGATCTTGATTAACACCAGCAGAGAGTCAGCAGACAGTTCATCTGGCCACAGGGTAGACCCTCGGCCCCATCTTGACTTGGAATCATTGCTGGAAGCTGGTGAGGCTTGCTGGCTGGAGGAAGTGGTGTGCCCCATAAGAGTGCTCTATGTGGGACACAGCGAGATCCCGCTGCAGGGAGCACCTCTGTCTGCTGGCCTGTCCCAGCCCGGTCTCTACACCCTGCTGGTAAGACATAAAAGTATGCAACATCCCAGCATGCATTTGATGCACATCAAACATGCATAGACCACACACAGGGAGTATATTTGTTTCAATGTTAGACAAAACTAAAAATCAAAATATGAATATTACATGGGTGTAAATGCCCTTTTGTAAACGAGCTCTGAAATAAGCGAGACAGCTGCTGACTTAGTTAACCTTATTCCAGGTGAGCTCTGCTCAACCATCGTATCCAGCCTCAGCATCGTGCCCTTTGGAAGTGGTTCCTCCTTTGGACTTAACCATTTTGCACCCAGCGCTCCTGAATGGCAGCCTCTACCTACAGCCCAACAATACTCGCGTGTTACTCCATGTCCAGTCCCGATACACCACAAGGGCATCTCAACGAGGAACTAATTCCAGTGTTACTTTTCAACCTGACTGTCCTTCAGTTTTTGCATCCAGGCCAGCATTGTGTAAACCCAGGTCGTCTTCAGGGACAAAGGTCACAGAACAGAGTCTGTATGCAGTACTGGATTTAAGCTTGGTGGCAGAAGAACAAAAGGGTCAAATTCAGGTTGAGCTACGAGCCTATAATAATTTGACAGAATCCGTCTTGACTGTTCTGCTTCAGTTCGAAGAACCACTAAGAGGACTGGTGGTCCAGCCCTATCCTGCTCACAGGGTATTGATGGAGTCAGTTGTGGTACGTCATGAATTTTGATCTTTATCACTCCTTTGTAGTCCACGTAATTGGGGATCATCACTTTTTCATTGCCTTGTAGTGTCCTTTTTTTCCCCCAAACTTGTTTCTGTTTTTCTTCCCATTAGAGCTACGCAGCATCAGTGCTTGAAGGCTCCAATCCCACATTCAAATGGACAGTTGATGACAAGCCGTACTTTACGTATTACAACTCCGTCCTTAATGTAATCTACCAGAATGCTGCCGTCTACAAGCTCACAGTGAGTTTCCTTGTGATAAACTTTTCAGATACTCTCAATGGCCACAAAGTTGGCGATGTTGGTACAATGTAATTCAATACAAGGACCCCCAAAATCTTGCCATGACAAAGATTACTAGAATGGCACCCATGTCACCCAATTTTTCGCAGCAGCTAGGCACGAAGCTGCTGGTTCGTCACTGGTTCCAATGCAAATTGACACTTACAGCAAATGTTGAAAAGAAATGTCTTGATCCACAACTAACTAACTCAGATCTTGGGAAGGTTTGGTCTGTGAGTTACATGCAGTCCATCTTCCATCTCTGACCTGCCCTCACAGTATTCATGTACTCATAATGATACATAAAATATGTAGTGCTGTTTTTTTTTTTTCAAGTGGTGCTTTTATTTTGATTTGAACCTATGTAGTCTGTACAACCAAATGCTACAAATGCCATGTCTGCAGTGTTGCCTACTTGGTAAAATTTTGATATTGGTGATATTTAGTGACTTTTCCAATCCCTCTAGCAACCGTCTCTCAAAAAATGAGAGTTTTGAGAGTGCCAGGCATGGTTCTTCTGTTACCAAGTGGGCCAGTGGCATTTGAGATGATAAGACCAATGTTAGCAGTTTCATTGCCTGTACACATTGGGTGTATTATAATTAATCATTATATCATTATACATAAGCTAAAATAAGTATTTAATTGGTGAACATTTTTCTCACTAAATGTATTTCCAAGGGTGCTATTGATGTGAAATTTTCACCAGATGTTGGGTACAACCCAAGTGATCCATACATCATAGAAAGAAAGTAGAACACCTAAGGTCAGAAAATAAGTTGTGTGTAAAAATATGAACTAACACGGAAAAAGTATTGAATACCTAAAGAAAGGGAGGTGCGAAAATTCATGGAAAGCCAAGACAAGATTTAAAATCTATCAATAATCCAACAGCAATCCGGCCCCTTGTCAGTGGAAATGAATATAGGATGGTTCAGTTCTAATTAATGGCCTACAAAAGATCTCACTGTCAAGGTGAGAGTCCAGACACTTCTCATGATGAGTAAGACCATTGCAAAGTAATTGTTACTTTGTATTTATTTAAAAAACAACAAGGGCCTTGGTTACAGGCACTCATCTCAGCTTCTCAGTGTTCCAGTGAGTACAGTTGGGGCAATAATATACAAGTGAAAAGTATTAAATTAATACCAATGGACTTGTTGAATACTCCCCCCCCTACCATTTCATAGTGTTACACATTATTATTATTATTCTGATCTTATTAGTTCTATCTATCTCTCTGTCTGTCTTTCTGTCCATCCCTCTGTCTGTCTTTGTCTAGCGATCTAAATTTAGCCTCCAGTCACTTCAGCGTGCGGTCATAGAAAAAAAAAATGTGAGACCACCCTTGTATTTCAATTTTGGTATTGTCCCTGAAATATACAATGAACATGACAAAATGGAGCGGATTCCATAGTACCTTGTCCTGTTTGACATCCTTCAGTTAAGTGAAATTGGTTATTGTCAATACCACCATGGAAAATGGTTCATGGACTGCACCGATATGGAGCTGTATCTACACCATGACAATTCCCAATGTACTTTACAGAGCCTCACCTTCACGCATTCACACACACATCCTTATATATTTCACAAATGGCAGCTGCTGCCATGCATGCCTCTGCCAGCTCCACGGGGAACAAATTAGGGTTCAGTGTCTTGCCCAAGGACCCTTCAAGATATGGATGGAATTCAAACCAACAACCTTTCGGTCACTGGAAAAAAAAAAAAAAACCTTCTACCAACTGAGCCACTACCGCCCAACTAGATATGCGCTCTAAAATTAAATTCTTGAGAGTTGTTTTTGTATTTGTGTAAAAACGAATCTATTTAACGTTCTATCATGGATTAAACACAAACAAAGAAAATGTTTAAACAAGCATGGTCTACATATTTTTCCATTACTGAAGTTCCTTGATGCCAAGGTTTTGCAAATAGGTGAATTTGTTAATGCAGAGTCACAATTGTACAGTGGTTCACTGTAGCGTTTTGTTCATAGCATAACTGAACACCTTATCTAGTTCAATGAGAGAGAACAAACGGTGGACTCATTAAAGTACAACAGTACAATACTGAATTCAAAATAATATGTAAAGAAAGAACTTATTGATTTAATATTGTATGTCAGGCACCACGGTTGGCCAGCTGGTAAAGCGTTGGCCTCAAAGTTCTGAGGACCAAGGTCCGATCCCGGCCCCGACTGTGTGGAGTTTGCATGTTCTCCCTGTGCCTGCGTGGGTTCGCTTCAGGCACTCCGGTTTCCTCCCACATCCCAAAAACATGCAACATTTATTGGACACTCTAAATTGTCCTTCGGTGTGATTGTGAATGTGACTGTTTGTCTCATTGTGCACTGCGATTGGCTGGCAACCAGTTGAGGGTGTATTTTGCCTCCTTCCCGTGACAGCTGGGATAGGCTCCAGCACTCCCCCGCGACCCTGAGGATAAGCGGCAAAGAAAATGGCTCGATGGATATTGTATGTCAGTTACAAATGAATAGTCGGTTATGAAAATGGCCACAATTGAGCAAAGATTTGCGTGGTGCTAACGACGTAGGCATCAGGGATGCGGGTTTGAGTGGTGGAGTTGGTGGCAAAAGTGTGCAACCCGAGTGCAGGGAAGCAAGGCAGGAGTGGAGGATGTAAAAAAAAAAAAATCTGCACAAAGATTAAATAATTGGTTCATGGCGTAACATGAGACAAACCTAGCTCTAATCAAAAGAATGCAAAAGTACACACAAACACAGATTATGGCAATAACGATTCCTTAATTTATTCATGATTTTTTTGTGTCTTTTGTCTGTTTACATACAGCATATTGAGTCGAGGCCACTGTGCTTACATTTACTTAACATACATAAAATTAGATGCATGCACACATCCAACAATGCAGGTTAAGAACTACATACTAGTGTGACTACTTCATCATGTGACACATACAAACATTACATATACATGACTTTGGTTTGGACTTACTCTTCCCCAGATAACCTGAAGAGGGCCAGTAATCTTTGTTAGCTCGATCTTTGTTTTATTATCTAATGTACCCGTGACCTTTCCCTTTAGTCCCATGGGTGTACACTTTGAAAGGACATATGCACGTTTCATTAACTGCCGTGTTATGATTGCTAAAATTCAGCTTGCAATGATAGTATAGCTCAAATCTGTCATGTCCACGGTAATCACACAGGGAGATAATGTATATCCAATTCATATACATCTATTGTTTCTATCCGTATATGATTTTGGTTCTGAGGATATCTGATTCGGTCCATCGTTTTCTTCTTACGCTGTCATGATGCATATTTGTACTGGGCCACTTTGGAAGAATTGTGTCACTTCATGTAGCATCAATCCAGCCTTATTGTAAGGTCAGAACGACTATTTTGGCATGATCTCTTCCAGGTGACTGCGATGAACCATATCAGCAGCCTCACAGAGCATTTCAATGTCACTGTGGACCAGCTGCAGCCAATGACCAACTTCACAGTGAGGGGGGTTCCAGATGTGGTCCCTCAAGGGTCTGCTCAGACACTCACCGCTTCTGTTGTCGTGGACATGTCTGTATCGGCTACTTTTCGGTATGGACAAATGGACCTTTTCTTCCATTTCACACTGCACATTTTGTCTCCTCTTCTATTTGCCTTACTTTGCTTCTTTTTCTGCTCTTTCTCACAAGTTTAGATTTATAACCATGTGGTTAGAGTAGATTGCTGACTCAAATTTTCCCTTCTTCTCTGCTCTTTTCCCTGTACAGTTTCTCTGGTTTCTTCCACTTTTTCCGCATTTGCTCTCCTCCAGTTTCACATCATAACCGCCCTCACTGTGGGCTAGTCTTTCTCTTCGTCTCCCGCCGCTCTTACCAGACTTGGTCCAATGAGACCTAAATTTCCATTTCGCTACATCCAAACTCTCCATTGCCTTGTCAGAGACAATTCCCAATTTCCAGTCAGCATATGACTGTGTGTGCGTGTGTTGATGGAAATGGTCATCATGGCAAACATTCATGACCTGGTTTTTTTCCTAGTTTAAGATTTTTTTTTTCACATTTTGCCTGATACAGATGGTCTTTTGGTGATGGGGGATACCAAGAGTTTGAATTCAAGCCTCCCTATGCACCATCCCTTTTTCACCCAGACTCCCCCAAACAGGTCCTCCTAAGCAACAACATCACTTATAGCTACTCCCAGCCAGGTACCTCAATTTCTAGTTTTGGATAGAGATAATACACCTTGAAGCCTTTGATTGGTAGTCAATTTCACATTTAATTTTCATTTCATTTTCTTTCTTTCTTTCTGTTTCCAGGAATATACATTGCACTGGTGTCAGTGTCCAATCGTTATGAGAACATCAGTTTGAGCATCAACATGAGCGTCTACAGCGTTCTCACTCATGTCGATATACAAACAGAGCCACAACTTCTCCTTTCCGGCAAATCAGCAGATTTTGAAGCCCACCCCTTGCCATCACCGTACGGCATTCACTATGAATGGAACTTTGGAGATGACTCTGCTCAGTGTCAAGGTCGGCGAGTGGCACACACGTACATGCACAGTGGTGCCTTTAATGCCTGTGTGTCCGTAAATAATACCATCAGCTATACCAGGGCTTGTGCTGACATGTTTGTATTTGAGGAGATAGAAGAATTGAGAGCTGAAAGCTCCTCTCCCTCAGAACTTCACACTCCTACTATAGTGAAAGCACACCTTGCTTCAGGTAATAATATCACATGGACATTCTCTATGGGCGATGGCAACAATTACACCACATCTGAACCCCACGTGTCACACAGCTATCCTAGAGATGGCAACTACACAGTGAATGTGACTGCTACAAACGCTGTGAGCTCCGGCTGGACACTTGTTACAGTGCAGGTCTATGTGTACCAAGTTATCAGGATAGAACCTTCTGGATGTGTCCAAGAAAGGACTCCTGTTTACTTTGATACTTTGTCGTCTGGCAATGTTTCAGCCAGCCTTTATGAATGGAGCTTCGGAGACGGAAGCCCGAACGAGACATACCTGGGGAACCCCAGAGTCTCACACACCTACAACGCAAGCGGGAACTACCACCTTTCTCTTCATCTTTCAAGTGGGATCAACAAGGCCTCCAAAGCCTACTACTTCAAATTGGTGTGTGTAGAGCCAGCCTTAACCAGCATCAACTTTACCCTTGAGAAAACACACTATGCTGTCGGAGAAGACATTCGGTTGCAGGTTAGACCCGAGCCACAGTATACCTACAGCTATCAGTGGAACTTGGGTACAGATGAAGAACCTTTGCTGACTTATGGCTCTGGGAATGTCCTGACAAGATATAAAAATCCAGGTCATTACATCGTGACAGTGACTGTCTTCAATAACATCTCCACAAGTAATGGTAGTGTTCTGGTTCAAGTACAGATGCCTGTAGGGCCCATTGTTATTCTACATAATGCAACTGAGTACAATTACCTTATACTTAGGGAGCCTTATTTATTCACAACCTCGGTCTCATCTCCTGATGTCACACACACATGGAACTTTGGAGATGGGGACCTCTTCAAGGGGCACAGTGTCCCCTACACCTACAACATCTCTGGAAACTACAACATCACTCTGACAGCAGCCAACTCTGTCAGCCGGAATCGCAGTATTTTGCCTGTTGCTGTCCTCTCACCAATACGTGGGTTAACAATTAACGCCAGCTTGATAAACGTTCCTCTCAATGCCTCAGTTGACTTTGAGGCTCAAATTGTGGAGGGAGATGATGTTAGATTTTCCTGGATCTTGTGTGACCACTGCACTTCCATTCCAGGGACCCACACAATGTTCTACACCTTCCGGTCAGTTGGCACATTCAACATCATTGTGACAGCAGAGAACTACATAGGGAAGGCCCAAGCTAGTATCTTCCTATTTGTTCAACGTGAATTGCAAGGGCTCCATATTTTACCTGAAGAGGAGATGGGAGGAGGTGGCGACACAGGAGTGGATGGTTGCTGCTTTGCTACGAACCGTGTTCTCCACCTTCATGCAGGCTTGAAAGAAGGAACCAACATGACTTTTACCTGGAACATTATCAATGAGCTAGATCCCATTAGCTCAAGGTTCAACATCAGTGGCAAAACTGTGGAGGTCAATTTCTCCACACCAGGACGGTGCATCATCATTCTTCGAGCAGTTAACCTTTTGGGCCAGCTTTCGGTTAACAGGACCATCCACTTCGTAGATCCAGCTGGAGGTGTGGATCTTCAGATTAGTAAAAACCCTGTTGGTGTCAATGCTCATACAAATCTGTCAGTAGCAACTTTGGAGGGTTCAGACCTGCAATACCGGTGGTTTGTGAATGGGGATATACTGGAGTGGAAAGAGCCCTGGAAGACCCACATGTTTTCAAGTCCTGGCGTATATTTGGTCAATGTGGAGGTGTTCAATGAAGTTAGCTTGAAGCTTGTGTCTGAGAGGGTCATCGTCGAGGAGGTCATATCTGAGCTTGGGTTTACAGCAATCGATGCAACTGAGCAGAATTACATAGCAACCGGTGTTCCTGTTGAACTCCATGGACAAGTGGTGAAAGGAACCGATGTGACATGGACATGGACGCTTGATGGAACAACAAAAACAGGACAGAATACATCAGTTGTGTTCCAGGAGCCAAAGACAGCCATTATCACGTTGAATGCCACCAACGATATCAGTGAGCAAATGGTTTCAAAAGAGTTCTTTGTTCAAGACAAGATTCAGGGGCTGGAGCTGCGGGCAAGTAAAAAGATTGCAGTGGTGGGTGAGAGGGTTGAGTTCACCATTTCTATGGCAGCCGGCACAGATGTTAACCTGATCCTCAGCATCAGCGGAGATGCCACTGTTACCCCGCAACTCAACCAAACCTATGTGCATGCATTCACCAGGGTAGATACCTACATGGTCAACCTCACTGCTCACAATCAGGTAAGGGTAACTTTTTTTTTTTTTTTTTAGCACACAACCATTCACAATTAAAATACAACCTTGAAAGCAATGTTTTTCTTTATTCTAAGTTTTTCTGATCCCAATGCAAGGTTGTAACAGATTTCAAATCTTATCAATTGTCATGCGTTATAAGAGTTTCCTTACTTTATTTGGAGGTAATTAATTTATCAGGTGTGAATCGTTTGTACTACAAGTGAATTAATTATTGAATTGAATTATTTGTATGTCTTGTTTTTTACCAACCCAGGTAAGTTTCAAGAGGCGACACCTCCAGGTGGAGGTTATGGAGCCAATACGTGGACTGTCTATGCAAGGAAGCTGCACAGCGATCCCTGTTGGTGTGAAGAGATTATTTACCGCCAGCATTGTGACGGGTAAACCTGTTCAATTTCTCTGGACCTTTGATCTGCACCACCTCCACAAGACATCACATTTTGGCAAAGAGGTAAGATTGCCCAAAATGTTTCATCTACAAGATACATATGACTATAATATGTCTTCAGTTCTTAAGATGACACCGATACAAAAAAGTATTTTTTTTTTGTCACTCTCTCATCACACAAAGCAGGTGGCCTACATCCCAGAAGAAGCAGGTTTATTGACTATTTACCTGAGGGCCTTCAATGCGCTGCATGCTCAGAACATCACCAAGCACATCCTTGTGCAGAACCTACTAATGGATGCAGTTCTATATGCAACACCCCAGGACACTTTGGTCAATAAGACCGTCACTCTGATGACTTCTGTCACACCCAGATCAAATCCTCTGGAGTGCTTCTGGGACTTTAATGATGGCTCTACTCCAATTCACACCAATACTTTAACTGTGGGCCATGAATTCAAGAATCCAGGAAGTTACATGGTCCAAGTATGTTGTTTGTTCATCGATAGGGCCATGACTATGACTATCTTTCTGAATGTTTGTCGTGTGCATGGCAATGACACTCACCAGGTAGTTTTTCTCTCTGTCAGGTGAACTGCAGTAATCTGGTGAGCTGGGTGTTGGCCCAGGTAAATGTAAACATCAGTGTCCTGGAGTGCGAGGAACCAGAGGTGCAAGTGATTCAAGCCCCCCGCCTCGCCATCTGGAGATCCCAGCCTACTTTTGTTGAGGCCACTGTAGACCTGAAAGGCTGTGTTTTATATGGAGCACAGTACTTGTGGCAAGTACTCACCACACCATCCTGTGATGGTGATCACCTCCTTCCCCCTGGGGTCTTGGCTCATCTCTCTCAGCCATTCCCAAATACAGAAATCCCCCTTCCAATGGAGGTGGATGTGCGGCGGCTGCAGCTGTCGTTGCCCAAGATGACGCTGGCTACAGGGAACTACACTTTGGTGTTTTCTCTGTCATATGAAGGTGTACCATTGAGGAAAGCGGCCTGTCTACAACTTAGTGTCATGGCTGCAAGGTCAGTGCAAAAGGTGTTTCATACCACCTCTTGTTTCAGTGATAATCAGTATTATGTGAGTTGTATAAAAATAAAACAGACAACAGATGTATTTCAGAAATGTTATTATTTTTTTCACAACTAATCACAAAACACACCAACACATTATCAGTCTAAAGTATTGTGTAATGAATTTAAAATGGTAAAAATATGGTACATTCGATCATTATTAACTATAAGGACAAGCCGAAAGGAAAAGAAGAAGAAGGAAAATAATTGGTAATGTACAGGTTACCCTCATTGAAATGTATAAGTGAAAGAGTTTTTATAGCTCAACTTAATTGGATGCACCACTTAATATTTGTATTGAATTCAAAGTAGGTCCTGTAAATCCAGCCTTTGATGCAAGATTAAAACATAAAGACCTCCGGATTAACAAAATATAGCCCAGAATATCATTTTATTCTGTGCAATGTACATATAATTCATTAGAAAAATAAATCAAATTAATATTTGCCAAGAAAATATATGTGCTTGTCAATTGTTAAAATTTGTTATTGCCTTTTACTTTGACAATTACTGACGCAGTAAAAAGTGATAGCGAAACTAATTTTGGGAAAGTCTCCAGACGATAATGCCGTTTTATATCAGTTTTATCCCCCCTGCTGTTCTTTCACAGGCTGATGCCCATCATAGAAGGTGGCACCTTCAGGGTGTGGTCGAGGACTCAAGACCTCCAGCTCAGTGCCGAGCAGTCATATGACCCCAATATGGACTCTGAAAGCCAATCACTTCTCCACTACCACTGGGATTGCCAAACCACATCAAAGGTCAGACCATCCATCCATCCATCCGTCCATCCATCCATCTTCTATCTGATATCCAAGATCAAATTGTGTGTGTGGGTGTGGGGGGGGGGGGGGGGGGGGGAATAGCTTTAGCAAGGACGAACAGATTTCCCTTTCCCCAGCAACTTCAACTCTTCTGGGGGTATCCTGATGAGTTCCTACGGCAGCTGAGAGACATAGTCTCTCCAGACTGTTTTGGGTCGTCCCCTGAGTCTCCTTCTGGTGAGATGTGCCTGGAATACCTGGTGTATTGCTTCCCTCTCTTAATTCGCCGGATGGGGGACCAGAATTTCTTCAAAGCCATCCAGAAGTCTTTCTCCATGGCTTAACCAAACTCTTCCCATGTCCGTGTTTTTACTTCAGGGACCACCAAAGGTGTATTCGAATTCTGACAGACTTTCCCAGTAGACCCTTACAATACGTTTGGGCCTGCCACATTGGACCGGCATCTTCCCCCACCATCGGAGCCAACTCACCACCAGGTGGTGATCAGTTGACAGCTTCGCCCCCCTCTACACACGAGTGTCCAAGATATGCGTCCGCAAGTCTGATGACACAACCACAAAGTCGATCATTGAACTGAGACATAGGGTGTCCTGGTGCTGAGTGCACATGTGGACACCCTGATGCTTGAACATGGTGTTAATTATGGACAAGCCGTGATGAGCACAAAAGTCCAATAACAGAACAACGCTTGGATTCTGTTTGGAGGGAACACCCCCAAAACCCTCTCACTATCATTGCCAACGTGAGCATTGAAATCCCTCAGCAGAAGAATGAGACTCCCCAGCAGGTGTGCTCTCAAGCACCCACTCTAAGGACTCCAAAAAGGCTGGTTACTCTGAACTGTTGTTTGGTGCATAGACTCAAACAACAGTCGTGACCCTTCTCCCCACCTGAAGGCGGAGAGTGGCTACTCTCTCGTCCACTGGGGTGAACCCTAACATATAACGTATACCCCCACCTGCTCAGTGCCTCTTACCGTGGGCAACTCCAGAGTCCCACCCCTCTCAAGAAGAGCGGTATCAGAGCACCAATCCTATGTGGAGGCGAGTCTGACTATATCTAGTCGGAACTTCTCAACCTCACACACCAGTTTGGGCTCTTTCCCTACAAGAGTTGTGACGTTCTAGGTCCCTAGAGCCAGGTGCTGTAGCCGGGAATCGGATTGCCAAGGTCCCTGCCTTTGGCAACCACCCAGCTCACTCAATACCCGACCCCTATGGCCCCTCCCACAGGTGGTGAGCCCATGTAACTTCAATCCATTTATATTTGTCATCACAGGGGCTCGTTTTGCCGTGGTATGTCTGGTCCCTCACCTAGGACGTGTTTTTCATGGGTGACCCTAGCAGGGGTGTGAAGCCCCCGACAACTTAGCTCTTAGGATCATTGGGACACACAAACCCCTCCACCACAAATAAAGTCATGGCTTCCACAAGGGTTAGGGTTAGACCATGCAGGCAAAATAAAATGCATATTTTTAGGGATTTTATTTTAAAATTATTATGCTAAAAAAAAACAGCACACACATATTGCTTCTGTCTGACCTTGAGATGGCAGGCTGTTCAAAATCTATTTATCCCCACTTATAATATAGCATAGTGTGTCAAAGATGTATGTTCTCCTCTTATACTGTGTAAAAAAAAATAAAGTGATTTTTTTTTTTTAAACTCTACTTCAATCCGTAATCTAGTGGAAATGGAATTTCACCCAAAAATATCTTCATGGCAGTCTTTTATAGTACATTTATAAGACAGGCTATAGTTTGGTACTAATTTACTGCTGTGGAAAACCTAAATGCTGGTACTGAGCATTGTATAAAGTGAAGGGAACTTTACAATTCAGGACACAAGTTTTTTTCATTTTGTGTAGTGAGTGTCAACTCATTTAGTGTTTTTAACACTCAGCACTGCTTAGACTTCTTCAGCTGGACCATATTATAAGAACTAGCAGAGTGTGTGTGTGTGTGTGTGTGTGTGTGTGTGTGTGTGTGTGTGTGTGTGGTGTGTGTGTGTGCGTGAGTGCGTGTGCGTGTGTGTGTGTGTGTGTATGTCTGTGAGTGGATGTGTGTGTTGCCTTTCTAAGTACAGTAGGCAGGCATTTCAAGGGAAATTCAACAGTTAAATGGTCAACTCAGCCTTTCACAACTGCCACTTGGCTCTCCACCCTGACAATTACATTTAAACATCACACACAGCCACACACACTTGCACACAAATTCACAAGAACTGTAGTCTTGCATGAATAATAAAGTCTAGTGTGTGCTGAATCTTTGTCATGCTGACACATTAACCTTCCTTAACACTGCATATCTATTCTTCTAAGGCACAAAATATAGTTTTTAAAAATAGTAGTAAAGTATTTAATTCTTTTCCGTTTTGTAAACACTGATCTGAATTTCCACCTTAATCTCTTTCTCCAGGGTCCGGAACACTGTTCCAGTCTGAACTTCGGCTTGGGCTCCAATGGACCTGTACTGGGAATATCTGGCTCGGAGTTAGAGGCTGGTGTTAAATACACTTTCAAATTGTCCATCAGTAAAGATGGAATGACACCAGAGTCCACTACGCAAACTGTGAGTGTGCACCCTGTATAAATACATACATCCTCCCAGTAAGGACTTCCTTGTAAAAAAGAAAAAAAAACATAATTGAGTGCACGTTAGAATGCGTATTTGGGCTAAAAATCCACCACGGCCCTCTGCTGCCCCTTCTTTAGGGGCAACATACAGTTAACCAGCTGTAGGATTACGGTTAGAGCCCTTATCCCTTGTGTGTTTACGATAGTTTACTGTCATAACATCCTCGTAAAGCTGCATATCGATTTATAGCCTCAACATATCGAGCATATGCAATAAATTCATCTATTTATTTATTTTTAAGACCTGACTTTCAAGATAGTTTGAGTGGCTTGCCTGAAATTGATTATGTGAAATGTGTAATTGTCTGGTTTTTACGTGCCTGTGCGTGGTGACAGGTACTCGTCCAGAGTGGTCACATCCCTATGGTGTATCTGGAGTGTGTGTCCTGTAGGGCCCAGTCAATCTACGAAGTCAGCCAGAATTCCTATGTGTACCTCCGAGGAACCTGCACCAACTGCCAGGGCTTCCACCGCGGGGTAAACACACACGAACCACAGCGGAACACACAAATGATCACAATCCCACGATCACTGTCTCAGTGAGATGAGGTCACTCTTTCACTCAGACACTAGTGAGGTCATTATTTACAGCATCTTCCTCCTCCTCCGCCATTCTCTGTTATTTCATATTTTCTGTTGCAGGTATTTGTGAGTGGGTGTGAAACTGAGGTCATTGTATAAGTAGAGCCAGAGAGAATAAATTATACCCTTACTTAAAGTGGAAAACACTCAGAAAAGATAAAATATGTGCTGCTGAGTCACTCTATGCTCATGTGTATTTAGCAGCTGGATACGCTTATGTAGCCGAGCTGAACTCACAACTTACTGTGTTGGACGTGCATGTCGCTGAAGTTGTAACGATTGGAAATCACTTTCATGAAGTGTCACTTTTTAACCTGGAGGGCACCAATTAATTTGTCTCGGTCCTCATCAGAGATGGACTGCCATGACGCTGCAGAACGAGACCCTGATCCTGGACTCATCCTCCACCACCACAGAGAATGACTGTATGAACCTGGTGCTACGGCAAGGTGTCCTGCGCCATGGAGACTCGTACATTTTCACCCTGCACGTAACTGATGACACGCTGGATGGAGAGGGTGCCGCCTCCATCACGTTGCATCACAACATGCCACCGGCTGGGGGGGAGTGTCACCTGAGAGCGGGAGGGGAGGCAGGAGGGGAGAATGGTGATGCAGAGGGAGGCTGGACCATTCGAACGTTGCTGGACAGAGTACACTTCAACTGCTCAGGTACATTCTTTCCATACACTTATAGCAAGTACTCTTGGTTTAGATCCCTTATTTTTTCGCCAGGAGTGTGCAAAAGCAATAACATAGTACACAAAGGGAAGCTTGGTTGAATTTAATGTGGAAGAACTCGAGAACCCCATGAAATGCATGCTGACCTTCAGTTGATAAACTGGAATTCTTGATGTCATCACCCCACAACCCCACCCTTCATACCTGCCCTCCTTCCAGGTTACAGTGATCGGGGAGTCTCGGAGACACCTTTACTGTACAGTTTGTTGGTAACCCGCTGCAAGGAAGACTACTGTGAGGAGTTCTGTGTGTATAAAGGCAGCAGTCCGGAACATTCGGCATTCCTTCCCCCGGGCTTTAGTTCGGCTCGACACCGCGTGGCTGTGTCCATCACGGTGGAAGACCTTCAGGGAGCGACAATCACTGCCCTCAACAAGTAACTGCTATGTTTATGTATTCAGGGTTGAGAACACTTAAAACTGCAATTTTTTTTCCTCACTGTGTTAATAAATCCCCTCAGGTTTAAGTGAACGTATAAAATATATCGTTGCTGCTTTAACAGCTTAGCTAGATGCTAATGTATTACTCCAAAAATCCACCATTTTGAGTAACTTTTCACAGGAAAGTACTTAGACTACAGTTAGTTCTTCATTCCAGCAATAGTTACTTTCTTATTACTTATTTAAACAAGCGAGCAGTCCAAATGTGGTATGAAGTATTTAACAAAGACTGCACTTTTCAACAACAAATGAAAGAAAGAGATTGGGAAGTTGTTGTTTATTACACATTCCACACTGACGGTGCAGTACCATAAAAGTCCAAAGATATGCAGGATTTCAGTTGACTCTTTTTTGTGTGTGTGCTTGTTTGCATTTAGGAACTTATTTTATTGTTTTGGCCCGTCTCAAGTCGCCACTAAATTGCTGATGTAATGTGGCTTCAACTACAAGTTAAATGAAGTCGATGACATTATTCTCTAACTTGTGTGATGTACATGACCAAGTTAAGAGTAGGGTTCGCCGAATGCTTTTTTTTTGTGTGTGTACTGTGGAAAAGTGATATAACTGCCAATTGACAGCTGCTGAACGTAGCTTTTGAAATCAAGTAATCAGTAAAGTAAGTAGGTCACTTTTAAGACTAAAGAATTATTAAAATAACCAAGTTACTTTTTCAAGGTGACTGTGGCAACACTGGTGGTCATAAGATGATTTGACCTCCACCTAAACCAGGGGTCCCCAACTACAAGGAATATTTTGATTGACCAGCACAGAAAGAAATAACGTAATAATAATAAATAATAACAAATAATGTAAACCAGGCACCATGGTGTCGCAGCTGGAAAGCGTTGGCCTCACATTTCTGAGGTCCCAGGTTCAATCTCGGACCAGTTCGGGGTATACCCCACCTCCTCCCTGTTGACAGCTGGGATAGGCTCCAGTACTCCTGCGACCATTGTGAGGAAAAATCAGCTAAGAAAATGGATGGATGGATGGATAATGTAAACCGTTGGCCTCACAGTTCTAAGGTCCAGGGTTCAATCCCGGCCCTGCCTGTGTGGAGTTTCCATGTTCTCCCTAATCAGTCTCTGGTGATTGTGATGTACAGTACTTTGTTAATTGTGTGGGTTTTTTTTGTTGTTGTGTTATTAGGTACAGGTAAATGCACCTGAAATTCAAAATAAAATTTCTTTTAGACTAATGACCAATAAAATGTTTTTTTAGTCTCTCCGTACAGCTATGTACTAAATTGTCCATAGATAGCTACTCATTCTCACCCTAGTGGTTGTAGAGCACTCTGCGTTAACGAGTACATACAAGAGAGTGAGTGATTAAAAACTGAAAATAAGCCAATATCATAATTTCTTAAAACTACACTCTTGGTTATTTGAGCGCGTCGCAATCTTCTTCAACAAATCTCCAAACATGAATAGCAATAAATGTTTCATGACGATCATACCTGATAAATAGTGCAAATGTACAAAGCCCAATTATTCCGTCCTTTGCATTTGTCCACAGGTCAGTTGAGGTGCTACTGCCGGATCCACCAGCTGTCTACAGTAGTCTTCCTCACTGGCTGGCTGAGTTGACTGACAGCAGACTTAAACAGCTCCTGGAGCAAGGAGATTCTCAGACGGTCAGGGAGTTATCCTTGGCTCTTATTACTGTCCTGAATGAGGTAGGAGAGCCCCAAATATGGCAACCTGGACGAATGCATGCATCTGAGCAATTTTGTACTTGACTACCACAGTCACATAACCATTATAGACAACCCTCGATACTATACAGCAGTTCCATAAAGCATGAGAGCAACTGGTACATGTACTGGTATGCCATCTGGAGCACTTCAAAATTAGTATTTACTTGTTAACACAACAAAAAACATACAATGAACAAAGTACTGTATGTACATGAACAATCAGAATCAGTTTTACTGGCCAAGTGTGGAACAATCACCACATGTATGTCTCTGTTTGTTAATAAGTGTACTCATTCCTTTTTGTACTGTATGTTGCAACAGTATGAGCAGAGCAGGGAGTCCACACGGGTGTCACAAGTAGAACGGGTTTACCGAGTCAGAGTTCGCAGCAATATTACCAGGGCACTGACTGCATTGGACCTGAACACTGTGAATGACATTCAGCAAACCTCTGCTGCGCTGGCACAGTGTACGGTGAGTATAACGGTTGTGTCTGGAGAAGGTGAGGCAGACAAAAAGGCAAAAAAAGGAGATAACAACCTATTGTTGTTTCCTACGTGTGTTTTTAGGCGGTGAGTCGGGAGTTCATCTGCGAGGAGTGTCAGAACAGTACACTAAACAAACTGGAGTCCATGTTAGAGATTCTGCAAAACGACACCAAGCAGGGGACGGTTACACCAACAGAGATAGCTGACAACATCCTGAACATCATGGGTAAGAGATCGGTGTACGTAGTACACGTCTTGATTGCTTTATTCCGATTATGTCTAAACACAAAGTAAACATACTGTTATTTACTGTATATGACCATCTTGTGCAAAACTGTGAAATGACCTTCCAGCAGAAGGCGAACATGGGAAATCACATTTACCTCTGTCTCTTTTTTCCAATACTAATGAAATTTGTGGAGTTTATAAAATACATTATTCTAGTGTTCACATTGGAGCCAGAAAAAATGGTGAATCTTTGTAAAAATGTAACCCCTTCCTAAATTACAACCATTCGCTCCTTTGACTCGGGGTCTTTTTTTGTAGCCTTATTGTCATCACACAATGCATCTAGTTTTAGTCTTAGATTTTGGTGCAGACCTGAGCAACCCATTCTGACAAAGTTCCACTCTCCCCACTTCTTCCCCAACTATGTTTTCTCAATTTGATTCCAAAATCCAAGGTGATTTGATCCATCAAGTCAGCCAGGCAGCATCTTACTTCCAGCCCGCCTACGTGGATTCCGCCACAGTCTTCTCTACTTCCCCGTTGCCCTCCTCTGGTGCAATCCATGGAGGTATCCTGTTGGACCCATCCCCTTCTTCCTTAGAGCCACACCCACTGAGAGTGGCGGCCAAAGCCTACAGCTTGTCCTCGGTCCTCATGCTGATCCTTATGCACGGTCGCGTTCTGAACGAGGAACCGCTTGTGCTCAGGGGATCAGAGATAGCTGCCACAGGAAAACTGGCCGACCCGCAGAGCCTGCTCTGTTACCATGGCAACAGCAGTCCAGGTGGGGACCTATTTTTTCATTTATTCAGTGTGGACCAATGAGTTTCATCCGCTTTCATCACCTGGCAGTCTGAAGAAGATTCTAAATTCCAAGGAGGACCATTGGGCTCAATGTGTCATGACTGTGCCGTCTTGTGTGTCTCTAGAGTGCCAGCGCTTCTCAATCCCAAGAGCGTTCAACAGCAGTCTTGGAAAAGCAGCGGCAGGAAACAGTGTCATGCAGTTACTCTTGCAGGTACGCTTAGTAAATACCAGATCTGCACACTTCCAAAGACAAGTGTCCTCTATAAATCTCTAAATCCTTCTCACATGACCCCCCTTTTTTTTTCCTCCATAGTTGGAGTCCAATCCCTTCCCCTTCAACTATGTAGCCAACTACACCGTCTCCACGGAAGTGGCATCCATGGAGTTCCGCACTGAAAATGGCACCCAGATTCCCATCTCGGGACTGGATGACAGTCTCGCCATCACTGTCGCCATTAACAACGGCACTGGGGCAGAGCTCGGCACAGATTCCTCCGGTGCGGCGGGCGTCCCCACAGCTGGAGCTGTGAACATCAGCCGCTGCGACTCTGTCATTGTCAGGGTGATTACAGGAAACAACAATCGACAAGCTGGATTGTTTGTTCAGCTCAACTTCACCTCTTTGGAAGGTCAGTGATGACTTTTAAATGCAACTGTGAATAAGGAGCCACCTTTATACTGTAATTCTGTGACTCTCATCACACCCACATTGTATTGTAGTACACTGTAGATTGAGGAATTGAACAATACACAACACGAGCAAGAGTTTACTAGATCTTGGTCTTTTACATTGGTGAAAAACAATCAGCTGCAGGTTTATATGGTATTACTGAAATGATTGGCACACTATGAGAGAGGTAGAGAGAGAGAGAAGGGGCAGAGTTTAATGCCTATTCTTGTTTCAAGGTGAAAATCCTGTCTCTAAATGCTTTTGCATGACTTCTGAACCTTTTTATTACATTTGAAAGGAAAAATAAATGCAGGCATATCCCTAGAAAGTGCCTATAAACTATAATGCTAACCAGAACTAAAATAATTGAAAGCCAATGTGAACCAAATCATTGCAGTGTGAGTTTAGTTCCCGCTCAGCGACGCTGTGAATGTGAGAGTGAGTGGTTATCTGATCTCTATAAATTCCCTTCGACTGACTTGCTGCCTGTCTGGGGTGCAGACTGCCTTCTGCCCAAAGACACCTGGGATAAGCTCCAATTATCAGCAACCTTCAACGGGATAAGCAGTATGGGAAATGGATGGATGCATGGACGCTGTGATATAGTGCATTCCAATTTTGGCGAAAAGTTAAAAAAAAACACAAAAAATCTTTAAGGTGAATTGTTGTATCCCCTTCACCAGATGCAGGACGCACACCTGAGAGCAGTGAAGACTCGGAGGAGCCGTACATCGAAGCCTACCTTCATTCCCATGAACGACCTAATGAATTCAACTGCACCGACAGAAAACGTATCACACTCAATATGACCCGAAGCCAAGGCCTTGATCATAGGAAGTACACTTTCTTCCTGTCGCCTCAGTAAGAACCCCTCGCAAAAAGAATGCATAATAAACATTGTTGTATACTGTAATTACTGCATATTTCATCTGTCTGTTCCGTAGGACATATGACACCACACTTGATTACTTTATCAATGTGACAGCGCCCTGCAACCCCACCTCGACTTCTGCCGGCATACATCTTGAGGTGGGGCTGTTTGTTTCACTGTGCCAGTACTTCAGTGAGAGCGAGAAGCAGTGGCGGACCGACGGCATGGTGCCCCTGGCAGAAACCAACGCCAGCAGAGCCGTTTGTCGCACCAGGCACCTCACTGCCTTTGCCGCAGGCCTCTTTGTTCCACCTCATGCAATCAGCTTTACGGCACCAGTAAGTGCTCGAAGCAACAACAAACATTTGATGTGATGTTCATGAAGATCAACACGTAACTTGGGTCATGTTTTTCAGGCGCGCTCTGGCCCACCGAGCTTGGTGGTGCTTATGGTGTGCGTGCTGGGCTTGCTCAGCTATGTCGTTGCCGCCGCGATCTTGCACAAGTTAGACCAGCTGGATTTGCGCCGGGCTGGTGTGGTTCCTCTGTGTGGCACAGATGGACTCTTTAAATACGAGGTTCAAGTCAAAACTGGATGGAGTCTTGGGGCAGGTAAGCTACTACAAAAGAATTGTATTTTTTTACAGTGTTTGCAGTATACTTACTGGAATGCCCCCAAATTTCGTTTTCAACATGGTTCATCATTTTAAATCATTGCGGGTGTGTCTACAATTTTAGGCACAACTGCCCATGTAGGAATCAGTTTGTATGGTCGCGAGGGCCGCACCGGGCACCGCCATCTCGACAGCAGGGGAGCCTTCACACGCAACGCCCTCGACATCTTCCATATTGCTACAGACACCAGCCTGGGCAGCGTGTGGAAAATGCGCATCTGGCACGACAACAAGGGTACATGAACTACATAAACCAAATGCATGCGGTGGCAGATGGTTGAGTTGAGCAAATGGTTTACTGTCCCTCAGGTTTGTCCCCAGCATGGATGCTCCAGTATGTCTTGGTCAAGGACTTGCAGACAGGCAGCAGTTACTACTTCCAGGTCGATGAGTGGCTGTCGGTAGACAATGAGAAAACTGAGGGTCGGGTAGAGATGGAAGTAGAGGCCTCGGGTAAGAAACTAGCCTGAAATCATAACTCACACAGGTTGGCAACCATATGTATCGTCCAGTACGTGGAGTGCGCAATCACCCGCCACTGTTTGGTTTCTCCAGAAGACGGATCGCTCCGCCAGTTTCCCCGCATCCTCCGGGCCGAGCTTCAGAGGGCGCTGTGTGAGAGTCACCTGTGGCTGTCGCTGTGGGAGAAGCCCCCTCGCAGCCCCTTTACGCGCTTACAGAGAGCCACATGCTGTGCTTTGTTAGTGCAGCTATTTTTGGCCTTCAACACGCTGTGGTACAGCATTGTGGTGGACAAGAGGGTCAGGTGTGTGTGCACATTTTCATTTGGATGATTTTTGATTCGTTTCCTCCTTCATTTATGAATCGTCTTAATGTGTATGCTTTGTCCAAAAGTTAATAGGAATTCAAGTGTTAACATTACATTATTCACCTTATTCAGTAAAATGTGTGATGTGGGGTGAGGTATCACAGTGCATTAATACAATGTCATGCCTAGATGTTATGTAATAGATCAAATTGTGATGTAAAAAAAAATACATGGTACAACGAGATGTTTCTGTTTTTCATTAACAGGTGTATTATTGAAATAAATTGAAAATAATCTGTATGCGGGTAATTTAATAACAGTAAGAAACTTAATTTGGATCTCATTCATTTTTTTTGCGCATTTGGCAACATTTCCAAATAACATTTTAATAAAGTTTTAATTTTGTGTTTCTGTGAATGTAACACTGGCTTTTTAGCCTTAAAAGTCACTGGAGTTGACTTCTCCTTCATGGAGGTATGTCTTATCCCAACGCTCCCGCCTGTTCCTCCATTTTGTTGCCGTTCTATGTTGCAGTCCACAGGCCGTGGGGCAGTCGTCTTCGCTAAACGGCAAGACTGTGGCAGCGGGTGTAGTGACATGTTTGATCGCCTACCCTCTTTACCTCCTCGTCTTCACACTCTTCAGAATGAGCCGCAGCAAGGTAATGATACAGTGTTGCCAATTCTATTATATGCAGTACACTACTGTGTATGCCACACGCAAGATGACTATTTTCTGTTTTTGTTTGTGCAAACGTTAAGTGTGTTTCAGTGGAGCAGGTGCCTCCGCCAGGAGACCAGGAGTCGGTGGAGATCGATTACTTCCTGGACAACTCCTTGGCTGGAAGTTCTTTCCTCTACTTTGATGGCGAGGTAGAGACCTCTGGGCGGAAAACTAAATTCAGACAATTAAAAAATCTTCGATGAGCTTATTCTTGTTAACCCTTTAACCACCTGGACAATCAATCAGAAGAGGGCATTATCAAAGCAAATCATCACTTTTAAGGACGTGAGATGCCCCTCGCCATACAGTAAATGTCAGCTCAGCGAATGGCAGACCACATTTTTGAAGTGATTAGTTCTACTTTGGTGTGTCGGTGTATATGCTGTATGTAATTTTAAAAAAGTTTGCTTTTGCACCCTACACATATTTGATGAAGACAGATAATCTTTTTCACCATTTAGTGACATCCCAACTATTTGGTAGTGTAACTGCCCAATGGAATTGTAAACTTGTTGAAGAGTTGAGGAATGGAAGCTTTCAGACTAACATGGACTTCGCCTCCTGTGCTGGTTCTTTTGCTCATTACTCTCCTTCTCTTTGACCATCGCTCTGCCCCCTTTCTCTCTTTCGCTGCCTCTCGATGAATCTGCTTTTTCTCAGACCAACTCAGAGGAAACCAATGTGGATTTGCCCACACCATCCACCAAAAGGTCAGTTTCTCTGGTTGTGTAGCGCTTTTTATTTTTACCCCAAAATCATTCATTTCAAAAGTTAACATCGATTTGTTCTGGACTTTGGGTGTTGATTGTGTGCCCATAAATGCCTTTCTGTCTGTATTTCAGTTTGGAGAGTTGGGGCATGGCAGACGAGGAGACAGACGACAGAGATTGGCCAGAGCTGTTGGGTCGTGTGTCTGTGACAGGGGGGGCGGGACACGGGGCAGGACTGCCGAGGCTGAAGAGGGGCCAAGGGAGCAGGCACCTGGGTGTGGACATGACCTTTAACCCCGATGATGAGGACGAGCAACGTCACAAGTATTTTACTTCTTCAGGTAAGCAAATATCACATGTAAAATTACAATTTAGCCCTTTACAGGGCATTTGTTGAAATACTTGGCAATGCAACATTTAACCTCAGAAAACATTTTTTTGACAAATGTTAGCAATACATTTTTATGGGGTCAGATTTGTTTTTTAAACAGGTTTAGGTCACAAAGGTTTTGACTGTAGAAAATTGAGAAATTGAGTCAGCGTGTCCTGTGGCTCTCGTAGCTGAGTCCGCCCTGAGGTTGACTTGCTTTACCTTGCAGATGAGGACCTCATCAAATACATTTTGAGGGACGGCCAGAACTTGTTTCCACAAGCAGATGAAAGTGAAATGGCTGATCTGTAAGTATCTGCGGAACCTAAAGCATTCACCGGTGTTTGTTTTGGCGTTTCCGGGATCTTCTTTTACTGAATTCTATTTTCCTTTGCCGCGTTTGTGTCAGCGCCAGCATTTTCGATGACAACACAGAGGTGATTCTTCTCCAGAAAATCAATGATCCTCTTCCCCTTGAATCAGTCAGAAGAGAACCCCCGAAAACTGCTTTTTCTTCCAATACAGGTGCGTTGAAGATTGAAACATTTCCAAGCTGTTGTTTCTCACGTGATGTAAAAGTCAAATGTTTGTCAAAGGCCCTAAACATGCATCGCACTGCATTTTTGTCGGAACCCGCCCGTCTGCAGTTGTGGCAGATGTGTGTCGACCCAGACGGTTCCCTCCCTGGTGTGGACGCGCCGCCCTCTGGGGGAGCTGGGCGGCGATCGGCTTGGCCAACAGTGTATCCATTTGGGCAGCCCACGGGTTCAATCAGAAGGTTGCCATGATGTGGCTCATCTCCTGTTTCGCCAGCTTCCTGTGCTCCTGTCTGCTACTGGAACCAATAAAGGTAGGATGTGATGCATCCTCGCAAAATGTGACTTTGTAACACACACAGTCACACTCCATTTGAATTTAACTTACTTGACATCATTCATGTTTAGATCCACAGCAGGCAGGTGATTTTCCAGTCATAAAGTCACTCAGTGCTATTGGATCAGCACCAAATTGTCAAATGGAGTTCACATTTGGGAAGGGAGGACAGATGTTTTACGGGTTAAGCAAGACAAGTGTTTTGATATTTTTTTCAGAGTTCAAATACTGTCAACATCTAAGTCAACACTCCACATGAGGCCAACTCCATATAAGCTTAATCATGCAGGACAGTGTTGTGCTGCCTCCTTCTATCATGAATCTGTCAATGGGGGGCAGCACATCTACTACTGGATCACGCATGTGCCTCACAGTTCTAAAGATTGGGGTTCAAACCTCTGCTTTGGTCTTGTAGTGTGGAGGTTGCGTGTTGTACGTTCTTGAGTTTTCTCCAGGAACTACAGCTTCCTTCTTTTTTACATTCCAAAATGCAAAAATGTGTCGCTATTTAGGTTTTGTTGTGTTGTTACTTTCTTGTCAAACTGGATTTTTTTTTCAAAGAAAGATTCACACAGTTCTGACATTTATCCTTCAGGTGTTGTGCGAGGCCCTCTACTATGCAGTGTTTGTGTGTCGCCTGCGCCCTGAGGATCAGGATGTGTTGGTGGAGTTCCCCACAGTGGCGAGAGTGGTTCAGCGGGTCCACCGGGTCCGGCCACCTCAGGGTTACGCACTGTCCCAGGACCGGCACCAGGCCCGCAAGGTCCGCTTGCTGCACACTATGCTGAAGGTAAGCAAAACCTACATTATGTGCCATTCCTTGCGTCTCTTGTAGATTTTACTTCGATTTTATCAGCTTGATGGGAATCGCCTGAAAATTGGCATTTTATGCTAATCAGTTTAATGTCATAATTCATTGAGCTGATCAATGACATCATTAATTGCAAAAGACATTTACTCCATGTCGCCATTGTGCACAGTATATCCAATCCACAAACCTAGTTTATTTTTATATTGGTAGCACTCGTCTCTTAAAAAGAACAAAATGTTGGGGGTGGGGTGGGTGGTCTATGTCTTTTGGGTTTGGATTTTCATTCAAGCCTTGCTTGAGGTATGTTCACGTACTTTTGATACGATACGGCCCGGAAGCAGGTAAAACATTATGTAGCCTAGCAAGCAAGTGCTCGTAGTAGTATGGAAATGCTGCTGTTCTGTCTAAAGTTTTTTGTGTGGGTGAAGTAGTTTAATTACAATAAATTCATTTAATGACAGTAAGTTAGCACCCATTATTTCCATCATGTTCCAATGTTGATTTGACCTGACTGATTAGAATAGCTGATCTGACCAGAGCAGTGGAGCCAAGGCACATACTGATAATTCATAATTGGAAAATTTCACAGCACAACAACCAACAAAAATGTCAGAAAAGGTCGATATTAATTATATAATATAATTTGTTCTGTCTGTAATTATACAAAGTAAACAAAGATACATTATTCATTCTAAATATTATTTAGTGAGCAATTAAGTGCACAAGTGTATACAGTAAACGAACAGTTCATTTCAACTTACACTTTGCTCCAACTTGTGATCGGATCGGTGATCGGTTAGCATTTTTTTTAAACTTGCTGATTGGTGATCACCCCCAAAAATCCTGATCGTGTAACTCTTAGTCTCTTGAGTATTTTCTACGTTGACACGATTGTTGTCTTTAATTTTCAGAACTTCCTGGTTTACATGTTCTTCTTGTTGGTGGTTCTTCTTCTCAACTATTCGGACTCAGCCAAAGATGCGCACAGCCTGAGGCTGCAGACTCAGTTGCGACATGTGCTGCACACACCCGAGTACCACAATATCAGCAGGTAAAATCCAGGTTGCCCCTTTGCACCGAGGATGTTTGACAATATTTATTGTGTTAGAATGCATCATACCGTGAGGTGTTTCCTTTCTCATATAATTTCAAAAAAGGCATCCAAAATCTTGTAAAATCCCTTACTATAGTAAATGCATTACAATCCATGTAAATTCCTGTCATCATTTCCTAATCCCGCCTATTTTGTCATTTAGCCGACATGATGTTTGGACCTGGCTGAATGCATCCTTATTACCTCGCCTTCTGAACAACTCTGCTCTCCTTGGAGACACAGGAAGTGTATTATTAGGCACATTGAGACTCAGACAAATCCACCATAGACAGGGTGAGATGCCTTGGTTTTGAATTTCATGGACTTAAATTCTCGTCTGTTCTCCAAGCAAATAGTACTACGTGCACATTATTCAATATTTTGGATGACTCTTGCAGTTCTGGATGGGTCCAGAGCCAGAGACATGTGGGGACCTGCTGCTCCTGCTAGTGTGTGGCGTTTGGATCAGAGGAGCGGACTCAGTAACGCCACAGACTTGGTCCTCCAGCTGAACAGGAGTCTGGAGGGGGCCTCTAATTCACTGCAGCAGCTCCAGCAGCAACACTGGCTTGGTGACAGGTAAACAACTTTCATCTGCTTTGAAAGTTCATTTTAATCAACAACGTGCTGTAATCAACAAACAGTTATAGGAATGTTTGATTGTGAGTTTTCTTACGGATCTGGCGAGCAGATTGTGGCTAGAGTATGTGAACCGTTTGACAAGGAGCATGCCTATCAGGTTTTTATTTTTGTCTGCAGACCTTTGGAAAATAATTGTCCCAAACGTAGAACAACTATCAATATGTGTTTTTGCAAAATAGCTTCAGGAGTGACCAGTTGTTTTATCCCACATTTGGACTGCAGATGGAAGGTGGTCTTAAAGAATTCCAATAAATTTTTGACGGTCAAATAAATTCTCTTTTGTCTGTGTTTGTTTGTAGGAGCCGTGCTTTGTTCGTGGAGTTTTCGCTCTACAATATCAACACAAATCTCTTGGCAGTCTTTTCTTTCCTTTTCGAGTTCCCAGTTTCTGAACGTGCTCAGTCCACCCTTGACCTCATTGTCATCACTCTGTGGCCAATCACAGGGCTGGATCTGCAGCTTCTTTTAATGGTAACCACAAACAGGACTCACATTTTCCTATTCTTTGTGTTTCTATTTTTGCGATTTGACTTCCCTTGGTTTCCTGTTTACTAGATGGTCCTTCTTGCCTTGGTGTTATATTTTCTGGTGCGGGGGTTTTTGGGTTTCCTCCGAGAAGGCTACTCATACCTGCTGTCAGCCTGGAGAGTCCTGGGCGTCTGTAAACTTGCTCTCGCAGCATCTGTATGTGGCCTGCATCTGAGTCGGTGCGTCATGGCCCAGCAGCAGTGGGCGTCATATCTCAGTCGCCCACGGGATGCCTTCACAGACTTCTACCCGCTTGCCAAACAGAGCCAGATGTATACAGTCATGGCGGCCTTGCTACTCTTTATACTAGTGCTCAAGGTAAGACATAATTCTCATATTAAGCATATTAATGAGATGGTACGGCTCAGTAGAGTTAGGATCATGAACCGCTGGAGGTGTTTAAAGGGGACAGGATTAACTCCCTCACCTACGTAGTGCCTTGAAAAAGTATTGGCCCTCTTCTCAAATTCTTATATTTTTGCATCCTTTCCCCCACTTTAATGTTTAATATAAACAGACAAATATAACCAAAGTGAAAATAAATGCTGTTGTTTCACTTATTAAGGGAAAATAAATATTCAGTTACCTGGCCCTACGTGAAAATCGAATGGCTCCCCAAACCTAATCACTAGTTGGGCCCTCCTGAAAAAATGGTTTTCGATAACTGGCAATGAGTCTTTCTCCATGGAGAAATTTTGCTTTACTGCACCTTGTAGAGCTGTTTCAGCAAAAATGTAGTGTCTTTAAACATGAATGGCCTTTTTAAGTTCATGGCACTGCATTTCAGTCTGACTTGATGGTGTGCTGTGGATCATTATCCTGCTGGAGAATGAAGTGAGCTTTATCCTAAGGTGGCAAACTGATAGCTGAGCATTCTCCTTCAGGATTTTCTGTTAAAGAGCAGAAATCATGGTTCCATCAATAACAGTAAATTTTCCAGGTTATGGTGGAGAAAAGCAGCCCAAGACCATCATACTACCACCACTGTTTGACTGTTGGTATGATGTTCGTTTTCTGAAACGCTGTGCTACAACGCTGTAACGAGACAAAAACATGCAACATTAAAGCCCAAGTGTCATCCCTATAAACACTCTAAAATAGATATTGTTATGAAAAATACATATAACATTATTCACTTCAATGTCCATACGAAAAAATAAATGTGTGCGGAGAGCGCGTCATCCATGCGCAAAGTTGCAGAAGTGTCATTCTACGATATCCAAGTGGTCGCCATATTGGCTGCATCCTCTGTCCGTGATGTCGCCCGGACATTCGCCAATGAAAACACGAGGTGCACCCTAACTATGGGAGACAAATGCGCCCCTTCTGACACGGAAGCTCTTTTCGAAAAGGACAGCACAACACAACCGAGTGAAGTTACCGGGGCAATATTACACTATTGTTTCGAGCCCTCGGGGCAATATTACACTATTGTTTCGAGCCATATTCAGATGTTATGCGATCACGGCCAAACCGTATCCCCGTCCGGGGGATGAGCCATCGCGGATGAGCCGGCCGGTGTGGCTTATGACAGAGCCGAGCCGTCCTGCTTTAGGGGGGTGTTCACAGACGCCGCAGTACTGAGCAACACAGTCGAGCCGGGGCGCCATATGCGCACACACGGCTGAGTGAGGCATTCTCGGCTGGGTTCTTCAGAGCCGTCCCCGTCCCCAAAGCCCGACACGCAGCCTTCGCAGAAGGAGTGACCCCTGAACGTGGCGCCTCAGCCGGTGTGGCTGATTTTCGGCACCGTGGTGGCATATAATGGAGCCGAGCTGTGCTGCTTTTAGGCGGATGTTCAAAGCTGCCACAGTACTTGTTGAACACCGTCGAGCCGGGGCGCATTGCTGCCTACCTGTTAATTGGAGCCCACGAAGCTCTCGTCCTCTGCACCCGTGCAATCCATTTTTCACAACGAAGAGGGTCTCTTTCAAACTTATGAAGGGTAATTCCATTCTTCCGAGTGTTCAAGCAATGTCCAGCAATGCAATGAGCCAGCATTCTGGCTAACACGAAGGAACGACAAGCCACCTTCCCGGAGGTAAAACTAATGGAAACAAACGAATCCACTAGGTGGCGCCGCTGTATTTTACATCACTTCCTGCTTCTTCTCGAAAACAAATCCCTCGAGAGGATTTTCATGGAGGGAGTTACAAAAAGCTGTATACATCAAAATCATGTTTTGTGGTGAAAAAACGCATGGGCCCATATTGGCTGACGTTTTTTCATTAATATTAAAATCATCCATTTCATGACAGCAGCCCTTTAATTGGACACTCTAAATTGCCCCTAGTTGTGGTTGTGAGTGTGAATGTTGTCGGTCACTATGTGCCTTGCAATTGGGTGGCAACCAGTTCAGGGTGTACGTCACCTCCTGCCCGATGACAGCTGGGGTTGGCGCCAGCACTCCCGCGTCCCTTGTGAGGATAAGCGGCTAAGAAAATGGATGAATTTATAATGTGGGGACTGATTTGATGGGGCTGCAGCCCAACACGTGGACAATATCTGCTCAGATAATGTGGTGGAATAAATTTAGACATAAATCAAAGCCCTCCGCTTTTGCTAAGTTTTATAATGTCCTTGAACACATTTTGTTTTCTCTGCCATTCTGCAGGCCTCTCATCAGTTGCGCTTCCTGCGAGAGTGGGCCTTGTTCGGCCGAGCTCTGCGACACTCTGCCCGGGAACTGCTGGGCGTAGCGCTGGCCCTGCTGCTGTTGCTGCTGGCGTACTCGCACACCGGACACTTGGTCAGTCGCTGCTTTGGTTCATCATTCATGTTTGTGGTGCAGTATGAACATCTTCAAGACCTTTGATGTTTTCTCTGGCATATTAGTGTATATGGTGTATCAAAAAACAAAATGTTAACTAGCAACAACAATACTGACCTAGAATTGCATTTAAGATGACTGCATTTACAGTAAGATTACAAGATAATCCATACAAAAACACCTGCCCATATTTCACCTTGATCTATTTCAATCTCATGCTGTTCCTTTTATTTTTATTTCTCTCAAATAAATAGTTCATTTATCATTCAGTATTTTTTGATTTAACATATAACTTTTGCCACAGATGTTGCATTGATTTGGTCCATGTCTCAAACAATAGGGCAACAGAAAATGAAAGTCTTTTGGTACACACACACACTTATATTGCTCCAAACACATCGAAATCTGTGTGTATACAATTAACAATCATTTGGTGATTTTAAGCTGAAGGTAAAAGTCCGCCTCTACATTGGGTTTCAAATCTAAAGTATATTGAGTGCAATGGAGGCACCTAATTTATGTTTCACTCATCCCTCTTTTCTTTCACTGCAGCTCTTCCACTCCGTCTTTGAAGGCTACGCTAGCGTCAGCTCCGCCTCTCTGTCTTTCTTGGGCGCCGGTGGCCGTGGGCTGATGTCATGGGAACCTTCCCGGACACTAACCGGTCCCGCGACCAGCGTCTCCTCACTGGTGTTCCACGCGAGTTTCGCCGTGCTCCGGTTGATTTTGGTGTGGTTGGTCACGTCTATTTTACTGAGGAACTACCGGCGTGGACGTGCAGAATTGTACCGGCCTGCTGTTGACCTGCAAGACTATGAGATGGTCGAGTTGTTCCTCAGGAGACTGAAAATGTGGATGGGATTTAGCAAGACCAAGGAGGTACTGAACTAGTTTTAATCCAATATGTAGACAAAAAGTCTCTGGACAAGCGTCTTTACTAGTTCCAACTTGGGGAACACAATTATTGTTGAATTAAGTGAAATTAAATTAAGCAGCTTTTTAACAAATTTTTGGGGTTCAGAATTCAAAACTGACCTCAGTTTTTTTCCATCACATCAAGTTTTTGAACAAAGTGCCACAAAGGAAATTGATATTAAATAAAACCTTAAGAGGGAATTGTTACAAGCTTTGAAAACTAAAAAAAAAATGTATAAAACAAAATAGAACTTGTGACGGTATGCCCACGTTTACAACGTGAAGAGAAATGCCAGCACAAACCCTTAGTTCCTATGTGAGCTAACTACAATTGTGCGTGCGGGAAATATGTACAGTAACTCCAAATGGCATTAACCATGAACAAATCAAATCAAAACATGAACAACCAAAGAAGCAAAAGCAGCTTACAGCTTTTCAGAAGTTAACAGTATACATTTTTATTAATGATGAATATTGAATATGAAACTTAGATTAGACTTTTTCTTTTTTTTTTTGTGGGGCTTGACTCAAATGCCACATTGATTCATGACCAGTCCGTGAACATCCTGAGTAATTACACTTTATAAAAACCACCTTTTTTTCCTTTGCATTTACAATACAGCTCTATTTTTCTTTTCCTGAAAACTTTCAATTAATTTGATGGAAAAAATGAAATTCATAAGGTAGGACAGTAAATTGAAATGTGTCATATTCCTAAAATCTGACTGATATGACGTTTTTCTCCCATTTTCTACGACGTCATCTTCCCAGTTTCGTCACAAAGTTCGCTTCGAAGGCATGGAGCTGCCGCCGTCACGCTCGTCGTCAACCAGCGACTGCAAGTCTCTGTGTTTACCGCCGCTGGACCGGCCTGACTCGCCATCCACTCCGGACAGCATTGACGCCGGATCCGAGGCCTCCTGGTGCCCAGCGACCTCCAGCCGCTGCAGCCTGACTGAAGCACCCGGCGTCGGCATGGGTTTGGGGCATGGCCTCGGGCCCAACGTGGCGGTGGGAGGCACCAGCCTGAGGGAGAGAGCGGAGAACGAGGCCTCCCTGAAGAGGCTCCTGCCTACATTTGACGCTCTGCTGCAACAGCTCGACCGTGTCACCATGGTTACGGAGGATCTATTCCATCTCGAGTGCAGACTAGAGCGAGCACAGAGGAAGAGGAGACATAGAGCGAAGGTGAAAGGAGTGGATCAGGGGCAGCGTGGAAAAAGGGGAGACAAAAACTGTCGACGAAAAGAAAGGAAGAGTGGCAAGGACAAGCACAAAGGGGGCAAAAGGGCCAAAAAAAAGGACACAAGTGAACTTCGAACAGAGTGTCAGGACTCTGCAGCCAATCTCAAAATGACTCCCGCTACATCCAAAGCGCTGCCCCCCTCTTCGCCTCCAGCATCTCCCTCCAAATCCTTCATCAGCGCTCCCCCACCAACTCCAGTAACGGAACCCTCCACACCCCCTCGTTCCCATTCCCAGCCTCCCAAATCTAGCACAGGAGCTCCATGCACCACGGCGGCCACCCCACCCTCGCCGTCGTCACCTCCCCCGACAGCCTGGGAGCACCCGCCCGCAGAGAGAGAGGCCCTCCCCTCCTCGAGCCTGTTCAACCATCCGGCGCACACGACGACCATCCCCACACACAAGCGAAAACGCAAGCCTCCCCCGCTGAAAAATAAGGTGCACCCCAACTAGGCGGGGACCTGAGGGAGGAGGCCCGAGTGAGGAGTGGACGAGATAGCAGGACAGAGAGTGAGGTTAAGGACGAGAGGAGGGCGGGGCAGCTGGTTTTGTCTCCGAACACTCCTCTCTAAACCTCAAAAATAACAAAGAAGGTACGAGAAAGTCACAGGAAGGTGATTGTTGCATTCCCACAAACAAGGTGCTGGTCACCGCCTCAGACAGCTAGGAAAACACCAAAACTGAGAAACTTGTTCCTCCCGTTCCCCCCTCGACCGCTACAAGTGACCCTGGGGGTCACATGGAGGTCATCGACAGAAGCACAGGAACGTGCTCACCTGAGGAATGACAGTTTAAAAAAAATAATAATAATTAATATTTCTCCGTGTTGTGTGTACGTTTCATGGATGTAATCAAGATGTGTTGATGCTATTACTACCATGGGTACTCGTGACCTGTCTGGAATATAAACGTTTTACCATTCCACCCCAAATTTGCATGCAAGGCAAACACAGATACAGTATACACACACGCAACACACGTAGACAAACCTCTGTGGGGGCTCGGCTTCGGCAGCCACTTGTTCAGGGTTACAAATTTATGTTGGAGCGGTACAGAGAGCAAGGAAAAGCACAGAAAGTGATATCACGGAAAATGTGGAGAGACAAAGTCGAAAATCAAAAGAACATCAATGTAAGTTGGAAGCAGTATGATGTATTTAACTCCACCCGCCATGAAGCTATATTGACTATCAGTATGCTTACTATTTTTAGTGTTCTACATGGTTGTGATGTAAATGCACTTTTGTTTGTTTGTTCCGATAGACAGTGTTGTTATATGATGTAATAAGCTTGGTATCAAATTCAGTTTTGTTATACTGTAGCTAATCATTTGAAAAAAAAGCTTTTGCAGCAATAATGAACTTTACCATGCCCATAATTTGTATTGTACTTTGCACTTTATTGTCAAATGGAGCAGATATCCAAGGTTACATATTTAACGTCAACTTTATAATTCTTGTTTTGATGTCATGAGAATGTCTGAGGATTAACATGGTTTTGAAGCAGTTACTTTTTGTTTTTTTTTTTTTTAATCAACATATGTACTTTTGTCCAGGGGGCAAATCTCAGGGAACACAAACTTCTCCTCAAAAATAGCCAATGGTTTTTGGGTTTTTTTTTTGACATGGGAAAAGGAGTTTTTTTTTTTTTTTTTTTGTGGAAACACACCTCTTGACTCCTCCAAAAATAGTAATGAAGCAATGAATATGAATGTGCTGCGGAGTTTGTGTGACTGAGTGATCGTTGACAACCTAAGACTGAGTTTTTCCACACTCAACATCCCGCCAGATACAATCTGACAAGTTAAGATGACTTTATGAAACCTGACTTTAAAAACCTTGCATTGCGTGTATACCCATATGTATATCTTGGTGCTTAATGTATATATTTGTTTTCGCATTTCATGGTCAAAATGTTATTGTTCTTCAGTTATATGTGGTCATTTAAAGCACAAGTGTTGCAAAGTGTTACATTTTGTCGAGCAAAAGGATTGCAGTCTAAGCTAAAGATGAAAGCAAGTGCCAAGCGTAAGAGCATAAGAGTTCATGTCCACTATCCCTGTGATTTTATTTCAGTCTGTCTCGAATGTGGTAGGATCTTGTGTACAACTGTTCCCGTTAGCATTTGTTTTATCCCATCTGTATTTTGCAGACGTGTCGATTTTCATGCTTTTGCACTTGACAATGTTGAATAAACAGCTCAACAGTAAATGAAATCCCAAAGATGTGCGTGAGTGAGTGCTTCAATTGTCCCTGCAGATTTAGTCCAAAGACGCCAAGACTTCCCTCTCCCCAGCCACTTCACCCCAATCTTCCGGTGGGACCCTGAGGCATTCGCAGGCCTCAGTAGGGAGGTGTCCAGAGGGCATCCTCACTATAAAGTTTTAAGTTGTGCTTCACATTCTCAGTGCAGGAAAGGCGATCACAAACTATTAATTGACAACTTTTTCCCGATTGAGATATTAGCAGTTGCACTGTGTCTTGTTTTTGCATGCCAAAATCCACATCGGTCTGATTCATTAGTAGTAGGGGAAAAAAAGCTAGCTAATTTGATAAGATTCCTAGAAACAGCTGAATCCGTTGTACAGAACTGTAATCCCTTTGCAAGCAAAAGAGCGAGAGGAAGACCAAAGAAAAGGTTAGTGGATGTGGTGAGAGAGGACATGAGGATCGTGGGTGTTAGAGCGGAGAATGCACGAGATAGGCTTAAATGTAAAAAGATGACACGATGTGGCGACCCCTAACGAGACAAGCCGAAAGGAAAAGAAGAAGACTGCTTGCAAAATCTTTCTAAAAGAGAGGTCACTGAGACCTTTGCTGATCTATTTCAATCTAATTAATCTTAAACTTGTAGTCTTTGATTCAAATGTATTTTTTCTCACCAACATCATTTGGCTCAAGCAATAACCATCAATCCATTTGTGCTTTTTTGGTATGTGGGTAAAGGAGTTGTCAATAAGCAAACAAAAAGAGATGTCGGAAATTTTAATGCACTCAAATGTCTTCATTCAGTTTAAGTACAGAGTTTCAACAAGTCAATACTTTTGGAAAAATATGTGGAATTTACTGTGTTCACTACTTAGACGCTCAGAAAAATAGGCATTCTTAAGATCAGATGGTCCCATTCAGTTTCAGTCAAAGTATGTTTATTAAATCTACCACATGCAGAAGACGAACCTCGGTTGGCATCACCTCTCCTGTGGGTGCGTGCGTAAATCACACAAAATCTGTGAAGTCGTCAACGGTTGAAACGAGCCTTTTACGCTGGCCCGAGCTTTCTTGATTTGACGCTGCAGAGCTCTGCTGCAAAGATTTGTTCGGCTGAGCGTGTCCCTGCGTGAGCGAGATGCCAGGAGTCGAACGGGACTGAATGTCTTCGTTGGCCTGAGAAAGCGGAAAGGAGAGGAACACTGACCTCACACGATCCGCAAGTGTCTTCTGCTGAAATAGAGCACGTGTGTGTGTGTGTCTTCCTACCCTTGTCCTGATCCTCTTGATGTGCCGTAACCTTGCCAGCCACTTGGAGGCGTACGCATCTGAAGGGTTGGCTCTGTACTGATGGACCAAGGAGGCCATCTACGAAGACCGCGACAAACATTATGAATAGGGTAATCTCGTTTATCAAGAACGGTACATAACATAAAACCGCCACAAAAGACAAATTCTGCAAAGTAGCAACCAATTTATTGTGTTGATGAGATGATTGAATTTGTCAAGTGATACTTTAGAGAGGTGCAGTTAATCCATTTCTCCACTTGAGGTCGCTATTCATGCACTTCCCTTTGAAAGGCAAATGTGCAGGTGCTGAAAAGCTGGCTTTGGAGGGCTCCTGGCCCAACCGTTCAGCACTGCATCACACTGACAGTGCCGGTGGTGTACGAAGTGCAAAGCATCATGGGAAATAGGTCCACCAGATGCTGCAGCTTCCCAAAATTTGTTGTGGAGTTCTTAATTGCAGCACTAAAGTTGTATAAAAACAGGCTCAACGTCATTACTTTAATGAGTGCTGGGATAAATTGGTATTTGAATTTATCTCAAGAAACTCTGACAGTGAGGGTCAGGGAGATGTTGTCAAAAACGTGAAGGACTCAAGTAGCAATTAGGTCTCCAACAAGTCTCCAGGGTTCCGTGAAACAGGGTTCTGAGTTGTGGAACATTAACATTAGTCTGAACATTCCAGTGATTTATCAGGAAATATCTAACAGCGCATTCATTTATTTATTCATTTCAATCTGTTTGGCATTATTAGTGTCATATAAAGAAACACTGACATGGGAAGTAGATAACAAAACTGATGAAGATCCATTTAAAAAAGTTCAGCGTAAACAGGGCTGGTTGACTGAGAAATTTTCCCCATTTTAGCAGTCCTGGATAGAAGTGAACATTGCCTGCGGATCCATCCAATCCTTGTAATCCAAATGTAGAGTACATTTGTTGGTTTCCTACTCTCTTTCTCCTATCATCTGAATGATTTCATGCACTCTAGTGTCTAGGAAAGCAGGTTTCTTGGACAGAGCAACACAACGTAATCATGAGTGTGTTCAAAAGTATTGGGAAAACTGTCCATGCCAGAAACAGCGTTCAACTTGGATGATGATGATGATGATAATGGAATTGGACACAACAATGTTCAAGCCATCGTTTATGTTGCTTTTGGAATGAAAGAATTTGATTTTATAGAAGGCTCATAATCAGTTCTTCAATCATGCATGGCGTAATTTGCCAAAACAGAAGAGAGTCAACCATATTAGCTGAAACAAAGCGAAAAGTCCATTGTCTTACAAATCGAGTACTAGAAAATGGACCTCATGCAGTATATCGAATAAATTCTCCAAGGGTTTCCTATACATACAGTAATGGAAGGCAGTTGTGTAAAAAAAAAAAATGTACTAGTAAGATGGTTGTTTTACTAGTGCTCTTATCTGTCCATTGCAGACAAAGAGTGAACTAGTATATGGACCTGAAGATGGATATCAAACCTATCGCCTTAATGCTTAAACTGCTTCATATGACCAGGGCAATGTCGACTTACGTTGGCATGCAGAGCCATCTGTCGGACCAACAGCGGGAGGTTGCTGTCAGAGACAATTTTTGCCACAGTGGTATCTACTAAGCCCTCAAGGTCTGAAAGACAGGAGAAGACAAAATCGGGCAACAAACTCAACAACAACAGGGTCAAGCATTAGTAAGTGATAAAATGCGCAGCTCACCTTTACGGCACTGAAGGGAAACCAGATTACATTCATAATCCAGTGGTTTTATGATCACCTCCACAAAGTTAAACTGACCCTAACAGGTGGAAAACATAGTGAAGACAAAGCAATGCTGCTGATACCGTACATGCGTGCACTCTTCAACTGTTCAGCAGCAATAAAGTTCACTACAGTGCCAAAAGAAAGCAACCCTTCTCCCGAGCACGTTTTTCCCCATTTTGTTCTGATTAAGAGACGGCGCAATCCACCATTGTACTCCTCTCCATGGTAACAAGTGTATCCGTTTGTGTTTGAGGAGACAAGATGAAGCTTGACGTTCTTAAACAAAGGGAATATTGGAATACATGATTTTATTGCAGTAGTCGGACATAGCGCATTCGTCAAAGAGCAAATTTGTCTTGGAGTCGGATCCATATATTATGTGTTGTCTCAGATGTGTTCGGTTCCAAACTGCCAAACTTTTTTTTTTTTTTTTTAACTTTACTGGTGGTCAAAAGATGCCCTGCGATTGGCTGCCAACCAGTTCAGGGTGTACGCTGCCTCCTGCACGTTGATAGCTGGGATAGGCTCCAGCACTCCCGTGACCCTCGTGAAGATAGGCGGATAAGAAAATGGATGGATGGATGGATGGATGGTCAAAAGACATGTGACAAAACTAAAAATAAACTCGCTTTTGAATTCAAATAAACTATACACGATGGTGACATTGAGGTAAATGTCTTATGTGGAGCCGGCGAATTGTGACATTAAAGCCGATCAATTGATCAGCATAAACTGCTAATTATCGTGTGATACCAATCAGATCGGAGTAAAGTCTAGTGTACGGTACCTTGTGGTACCTTGACTTTTTATTTGTGTGACAAAGCTTGGAAATCAATGAACTCATACCAAATCAATTTTCTTTTTAATTGAAATCATGTGAATGGTTGCCTTGTAACTAAAATTTTGGCTTGCAAAACAGATAAAAATACACGAATCTTTCCTGCTGTATGGCTACGATTACAATAATTGTTTCTGGTCAGAACTGTATAGTTGATAATGTAGCATGTATGCATGCGTCTACCTTTATGGTGCCCAGCTTGTACTCCTCGCCAGAATCGTTGTAAACCACCATGACAAAATCATTGCCAATGTGACGCTTCTTATTGCAGCAGCCCTTGTCGCTCTCCCTGTTCGGCATCAGTGTAGCGATGTGGAAAATAGCTACACAAACACGAGCATTAGTACTGTACGTGGAAGACTACAAAGACACAGAGCATGAAATGATCCCAAGTGTTCATTTACACACTTTGCATGATGTCATCATGCCAGCAGTACGTGAACTCGCCATCGTCTCCGTACTGATCGAGCCCACCCAAGAAGATCTGGTCAGGGTCGCAGTCCTTCAAGTGGATTAACTTCCCAAGCCCAGTGAGGAAGGCCGCGTAGCGGTTTGAACCGTACTCGTTTGACAGGATGGCCACCTCATTGTTAACCTTAAACAGAAGACGTCATGTTACTGAGAATTGAGCATAAGATTGAAAAAACAATTATAATTACACAATTGTGTATTATTATTATTATTATGTAGTATATTATTAGAATGACATAAAAATCCGTTGACATTCTCAAATTCCACAGGTTGGTTTTCAACCAGCGGCATGGTGGCTCAGCTGGAAAGCCTTGGTAGTTGACAGTTCTGAGGTCCTGAGTTCAATCCCAGCCTCCCTCTGTGTGGAGTTTACATGTTCTCCCCATGCCTGCCTGAGATTTCTCCAGGCACTCCAGTTTCCTCCCACATCGCAAAAACATGCAAAATTTATTGGACACTCTAACTTGCCCCTAGGTGTGATTGTGAGTGCGGCTGTTTGTCTCGATGTGCCCGGCAACCAGTTCAGGGTCTACCCCGCCTCATGCCCGGTGACAGCTGGGATAGGCTCCAGCACTTCCCGCGACCCTCGTGAGGAGGTGGAAGGAAGCGGCTAAGAAGATGGATGGGTGGATAGTTTTCAACCATTACCAATTATGTTATGAGCTCTCCTGTATGAGCTATAATCTTTAATCATTCAGGAAATGTTGGAGGGCTTTTGTGAAAATTTCACAATTTTGACGATGAAATGAGCTATGCAGTTTGAAGTTGGGATGATTTAAAATCAGCTCAGAAATGTGGAAAACAGAGGTAAATGTGTAAAAAAAATTTAATTCGGGGCTTCCATTTTGAAAATTCAAGAACTTTGGGAATCAGCTGAACAGTTTGAAGCTATAAAAAAACGTGGAAATTTGAGATAAATACAAAAAAATCTCTGAAATGACATTACTTCAGCTTACGAAAATCTGAGAGAAAACATTTCACCACATTGAAAATGTAAAAAAAAAAATATCCTCACTTGACTCGCTCCGACAAAGATTACTCCAATCTTATGAGTGTCATAAGGAGGCATCTGGTCCAGAACCTTCACAGCACGATCAATAACCTTAATACAAAGGACACATTGTCAACATTATATCAAACCTTTTCATAATTGTCCGGGGTGTGAGGAGAGCAGGTTCTACGAGGGACACTAACCTGGGTTTTGGGCAGCAGCAGCGGCTTATTGGCTTCATTACCAAAGAAAGGCGAGTGATATAGCTGGAGGAATACAAAGCTAAAATGGGGACGACACAAAAAGGCACTATCAAAAGTCACATTAAAGAATGTTTTCATTGGTGGAATATATAGTTTGGGTTCTGATAAAACATTAATGTGAGCAAGCTATATCATTCGTTTGTGGCATGCAAATGACGGAGCGCTGTCCGAGTCAACGTGTGTGATGACGCCAACAGATAGTGCCAGACTAGTTGCACATATAAGTAGTTCAAAACAAATGCCTAGTGACATAATGTCGAGTCTAGAACTAGTCACACAATGTTGACACTCCATGTTTTGTTGATCCATTGAATGATTTTGTGTTTATTATCCTGGTCAGGGACACAGCGAGGGTGTCTGGGAGTCGATGCCAGCTGGCTTTGGGGAAGAACAGGGGTAAAATTTGGACTGGTTGCCACTTGATGGCAGGGGCACATCGAGCCAACAGCTAAGCGCAATTTAGAGTCTTCATGCAGGTTTTTGGAATGGGGGAGGAAGGTAGATAAAACCCACCCAAGCATATTTACACATAGTGAGAGTTTTTCTTCCAACGACACAAAGGCTTGACCGACAGCCGGTAGAGCTCAGATGAGTGGATCAGCGGTTGTAGGTTTGACCTTTAACTCGCTGTGACCATGTCCAAGTCTCCTTGAGGAAGACACTCAATCTTGAGTTGCTCCCGTGCTGCATCTTCAATACATAAATGAGTTAAAGTGCTTTGAGTACCTTGAAGGTAGAAAAGCACTACTCAAGTGAAAGGCTCACAGCCCTTTTGCCATCTGAGATTTGAACCCAAAACATCTTGACAATGAGGCAGGCATACAAATTACAAGCCCCAATGTGGCTCCCATTTAAGATGTTTCTCATCAGATAGTTTGGCTGACAATGTGTGCTGTCTATTAACCCTGTGTGTTAAATTGTGTTTCACTGTAACACTCACTCACATGATATTTAATTTTGCATCAGTGTTACATGAATACCTCGGGCTCAGCCCAGACATCTTGTCAGCATTGCTGGGTCCAGGTCTACTGTGGTATGAATCTCTCTCAGTCCTCCTCTCTCTCCTGGAGGATGGTGCCGATACTGAAATGGTGTGGCCCCGTGGTCTGTGACCCCCACTGGGTGAGATGGGCCCAGGTTGTCCTCCACTTGGTGGAAACTCCAGCCTCATTCTTGAGCCTCCGCTTGGAGCCGGGCCTTCAATAACTTGAGTCTGTGTTGTCAGTCCACTGAGATCTCCTCCTGCACTCTCCCTCTCAGTAGGGGGTTGGGCCTTGGCCTCTGAAGGTCCTCTGCGCTGGGCTGCGTCTCCATGCACGGTTTCTGATTCCAGAGCAACTTTAGAGAAGGCTTCTGATAAGGTCTGAAGCTCTGGGGAGGAGCTGGACTTATTTAGTCCATGACCCTGGGATTGGCTGTTGCTCTGGAAGAGGAATTCCTGGCTGCCAGGGGTGGAGAGCCCCTGAGTTGGCTGATCAATGGGAATTGCCCCCTCGCTCACTTCTTCCAAAGTGGATTTTTCATCATCTTGACTGGATGTGGAAGAAGACTGGGGGACAAAGTAAAAAAGGTCTTTAATTATTTCAAATGAGAACCATACCTTGCAGTTGTATCTTTTTTATACTGACCCTACTGAGTGTTCCAGGAGGCGGTGCTTTTGAAAACTTATCGGCAGAAATGAAAATAGGGTCGGATGGCACAGGCTCAAACTCTTCACTTTCTAGCCAATCAGATGGCGTGTGTGCAGTTGTGACCCCCGAGCCTTCTTCCAGCACCACTACTGAGTCTACAACAGGACACAATCACGCACATTAGTGAGTAGCTCACTACAGAACAGCAAAACAGAGCCACCCTCACAAATAAACTGTTAGTCTCAACAACAATTACCACAGCTGTCAGTAAGCAATTATACATCACACAGACATCATCGCCTAACTATGTGGCCTTATTAACATGACCAATCATATGGCTCAAACTCAAAAGGCTGACAGACATAAAAGACACACACAGACATACATTCAAATGAACAGCCGTAAAGATCACTCATCTAAACTCAATCGAAGGATTGATTAGAAAAGACAAAGAGAGATAAATACAGCTAGCATTTATCCATCACAGACATGGATTTGATTTGATTTACTTCAAATTGCTAGGCTTGGGCGGTATAGATGTATCATCCACTTGAGATCAGTTCTCTTTCTGGTAGCCGTTTATAGGGAAGGGAACCAGTTTTAACTGAAACCAAAGTTCATTATCAGCACCAAAAATTGGTAATAAATCACGATGAAAAGGTAAAATGGGAAGTAAATTTAATGAAAGACACATACTTGGATAGAGGTGGCTTTTATTCTGTGACTACACTTGTAATGTGAAACACTTGTCAAGTTAGCTTTCCCATTGAAATGGATGAATATTTCATTCACGCCCCACAAAACACCACCAACAAAAAAATTGTAATGTTTTCATGATTTAAAAAAAGATAGACTTTTCACAGGATAAGTTATGTTCTAAGTACCATTTGTGTAATCCTCCTTTATTTATGTTTAGTTTGGCAGTAAATGTCAACTGGTAGTAATAAACAGCGAAGGGCAACTGCTTGTCTACTTCTGACGAATTTCTCATTGCTCCTTGATGTGTACAAAATTCAGAACTTTTTTCAGAAATTTTTGCTTGCAAGTCAACAACAACAAACAACAAATGTGATTCTTCAAATCTCCCAAAATTTGAAAGTCTATTTACTTACAAGTCAAGATAGCACTATACCCCACAAGAGTATGTCAATGTACTGTATCTTGATTTAAAAGGTTCCGTACTCCCTACTTTGTTTGTAAAAAAGGATCATAATACACTTCAATTTCCTGGAGCAAAAATGTATTTAAATTGAAAGCTCTGCAAAACGTTACTAATTCCCTCGCATAACAGTGAGTTTCCAATGAATTTTCATGGTACGAGAACCTACGGCAACTAGTGACTGTCAATTGTGCAGGACACGTTTTTTTAGTGTTCTATAATGTTGGTAGTGGATGTGTTTAAAAAAAAAAAAAAAAAACTGTAATATTGTGTACAGTCCTTGTACAAGATTTTCTGAGAACTCCAATGATCAGACTATCTCAAGACAATGTTCTAAACAGAAAACATCTTTTGTCAGTTGTCAAATGCAAATAACTGTTCCTGTATTTACCATAGTAGCAAAAGGAGGATCCATTAAGCTTTGCTCCAGTTGGCCATCCAACCATAATTAGTCACAAGACAGCGAACTGTAGCAGACTGTCAAGGTGCTTTGTAATGTTTTGTGTAACAAAGCAAAAAGTCACTATAGGACAAAACAGATACCGCCCAGGCCCAACTTGATAAAGGCACATGCATCTATTGAAAGTTTTTTTTGTTATCTCATCCCATATACAGTGCAACTGAAGCCCAGACCAGGCCCCTGCTGTACCAAAGCTCCAAATGAACCTCTTCTGAGATTTGAAGAGGAGAAGACCTAGGTGATCAAATTTTGACTCAGACACTGTAGCTGTGAGAATGACTGTCTATTCTTGACTGCTGCCGCACAGCACTGGTTAACCCGTGATGGTACAAAAGAGCAGTTAGATCAAATAATCCGGTCTGGGCTTCACACTCAATGGGGTAAAAGGATAAATTTCAGACTCAGAGTTAGAAGATGCTTAGCATGGAAAATCAATCATGGACGAAGACAGAAAATAACTTGGTCATTGGCATGATTGAAGAGCATCACTCCCCCAATCAAAAATCAACTGTTGCCCCACTAGCTTAAACGTGGAGCAATACTTTGCATCACTGAGTTGTCTGTGACTATACTGTTGATCCATACACACAAGCACGCACACACACGCATTTACATACATATATATATATATAGTGAGGAAAATAATTTCCATAGTTTTATCTCAAGTAGACTTGACTATTGCAATGGTCTTCTGACGAGACTCCCTACAAAGAGCATTAAAAAGTTGCAGGTCATTCAGAATGCTTCAGTTCGGCTTCTGACCAGAACAAAGAGGTCAGAGTGTATCACTCTAATTCTAAAGTCTTTACACTGGCTTCCAGTCAGCTTTAGAGTAGATTTTAAAGTTCTGCTATTGCTCTATGAATCAAACGGTTTTGGTCCTGAATACATGAAAGAAATGCTTATGGAATACAAACCCAGTAGGGTTCTGAGATCGACTGTCTCAGATCATAAAGTGGTTTAGCTTTTATGCTGCACAAAAATGGAATAAGTTCCCCATAAAAGTGACATCAGCCCAAAATACGTTTTAGATTACTTCCACTTTTCGATATTTCTTGTACTTGTAAGCTGTTTTAATGCTTTTATTTCTTTGTATTTGAATACTTTTAATCATGTATAGCAGATTGAGTTACCTGAGGTATGCCATGTTCTATACAAGTAAATTTGCTTTGCTATTTGAACACCCTGTGATTTTGCAAGTTCTCACACTTTAAAATCATGGAGGCTTCTGAAATTTTTATTTTAGGTGGATGACCACTGTGAGAGCAAATCTAAATGTAAAAATAAGAAAAAAAAAAAATCTGAAATCACAATGTATGATTTTTTTAAAAAAATATTTGTATATTACTCCTTGCAAGTAAGTATTTGAACAGCTGCAAATCAGCACCAAAATACACATACACACGCATGCATACATAACCACACACACACACACACACACACACACACACACACACACACACACCACACACACACACACACACACACACACACAGAGTGGCGTGAAAGAGTTCGCACCTTTCCTGATTTAATATTATGAACGTTTGTCATACCTAAATGTTTCCTCAAAATTTTAAACATTCAAGGACAACACAAATAAACTGTAGTTTTTATCATTAAGGGTAAAAAAAATATCCAAACCTATAACGGTCCTGTGCGGAAAAAAGTGACTGCGCCCTGAACCTCGTAACTGGTCGCACCACCCTTAGCAACAACAACTACAATCAAGCATTTGCAATAACTTTCAATTAGTCTTACAGTGCTGTGGATGAATTTTGGCCCACTCATCTTTGCAGAATTATCGGAATACAGCCACATTGAAGGGTTTTTGAATATGAACTGCATTTTTAAGGTCATGAGGTCAGGACTTTGACAAGGCCATTCTAAAGACTCCATTTCTTATTTCTTCAGCCATTCATAGGGTGACTTACTGGTATGTTTTGGATCATTGTCCTGTTGCAGAAACCAAGTCCGTTTCAGCTTGTGTTACTAACAGATGGCAAGAGAGCAAAAGGCTTCCAGGTCCTGAAGTCGAAAAACACCTCCAGACAATCACACAACCACCACCGTAGTTTACAGTTGGTATGATGTTATTTTTCTGAACTGTGGTGTTATTTTGATGTCAGATGTGATGTGACACACACCTTCCAAAAGGTCTCGTGAGACCAAAGAGTATTTTCCCCATAGTCTTTGGGATCATCAAGATGTTTTCTGGCAAAATTGAGACGAGCCTTAATATTCTTTTTGTTCAGCAGTGGTTTTCATTTTTTAACTCTGCCATGCAGTCCATTTTTGCCTATTGTTTCTCACGGTGAAGTCATGAACCTTAACAGAGGCAAGTGAGGCCTGACGTTCTTTGGATGTTGTTGTGGGGTCTTTTGTGACCCCTTGGATGAGTGATCACTGCGCTTTTGTGGTGACTGTAGTCAGCCAGCCACTCCTGCAAAGCTTCAACGCTGTTCTAAGGTTTTCACCAATTATGGATAATGGCTCCCACTGTGGTCCGTGGGATTTACACAGGTTTAGAAAAGTCTTTAAAACCTTCTCCACACTGATGGATCTCAATTACTATATTTGTTCATGAATTTCGCTCCATCTCAGCATGAGGTCTATCTTTTGTCTTTTTTTTTTTTTAAGTCACCTTTGCTGTGTTAAACAGGTCCAATTTAGGTGATCTTTTGATTGAGAACGGTTTTAAAAGGGGTCAATTACTTTTTCACGTGGGTCGATGTAGGTTTGGATTTTTTTCGCCTTTAATAAAAAAAACTTAAAAACTGAGGGTTTTCTGTTGTCGTCTTTGACTAATATTGAAATTTTAATGATAAGAAACATTTAAGTGACAAATGTGCAATCAGGAAGTGGCCAAACACTGTTTCACACCATACTATAGGTATTCATTCAGTAGATAAAACAGTCAAGAAAAAGAAAACCCCTCGATGAACTTCCTGTGAAGCTGCAAATAAACACTCTGAAATGTAGTCCCCACTTCAAATTTGCTGTATTTTACAGATACTAACAACCGAATGAAGAAAAAGCAATACACCACACTAGTACTGTAGTTTTGTGGTGGGTGACTGCGTCTATGTGAGTGTGTGTGTGTGTGCGTGCGTTTGCGTACGTGGTTGGAGGGTGTGGGGTGGGAGGGGCACACAACGGGGCGACGGTACCTGCCCAGGAAATGCTCCTGTACAACCTGCTATGGGTCGGAGGGCCTATGGGGGCACTCCCCTGACCCAGAAACCAGAGAGAGCCGCTCACTGCAGGCAGGATGCCACAAACGTCAATCACAAACCAGCACAGTGGTGATAAGAGACAAACATGACAAACACAGCCATCAGAACAAAGGAAAGAATTTTAAAACGGAAGGACAAAAATTCTGGAACGTTAAAAAAAGAGGGTAGGTTGGCAAATAAAGAAGGCACCATCCAAAACACAAAAAACAACATCACTAACAAAGAGGCTTTTGGGGGAAAAAAGAACATGCCCAGGGATGTCCTGCTAGCCACCAAGTAAAATTGAGAAATATTTTCAATGAAACATTAAGATTATAAAAAAATAATACAAACTTGTCTTGTAGTATCCAGATTGGCAGCCTTTTTTTTTATATACAACCAAACTCATAGTTCATAAGTATACCTATAGCAGGGGTCAGGAACCTATGGCTCGTGAACCATACTTGGCTCTTTTGATGGTTGTAGATGGCATACTGTGCATCATTTCTGGTGTGCAGGCAACGCAAATGATGCAGACAGTTTGTCCTAGTGGGGTTGCCGTAGTTTGCTGTGGAGGTCGATGTTCGCAGGCGCAAAATGTTCGAACGCGGATCACAAGGGCTACTTTCCAGAGTTCAAGTTAATCAGCAGCAAATCTGTGTTTTGACCCAACAAAGTTGAATGGAATTCAGCAATTGTGAGAAACTGAAAGCCATTCACTGATGGTGACTATGCCAAAGCATTCCTACTTGATGTTGCCAATAAACATTTTGACAACTTAAAAACAAGATAATCAAACGAATAAAAGACATGCTTTTGTCGGCAAAAACTGTTTACCGTCGTACCATCATGATGGCAAATCAAATTGAATTACGTTCACGATTAACTGGTGGAAGTCTCAACGCCTGCGTGAAGCTTAATTTAAAAATGAATAAAACAGACTATAAAGCCATCAGCAAAACCGGGCAGCACCAGAAGTCGCATTAATAGTAAGAAGTACGTCATCATTGGTTAGCAACAGCATAAGAATTTTATTTAAAATAATCAGAGTTATACTGAGACTTATACTACTCTCAAAGTGTCTGTCTTACATAAATGAATGTATGGCTCTTTTTAAATTATATTTTTAAATATTTTGCATTTATAGCTCTCTCAGTCGAAAAGGTTCCGGACCCCCTGACCTGAGTATCTGATATGTATTTGTAGAATTTAATAATAGCTGCGTGCTCCAAAAAATGTTTTGTTTTTTTTTGTAGTATTTAGCTTTTTTCGCAGGATACATTTTGTTTATATATATATATATATATATATATATATATATATATACACACACGTAGTTGCTCAAAAAATATAGATTTACAATAAATGCATCTTTGTTAATGTATTTATGCTAGTGAGGCATAGTGACAGAACAAATTAATAGTCTTCTATTAGATGGCAGTAAGTACATACAGCAATGAACGTATCTACTCTGTGACATTTTTATTTGTTGGTGTGCCGTGAGATTTTTCAATTGTAAATTATGTGCCCTGGCTCCACAAAGGTTGGAAATCATTGATCCAATCAGGTCATGTATTCTAATCAGTCAGGTTAAACCAACCCAACATGATTTAAATAATGGGTGCCAACTTACTGTAGTTAGACCACTTTATTGAAATTAAATTACTTCACACACAACGAAACTCTAGAGTATGATTAAACAGAACGGCCTCATGTTAAAACACAAATAGTACCACTAGCACTAGCTTGCTAGGCTATATAACATTTTGTTGCCTACTTGCGAGCCATATTGTATTAAAAAGTACGTGAACATACCTCAAGCAAGCCTTACATGAACGTCCTGTCCTGAGCCCTGGTAACCACCACCATTTTTCCCCCCAATTTTCTTCTTGTAATACAGTTGGTCATCCGTACGGTAATGAGTGTATCCGTGATCCATATTCGAGTTGACCAGATAAAGTCCAAAGATCGTAAGAAAGGGGATGCAGTGGTTTCGGAATACAAGATTTTATTGCAGTAGTCTGAGAGAGTACAATCGTGAAAGAGCGAATTTGTCGTCGCTTGATTTGTGCGATACGTGTTGTCTCTCCCAGCCACGAACTTTTTTTTTTTTAATAACTTTATTGCCATCAGATATTTATTCTATGTTCTATGTTAAAAGACATGCGACAAGGCTAAAAATAAACTCTCTTTTGGGTTCAAATATACTGTGCACGATGGCTATGTGGAGTAAAGGTCTTTTGCGGCACCAATAAAAGTCAGCGAATTATGACATTAAAGCCAATCCGCATAAAATGCTCATTAACGATCGATACTAATATCACCGATCAAATCGGCGTAGTCATATATATATTCTACCACGGTGGATGATTGGTTGGCATATCTGTCTCACAGTTCTGAAGACCGCGGTTCTCGTTAGACAAAGCGGTAGGGAAACCGGATGGATGATTGAGTGTTTTATTTCTTATGTTCACATTTAAAATTGAGTTTTGAAAATTTCAATGTACTGGTGCAACTATGACGTGAATCCATTAAGTGACAAAAATGCTGACATTTCAGCTGATCCTAATGCTTTCTCTAAAAACATTTCACATTCACCTGTGTTGGAGCGCTGGATAAGGTGAGGCTTCACTCCAGCGCTGCTGTGCGTTTGGCTGAAGTGCTCAGTAGGCGCAGGAGTAGCTGTGCTAGCTGGAGCACTGACCGTCTGGGGAGGAGGTTCCTTCACACCCTCCATCGCCATGAGGACAGTAGAGAGTTCCTGCAGGGGCATGTTGCCGAGCTCGGATGAAAAGGGACTAGGTGGGTTCTCCAGACACATTAACCAGCTTGTGTTACCTGGTTAGCAAGGAAAACAGAAGAAAGACAAATTTAATACGTGAGCTTTCACAACCAAAATACAAGTTTATGGGTAGACAGCCTCCCTTTGAAGCAAAACCATAATTACAATGTGGCCTACGCCCAAAATGAGTTTGACACTCCTGCATTGGGATTAGAGTTAAAATAATGCATAATGATACATCCTTAGTTTGGATTTACTACATACCGGATGGTCTTCTAATAAAGATCTCAGCCCAGCCCTGCGTGAGCAAGGGGACAAATTCAGCCAGGCCAGGGTTGTCCTTGAGTGGTGGGGGGGCTGACACAGTGGCAGAGGTGGAGGAGGGAGGGCTAAGACCATCCAGTGTGGGAGCAGAAGAGGGTGAGAGCTGAGCAGCTAACTCCCCCTCAGATGGGGACACAAGGGGGCTGAGACTTTGAGCAGGACCAGCACGAAGAGCGTGACCACCTTGAACATAAATAATAATGTTTATATAATATAAAAAATATAAAAATAATAATTTTCGCATTTCAAATGTTTACTGAGGCACAACAAAGCCAATAAACAGATTCACAATACTAGAAAAAGTTGGTTTGATAAAATACAGCCCCTTTAAGGGTACCATTAGCTTTGTTTTAATTAGCCTTTTGACAGCAATGTCAACGTATGCATTGCGTACTGCAGGCACATTTTGTGTTAAATGGAATTTGAATTTGTTGACAGTGACTTTGAACTTGAAATAATGACGTGGAAGTTCCAAAACGGTAAATGATCTGCATTTATATAGCACTTTATCTACACCATCGAGACTATGATACAGGGATGAGAATGACGAATTTGGAAAAACACTGAAAATGTCTGTCGGTGGGGGGTGTGGGAGGTGGGGGAGGGGGGTAGTTGAGTTTCCTCCTGGATATTTTTTGCATTTTGGATCGTGATACTGTATAACTCTGTTGTCCAATCGAGTAATCTGCCGCAAACAAGTTTTAATGTTCATGTCGCAAAATTCAAATATTTACACTACCAAGCAAGTTAGAATGGCATATGATAGTCGTGGTTGTTGTAGCACTAAGCTGAACTTGCAGCTCGGAGCCCACCACCGAGAGGCAGGCGCACGATAACCCCCCTGAAATTTTCTCAACAGATTTGCGCTTATCTCGAGAATGGTCATTTTGGCCTGAAAAAGTCGGAAATCCGCCGATCGGCGGAAAATTCTTATCCCTGAATAAAACACATTACTGCTAATCAAAAAACTGTGAATGAACGTTAAATATTACCAGACATGGAGCGGACTCGTATGCGCGTGGCTCTGCTTTGTTGCTGACTCGATTGGGATTCCAATTTGGCTGGTGCCTCTTTAGTTATTCGAGTGTGCAGTGATGGATCAGACCTGCAAGGTCGCAGAGAGAAACAATAAAACAACCCCAAAATACGCAAAAGTTGATGATTTGTAATATTGACTAAGTGTGCCACCTGGTCATTTCCCCTGCCCCTCCCAGTCGATCAGTCACATCCAGGCCAAGCAGTGCTTGAGTTCGAATCCCTCCACTGGTGGTGATGGTCACCAACTTATTGCCCACCAGCCAAGTCATACTGCGACCCCCTCCCAAGAGAAACTCTGCGATTGGAGATCTTGAAGGAAGGTCAAATATGCAAAATGGTGCAATAAGCAATCATGTAATAAAATTGGCACAAAAGCACAAAAAAAGTCCTCACTTACCGTTTGGGCAGTGCTGAGAAGTTGGAAAAGACATATCGTGCCATCATGTCTAGACATGTCTCAGTAAGCTCCAAGTGAACTGTTTTCAGCCCCTCATCAGCCTGAGATACTGCATTTTCATCAGCGGATCCCAGACTGCAGGTGGTGGAGGAGGTTTGCATCCTGGACGATGCGATAAGAGAGAAACAACAGCAGACCAGAAATGTGATCAGAGGAAGACTAGGATTTACTTCAACGTAGCTATCGAAACAGAAACATGCAAGTATTGCATGCATTTTGGTTATACAACATAAGCATGCATGTATAATCTCCAAGAAAAGCAAAAAAAAAAACCAAACAAATCCATGCTGTAAAGTAACGTATTCTTGTAAACTACAACCACCACATTGGCTAATCCCTTTTAGCTGACCAAACTGTATCAGAGGCTGTATTGAATACCATTCATATTGAATCACATTTTCGCGAGTTTGGCTTAAGGGTCACCTTCATGCATTTCACAGTCAGATTTCTGAAAATGCCATAGATTTTAAGTGATTCAATTTGGGGGATTTAAGGGTAATTCTGAAATAAAGTCATGCATAAGTGTATGAAATCAAAACAAAGTAAGCGTTTAAACAATACTTACCTGGTCTCTGATTGTTACAGTTCACTGTTCAACATATACTTTCAAATGTGTGTGAAATGAGTGCTGTCAATTCACTGCTGAGGTATTAAAACAATTTTGCAGCCACTCAGTAGGTTTACAATTAAAAAATAAATAAATAAATCGACACTGCAGCTGTGTCTATCAAATTCAGTCGTACTTCTCTTACTTTGAAAGTAGTTTAAAGGTCAGAGTGCAAAAATTTTATGGTAGTTGGTTAAAATTTATATTTGGGTTTTTTTTTTTTTTGTTTTGTTTGGAAAGCTAAAGAAGTTCTTAACATTGCACACACCATTAGTATAACTAGCTGCCGAACTGAACGATCTGGGTGTACATGTGGAGTTTTGTATGGACACAAGCATGGATGCTCACGCCGAATAAACGGAGGATTTGCCATTTGTTACATCACGGGCAAAAATTTCCAATGATAGCCAAAGGTGGCTAGATTTAAAACACAGAAGACACACCCTGAGTTCTATTTAATTGATTAAAGTTACGGTTAGTAAAGGTGTTCTCGAGGGATCTAGAAAAAAAATAATTTTTGCACCCTGACCTTTATTTGGAAACAGAAATGGAATGTGATACCAAAGTGGGAGAAATGTATATCTGACAACGGCAATTAAATCATGAGTCATGTAAATACTGATCAACATAAAAATCCACCATAGGAAGCATGAAGAATAGAAAGGCCTAGATTGTGCAAGTGCGATTATGTGTTTTAATTTGATTTTTTCTATAGTTTCTCATTAAACCATATTACAGGTTCAGTCAAACTACACCCAAAATCACACTCAAGGAGATTGCCATGGTCATAGTGTCTTTTGGTGAGTGATGCAGAATGACAAACATGTCAGCAAACAAAAAAAAGTTGTTGCTGCTGTCCTCATCACTGATAAAGTGACCCATCAGGAAAAAGAGCATTTGTAGGGTGCACTTGCCAGTATAGAGTTTAAAATCACAATACTTTGGAAACTCATGCTTAACTCCATTCCGTCCAGCCATTTTCTATAAGCCAATCAAACCCAGTCAGCGTCACACCAAGCAAGACAAACAAGTCAAACGTTTGACATGAAATAAAAACTTGAATGTTGGCATAAAATCAACCAGAAAAACATCCACATGGACTAAGATGTTTTCCAGTGTCTTTTGTAAACACTCCAGCATGCAGACAAATGTGTTTTTTGACGCACAAAATCAAGCATGCAGCACCCACTCGCGGCGACCCCGGCAACAAATGACCACGCGACGGCATGACAATGACCAAACACCCCATCAACCATCCCACGAAGGAGACAATCAAAGGTTTGGTGGCAGTCGTTTTTTTTAGTTTGTTTACCAGGAGGACTCTCTAACCTGCGGACCGCATGATCGGAGACACTGATGCTGCGGGATCGGAAAGCGTCCATGGCTGACAGGTCCCTCAGCTCTTTAACTGGAGAGCTGCTGTTATTGGCTACCACCGCTGCCGCCTTCGCCACTTTTGCCGCCCGAAGACTGGGCGGTGATGAATGCCATGGCGAAGGGTCGACGGGAATGGGCATGGGTGGAGGTTATAGTGGCGGTGGGTAGTAAGGGGGTGAGTCAACATCAAGGTGGAGGTGGTTAAGAGGTGATGGGGTGTGGAGGCGTGTGGTGTGTGATGGTTTTTCAGGAGGCCATTGGAATCATCCCCCCAACACCATAGCGACATGACATGTGATCCAGCAGCACACACCACACATAGAGGGGTTTACACAGGGCAAGGCCACAAAACATCAAAGGCCAGAGGTCACAGGAGAAAGGGACGTAGGGGATATGTGGAAGGATTCCAGGATGACACGACCACCCCCCAAAACCGCAACACAGTGCCCAATCACAGGAGGCAGGGGAGGTGCCAAATGAAAAATTGAAAGAAAAAACAAAAACAGGGTCAAAATTAACAGCAGTTGAACATTATAAAATCAGATTACAGGACAGTGGAGAACTGAACTGATGAAAAACACAATAGGTCTATTAAAAGGGAAAACAAAAAAACTACAATAAGCCGGGAACACAGTTATTTGAAAATAGAGGCCCTTCCAAATGTATTGGAAGAGCAAGGTCATTTCCTTTGTTTTTGTTGTACACTGAAAACAATGGGTTTCGGCTCAAAAGAGGAATATGAGAGAAAAGCTCAGAATTGGAGCTTTTATTTCATATTTAGCTTGACATGTGTTAAACAACTCAGGACAGAGCCCCTCGTTTGAAGCCACGCACTTTTCAAGTGAGCAAAAGTATTTGAACAGACATTAAACTAACTTGAAGTGAATAATATATAATATTTGGTGACATAACCCTGCTTTCAATAATGGCATCAAGCCTCCAGCCCGTTGGCTTCACCAGATAGTTGGATTCTTCATTTGAAATGCTTGTCCAGCCTGTTTCCGTTCTTGTTTGTTTCTGGGAGTTTCTCCCTTCTTTATTCTTTTTGGGAAGTAAATTGCATATTGTATGGGGTTAATATCCTGTAACTGACTTGCCAGTCTAAGACCTTTCGGTCTTTCACCTGTGTGTTTTGGTTTTGTGTCTTCTCGCATGATGAAGCTTCTCCCAATTAGTGTGGATGCATTTTTCTTTAAATTGCCAGACAAAATGGTTTGCCAACATCCACAGGGATGTGTGAGGCATTTTCAAAATGCAATGTCCGAAGAACATTCCAAGAGAAGACATATAGGCTATACCACAAGCTGCAAACCAATCATCAGCAAAAAGGCCAGACTGGATTTTGCAAAGAAATACAGAGATGGCCCACAAAAGATTGGGAACAAAGTTTTTTGGACTGATGAGACCAAGATTAACTTCGCCAAATTGATGAAAAGCCAAAAAGTGTGGAGGAAAAAAGGGATCTTCTTATGATGTAAAACACACAAGCTCATCAGTGAAGCAAGGTGGAGGTCATGGGCTTGCATGTCTGCTTCTGGAATGGGCTCACTAGTCTTTATTGATGATGTTAAACATCTTGTCTATTTACTGAAAAATGCAAGTCAATGGGCTGCAGGCTTGGTAAATTTATTGCAAGTAAGGGTTATGCCACCAAATATTGAATGCTATTCACTCTGAGTTCATTAATAACGTGTTCCAATAGTTGGCTCACCTGAAAGGTGGGTGGCTTCAAACAAAATGTGCTCTGTCTTGAGTTGTTTAAAACTTCTAGATTTTAATGCCATGAAATAAATGCTGGAATTTTGACCTTTTGTTTCATTTATCCGTGGATCAGAAACCCAAATGTCTTCAGTATACAATGTAAAAAAAAAAAAAAAAAAAAAAAAAAAAAAGAAAAGAGTTGACCTAGACGTTCCAATACTTTTGGAGGGGACTATAAATATTGACTGAACAAAGAGTCCAGGAGAGGAACAAAATAAATATTTCACACCATGAAGCAAAAGATCTGGACAGGAGAAAGACGAACACGAACGAAGCTTCAGCACATGACAACCAAATCTGAGACTCTGTACTACACAGACAAGAAGAGCCCCCGGATTTTTGTGGGAAATGACATCTACAGAGCTACCAGTAGATTCAATAGATAGATTGCAAGTTGCATGAAGTATACTAGCATTCAAAGCAGTAAGCTGGTGAGTTGTTTTAACATTTCAGTATGACAAGTGGTTAACTATTTTTGTGTTAAACGATCCATGAGGCATATTTACGATGCACCTCACTTCTTTGATTGACAGAACATAGTCTGTAAAGTTAGAGGTCAAGGTCAACCAGCATCGTGTAATGGATTCGGTCGGACTAGAGAGAATCAATCTATGTATCTGTAGATCATTTAAGTGCATCACTTGTGCTCAGTCGATGATGCATTTCCATTGGTGAACTGTAACATGAAGACCTCACATATCAAAATAAGTCAAGACCAGACAGACCAAAGCTAACTGGATGAGTGATTTAATGATGTGGTGACATCTTCTAAGGTTCCCTGCTATAATATATGCCCACTTGATGTGTGAAGGTAGGGATTTTTAAAATACAGTGCTTTTGAATTGTGAAAATACCAGCAATAATTTAAGACTCATTGTTGCGAAAAACCTCTTCACTTCTGTGTGAGAAATACACTCTCGTGTACATGCAAAGTCATACATGTCATGATGTGAAAGTGGGGATGAGGAAAGCCTTTTGCTCTTTCAACATGACAAAGTATGTACAGTACTTTTACAAAATTCAGGTGATGGACAGGGCAACAAAAACAGCAATATAATTTAGTATCATGAGATGCTTCAGAACAGGCCTTAAACTCGTAAAATAAACGTTCTTTTGTCACATCGTACCACTCCAGTTTGTCACACAACAGTATTTGGATATGACTGTTATCTTGTCCATCCACTGTCAACCAATAAATGAAGCAAAATGATAATTTATACGATTAAAAAAAAACATGTAGAAACCCAATGAAGTTGGGATGTTGTTAAACAAATAAAAACAGAATACAATGATTTTCAAATCATGTTCAACCTATATTTAATTGAATACACAACAAATACAAGATCTTTAATGTTCAAACAGTTAAAACCTATTGTATTTTTAGAAAAATAATCATTAGCTTGGAAGTTTATGGCTGGAGCACTTTCCAAAAAAATCTGGGACAGGTGGCAATAATGACTGAAAGTTGAGGAATGCTCATCAAACACTTGTTTGGAAAACAGGTGAACAGGCTAATTGGGAATAGGTGGGTGCCAATATTGGGTAAAAAAGGAGATTCCCTGTATTGCTCAGCCATTCACGAGCAGAAATGGGGCAAGGTTCACCTCTTTGTAACAAGTGCATGATTCAGGTCTGCTCAATACATCAATTGCGATGGACTGGTCAATTGCAAAGATAGTGTGAGTATATCGCATGGCATTAAAACGTAGACGTCAGGCTATCATCCCCACTATGAAATTTGTCACTTGGTTTGACCAATCTGGCCCTTTCTTACGTGTCACTGCTCATGTGCACATAACACATTTTAGCAAGCTAGCAAGTTGGAAGAAATACTATCTGCGATCACAGCTTTTCAGCTATTAAGAACTACCGTTCGTTACACGTTGCATTGAAGCCATGGCCGAGGATTGGACTAAGCAACTTTGGAAGGACTTCGCAGACCACGAGGGCTTCCAACTGCAGCTGGATAAGTCTACAGATACGAGTGACACAGCCGAGTTGTGCATTTTTTATTCGGACGGTGCTTTCTGATATGACCTGATATGATCGCAAAAGAGTAACTGTTAACAGTTTCATAAACATTAACATTAAAAAACACGTGCGAGGAGAGGACATATTTCAGTCTTTTAAAAACTTTATGGAAAAAAACTCAGCTCTCTGTGTATAAATTGATGTCCATCACCACGGATAGAGCACCTGCAGTGGATGGGTTAATTGCCAAGTACAGGGAGAACAATGCTTTCCCAGACTTCCTTAATTACCACTCCATAACATACCAAGCGTTATGCCCAAAAATGCTCAACATGAGAGAAATAATGGCAACGAAGATCGCTTGTTCTATTTGCACCAGATCTCTTCAAAGACGCCTATTCCGCTCACATCTGGTTAATACTGGCAGTTAATGTTGCACATTGATGTCAAATGGCTAAGTCAAAGCAAATTCCTGCAAAGACTTCAAGACCTCTGTCAAGAGATTAGGGTTTTTTTTCCATGAAGCTAAACATGAGGAACTAAATGATGACCAGTGGCTGCTAGACTAGGCATTTTTAACCAATATGACTAAGATTTTGAATGACCTTATTCTGGAGCTGCGAGGAGAAGACAGATCTGTTATCAATACGGTAAGATCATGCTTTCAAATTAAAAATGCAACATTTCTCATCAAAGCTTTGGTGCAGTGATTTGGAACACTTCCACTGCCACAGATCAGACCTGGAGACATAAAGGAAGTGAAGTCTGCAACTTGACTGTGGATGCTACACAAAACAGATATTGCCAAAATATTTTAAGACTTTGCTTTATCGAGCCAAACGCTAAGTTCATGTGCTACACATTTCGGGAAGAAGCTGAGGTTGTTTCACTCGCATCGAAAATTGCAACACTGTTTCACCTGAACTCTTCTGGAGCGGAGGATGAGATTTTGACATTACATGCCGACATTGAGTTGAAGTCCAGAGCTCATTGACAATTCTGGAGCTTACATACAGAGGAAAAGTACCTCAACATGAGAAAATGTGCAACATCCCTGACATAATTATTTGGCTCCACTTATTTACGTGAGATAACCTTCTCCCACATGAAAATCTTCAAGTCCAAGTACTGTTCCACCATGACTGATGTTCATTTGGAAGTGTGCTTGAGGCTGGCTATCAGCAGCTACTGTCTGGACTATGCATCCCTGGCTGATTCACTTCAGTGCAAGTCATTAGAGTAAACTCAAATAATGACAAAAAAAATTACATTGTTAATTATGTTCTGTTGTCCAAGATTTGCTCATCCAGTGATGCAACACACATTGGTGTTGAGCTGTGTCGCAAACCCAGAAGTTTAACTCACTGTTAGATGTCTAGGCTCCTAAACCGGAGACACAATCATGTCTCCGGTTTGAGGTTGGGTGCTTGAACAGGAGATGTTGCGGCAAAAAAGTTTGAGCAACCGTGATCTACAATCCATGTCGTAATCAAAAGATTCAGACAATCTGGACAAATCACTGCATGATAGCAGCAAGGCTAAAAATCCAACAGTGAATGCACATCCCTCAAGCACCATTGCATCAAAAACCAACACCAATGTGTGAAGGATGTCACCACATGGGCTCAGGAACACTTCATAAAACTATCCATCAATCTATTTTCTGAGGCGCTTATCCTCACAAGGGTCGTGGGAGTGCTGGAGTCTATCCCAGCCAGCTCCGGGCAGGAAGCGGCGTAGACCCTGAACTGGTTGACAGCCGATTGCAGGGCACATAGAGACAAACAATCACAATCACACCTAGGGGCAAATTTATGCATGTTTTTGGGATGTGGGAGGAAACTGCAGTACCTGGAGAAAACCCACCCAGGGACGGGGAGAACATGCAAACTCCACACAGGCAGGGCCGGGATTTGAATCCGGAGCCGAAGAACTGTGAGGCCAATGATCTAACCAGATGCTCCACTGTGCCGCCCTCATAAACTAATATCAGTAAATACATTATTTCAGCTTGATTCAGCAAGATAATGTCAAACCACATTCTGCATGTGTTACAACAGCGTGGCTTCATAGTAAAAGAGTGCGAGTACTAGACTGGCTAGCCTGGACTCCAGAACTGCCTTCCACTGAAAATCTATGGCGCATTATGAAGCTTAAAACAACAACAGACCCCAAACTGTTGAAAAACTGAAGCTGCACATCAAGCCAGAATGGGAACAAATTGCACCTACAAATCTTCAACAATTAGAGGCCTCCATTCTCAAACAATTATTGAATGTTGTTAAAAGATGGTGGAACAGTGGTATTGTGTTGCAACCAAAAAAGTCAATGAAAGTTCATCAGTTTGAACAAATGTCTTTGTGGTATATTCTATTAAATACAGGTTGAACATGATTTGCAAATAGTTGTATTCTATTTTTATTAGTTTAACACAGTATCCCAACCGATTTGGAAGCGGTTTGTAAATTATATCTAGTTAAAATAAACTCATGATCACCATGGCAACCTGAGAGTACTCATTGCAAAGGCCAAGACTCTGTTACCTTAGCAACCTCTGCCTTTTCACACCACATTCAGTGCATGGTGCTTCTTGCTCCCGAGACACCCCAAATAGCAAATGGGTGTATATTTATTTTTTACCTCTTGGGTCTCTCATTGAGGCTTGTGCTTCGGGCACGAAAAGAACTTTGCTCATGCCCATCATCGAATGGCAGCAGGGCATTGGAACGCAAACCCTGAGGAAAGAAATGTACAGCAATTAAAAAAATGCATAATGTAGCATAACTCCAAATACGACCGTAAACAAAAATGTAAACAATGAATGTCTTAAATGCTATGAAATCACTTTGAAAAGGCAGGGTGAGGTTTCACATACACCAACAAAAACACACACACACACACACTCATAGTATTGGAACAAACAATTCCATTGCTTTAGTTGTAAAGTGACAAAATTTGGGCGCTAGATCAAAAGATGACTTCGAAAATGTTCCGAATTCTAGCTTTTATTTACATATTTATTTACATCTAGAGGTGTAAATAAGGACAGGACAGAAGACCTTTTGTTTGGAGCCGTCCACATTTCAAGTGAGCAAAATATTGGGAGAGATGTTTAAATTAACTTCAAATTAATAATCAATTATAATAAATATCAATCAATTATTGCTTTTGTTGCATACTAAAGACATTTGGGTTTCAAATCAAAAGAGGAATATGAGAAATTCAGAATTCTAGCTTTTATTTCATATTTACTGGTAGATGTGTTAGGACAGAGCACCTTTTATATAAAATCACCCACTTTTCAAGTGAGCAAATGTATGGGAACAAACATTATTAAATTAACTTAAGGTGACTGATATTTAATATTTGGTGGCATAACCCTTACTTGCAATAACTTGATGGACCCAAATGTTTTCAGTATACAATCAAAACAAAGGTATTTACCTTGCTGTTCCAATAATTTTAGAGGGGGACTGTATGTACCCCCAAAATCCAAATTTCAATGTTACATTTTCCTGGGTAACAAATCTGATGTTCAAATCTGATCATGTTACTTGAATGGTCAAATGAAGGTTTTAATTTAAGGAGACATGACCACCCACCTTTGTGATATACTGAACAAAATCTTTACGGAAGGGAAGTCTGCAGCGGATAAACCACATGGCAATCACATGGTGGGCAAGAGATACGATGTACTGGTTGTACCTGACGGAAAGTTGTAAAAAGTAGCATGTTAGTGTTTTTTTGTGGCTGAAAGTGTGCGTTGTATCTTTATGAGCACTTACTTAGAGGGGTTCGTGTAGGGTAGCGAGATGGCGAAGACACTAACATATTGCTCGGCTACAAAGTTGGCATAAAGGTGCGGGAGACGCACCAAAGCTAGAGGACAGAAACAACACACCAGCCAAATCCCTTTTTTGGGCTGCTTCATAAACAAAAATAAAAAACAGAACTTTTTAAAAATGGCAATCAGTCAAAATGCGAAGTCTGATTGGAATGGGCACTTAAACCGGTGTACAAGAATTTAGAAAATCAGAAGATGGGTTCCGGAGATTTTTTTTTTTGCGGGGAGTACATTTAAATGTATCAATTAAATGTACACATGAATGTAAATGGCCATGCTTTATTCAATTTTAAACTTGTTTCCTTTGAAGATGCTCATTTGAAGGCCCTAATTAGCCTAAATTGACAAAAATGAAAAAAAAATTCAAGGGATGGTCTCTGTTTCTAATGGGAAATAATGAAGTTAAGCTAAAACTTGTCATAATAGTTGATCCATACTGTACTTTAAAAAAAAAAAAAAAAAGTAAAAAAACATCAGCAATAGCTGCCATTGTAACAGGAACTTCTTAAAATTCTGTGATTTCACTATTAACTACTGTAATTTTTCATATAGAATATGCCCTGGAGCAGAAATGGGCAAACTTTTTTGCTCAGGGGCCACATCGACTTTTAACATTTGACAGGCTGGCCAAGCCAATACGAGATGCTTACATACCAAAAAAAAATTAAAAAAAAAAAAATATATATATATATATATATATTATTTTTTTAAAGGCATTTTAAGAGTTAATACTTTGATTTACCTTTGCCGGGAACAGTGCTGTTTTGTTGATCACCTTTTTTGATAGTGCATCAAAGTCTGGTGTTAATTTTGTTGTGGCAATTCTTAGAACACATCTGAGGTGTTCATAACTCAGCTGGGACCTGTTGTATGTTTTGTTGGTCTTTATCATATGAAAAGCCTAGTCACACATATGTAAAGGCAAACACCACCTGCATTCTCTGTGCCATCTTCTTGATTTTTCAGAATGTGTTGTCCACTTATGAAGTATAAAATCAGTTTGACAGTTGAACTTCTCTTTTGAGACAATATCGCATTAGAAATAAAATCAGGTCCATCTGCAGCTCCAGTGGCGCTGTTTCAGGGTCTTGTGTGACTGAATCTTAGATGGCAGTTAGTCAGATAAAGGTGTTTTGCTGAGCCTGCAAGCTTGATTTTTAACCGCTTAGCCGTAACCATCACTTCCTGCATTGATTGGCTGTGCTTATAATCCGCATGTTTGGTAGAAAAGTGATTACTGCTGTTACATTCCTCTAAAACATCAATGATTTCTTAACAAATGAGATGTAAAGCGTTTGACCAAATTTCAATCAACATGTTATTTAGTAGTCAACTCAATATTAAACACTGCACACACTGTTGACTTTTCGTATCTTTGGCCCACCCATGCTTTAAGAAGAGTTCAGAGCAGTCTTCTTCTTTTCCTTTCGGCTTGTCCCGTTAGGGGTCGCCACAGCGTGTCATCTTTTGCCATCTTAGCCTATCTCCTGCATCTTCCTCTCGAACCCCAACTGCCCTCATGTCTTCCCTCACCACATCCATAAACCTTCTCTTTGGTCTTCCTCTCACCCTTTTGCCTGGGAGCTCCATCCTCAGCATCCTTCTACCAATATACTCACTCTCTCGCCTCTGAACATGTCCAAACCATCGAAGTCTGCTCTCTCGAATCTTGTCTCCAAAACATCCAGCTTTGGCTGTCCCTCTAATGAGCTCATTTCTAATCCTATCCAACCTGGTCACTCCGAGCGAGAACCTCAACATCTTCATTTCTGCCACCTCCAGTTCAGCTTCCTGTTGTTTCTTCAGTGCCACCGTCTCTAATCCGTACATCATGGCCGGCCTCACCACTGTTTTGTAAACTTTGCCCTTCATCCTAGCAGACACTCTTCTGTCACATAACACACCAGACACCTTTCGCCAGCTGTTCCAACCTGCTTGGACCCGTTTCTTCACTTCCTGACCACACTCTCCATTGCTCTGTATTGTTGACCCCAAGTATTTGAAGTCGTCCACCCTCGCTATCTCTTCTCCCTGTAGCCTCACTCTTCCCCCTCTACTTTTCTCATTCACGCACATATATTCTGTTTTACTTCGGCTAATCTTCATTCCTCTCCTTTCCAGTGCATGTCTCCATCTTTCCAATTGTTCCTCTGCGTGCTCCCTGCTTTCACTGCATATGACAATATCATCTGCGAACATCATGGTCCAAGGGGATTCCAGTCTAACCTCATCTGTCAGCCTATCCATTACCACTGCAAACAGGAAGGGGCTCAGAGCTGATCCCTGATGCAGTCCCACCTCCACCTTAAATTCCTCTGTCACACCTAAGGCACACCTCACCATTGTTCTGCTGCCATCATACATGTCCTGTACTATTTTAACATACTTCTCTGCCACACCAGACTTACGCATGCAGTACCACAGTTCCTCTCTTGGTACTCTGTCATAGGCTTTCTCTAGATCCACAAAGACACAATGTAGCTCCTTCTGACCTTCTCTGTACTTTTCCACGAGCATCCTCAAGGCAAATAATGCATCTGTGGTACTCTTTCTAGGCATGAAACCATACTGTTGCTCGCAGATACTTACTTCTGTCCTGAGTCTAGCCTCCACTACTCTTTCCCATAACTTCATTGTGTGGCTCATCAACTTTATTCCTCTATAGTTCCCACAGCTCTGAACATCCCCTTTGTTCTTAAAAATGGGAACTAGAACACTTTTCCTCCATTCTTCAGGCATCTTTTCGCCCGCTAGTATTCTGTTGAATAAGTTAGTCAAAAACTCCACAGCCATCTCTCCAAATTGCTTCCATACCTCTACCGGTATGTCATCAGGACCAACTGCCTTTCCATTTTTCATCCTTTGTAGTGCCTTTCTGACTTCCCCCTTAGTAATCATTTCCACTTCCTGGTCCTTCACTCTTGCCTCTTCAACTCTTCCTTCTCTCTCATTTTCTTCATTCATCAACTTCTCAAAGTATTCTTTCCATCTATTTAGTACACTACCGGCACCAGTCAACACATTTCCATCTCTATCCTTAATCACCCTTACCTGCTGCACATCCTTCCCATCTCTATCCCTCTGTCTGGCCAACCTGTAGAGATCCTTTTCTCCTTCTTTCGTGTCCAACCTGGTGTACATGTCTTCATATGCCTCTTGTTTAGCCTTTGCCACCTCTACCTTTGCCCTACGTCGCATCTCGATGTACTCCTTTCGCCTCTCCTCAGTCCTCTCAGTATCCCACTTCTTCTTCGCTAATCTCTTTCCTTGTATGACTCCCTGTATTTTGGGGTTCCACCACCAAGTCTCCTTCTCCCCTTTCCTACCAGATGACACACCAAGTACTCTCCTGCCTGTCTCTCTGATCACCTTGGCTGTCGTCGTCCAGTCTTCCGGGAGCTTCGGTTGTCCATCGAGAGCCTGTCTCACCTCTTTCCGGAAGGCCGCACGACATTCTTCCTTTCTCAGCTTCCACCACATGGTTCTCTGCTCTACCTTTGTCTTCTTAATCTTCCTACCCACCACCAGAATCATCCTACATACTACCATCCTATGCTGTCGAGCTACACTCTCCCCTACCACTACTTTACAGTCAGTAACCTCCTTCAGATTACATCGTCTGCACAAAATATAATCTACCTGCGTGGTTCTACCTCCGCTCTTGTAGGTCACTATATGTTCCTCCCTCTTCTGGAAATAAGTGTCCACTACAGCCATCTCCATCCTTTTTGCAAAGTCCACCACCATCTGCCCTTCAAAGTTCCTTTCCTGGATGCCGTACTTACCCATCACTTCTTCATCGCCCCTGTTTCCTTTACCAATATGTCCATTACAATCTGCACCAATCACAACTCTCTCGCTGTCTGGGATGCTCAGAACTACTTCATCTAGTTCCTTCCAGAATTTCTCTTTCAACTCTAGGTCACATCCTACCTGTGGTGCATAGCCGCTAACCACATTATACATAACACCCTCAATTTCAAATTTTAGTCTCATCACTCGATCTGATACTCTTTTTACCTCCAAGACATTCTTAGCCAGCTCTTCCTTTAAAATAACCCCTACTCCATTTCTCTTCCCATCTACTCCGTGGTAGAATAATTTAAACCCTGCTCCCAAACTTCTAGCCTTACTACCTTTCCACCTGCTCTCTTGGATGCACAGAATATCAACCTTTCTCCTAATCATCATGTCAACCAACTCCTGTGCTTTTCCTGTCATAGTCCCAACATTCAAAGTCCCTACACTCAGTTGTAGGCTCTGTGCATTCCTCTTTTTCTTCTGACGCTGGATCCGGTTTCCTCCTCTTCTTTATCTTCAACCCACAGTAGCTGAATTTCCACCGACGCCCTGTAGGTTAGCAGTGCCGGGGGCGGGCGTTGTTAACCCGGGCCACGACCGATCCGGTATGGGATTCTTTAGATGAACGCTCATATTTGAGCAGTACCGGGATAAAAACAAAATAGCCAAAGGAAAGTCAATCTATCAGGGCAAATGAATGTAGTCATGATTTTGAAATATTTTGGTCATTTATCACCAATCTTGGGAGGGCTGGATTAAAATGATCAATAAGCTTTATGTGGCCCGCAGGGCGTAGTTTGCCCAACACTGCTCGAGAGTATAATGCGCACACCGAAGTAGATGCCAAAATTCAAGAGAAGTCTTCTTTAAACAATACTCATCCCAAACTGTCTATACTTCAGATATTCACATGCTATAAATGATGATAGGAAGTCCCACTTGTCTACTTGTAATTCAATCTTCTAACATTGGTTACAAAGTGTTTCTAGTACTCACTTGAAAGGAACTCAAGCATTGGAGATGCCATGGCAACTGTTGCAGAGATGTGGGTGAGCTTGACAATAAGAGCAGGCAGCAGCTTGATCATGATGTCAGGCATCTCCACCGTGCACATTGTAAGAGCCACCACACACTGCTTGGCACAGCGGTAAATGAGGCCTGTCTCAAGACACTGGACCAACTCTCTCTACAGGAAAGAAAGGAAACCTCATTGCAGTTGACTTCAAATGAGTGTACACAACTCTGAAACTGTTTTACTCCACAGAAATCATAGCTGCGCCTATGTAGACAGAACAGTGAAAAGATCAAAAACACCTAAAAGGTTTATTTGTGTAATATCTGCTCAGTAGTGATTTGTACTTGTCTTGATTGCTCCAGATAGGTGTGGTAGGAGGTGACTGCTGTTAGGACAGGAACCACAGCCAGCTGAACATCCGTTCTTGAAAATCCTTCCGGTGTCTTCTTCAAACGTTCTGAAGTCAGCCTGTCCGTAACCTACATGCAAAAGAAGCAAACCAAAGTCATGTCAAGGCCTGTCAGAATAAGAAAAAAAAATTACCCAAAAACTACCATGATAATTAATAATATAATTAATGCCTCTGAAATCATTAAAAATAACAGCCGACATTTTTTTTAAACTATTTGTTACTTATATTATAATTTCCTTTCTTGTTCCTCAACTAACTTAGTTTTCTTTACTCTGTGATATGGATTTCCCTGGGTCTGAAATAAACAAATAATGAGCTGCAAGACTTGTCCAGTTTATGCGGAGCCTTCTTTTTCGATTATAATCAGTTCACGAGCCAAACCGAATGAAAATGGTCCATCTAAACACATCAATCAGATGAAACAGGACAGACTCAATTGGAGTTTCATTTGGTTTCACAGGGGGAGAATATTCCTTTTGCCAAGTCAATAAAAAAATTTTCACCATATTTCATCTTGACATGAATGTGCGGTGGGAATCGGTGGGAACCGCTTACATACAGTGTAACTCGCGACGGAGGTTATATGCAATGGAGATCTTGTTTTTAACTACGTCTAAATTGTTTTTATTGTTTTGTTTTTCTATAAACGTATGAAAACAATCCCAACTACTATGCTGAATGGATAATGGACGTCTATTATGATAAATGACGTGACACTTACAAAAACATGGGGATGTCACTTGGTTGTTCTTATTAAATGTAGTGCACGTCATTCATTGAAATAGATCATGTCAGATGGAAACAGTTGACCAGAGGTCTTCAATCTGATTTATTTCAGTCGGAATGATAAAAGTCTCCATGTAAACCTGGCAACTGTGTGGTTGGCACGCTGAAGACGAGCTCTTCACTTGTGATTAAAATATCTGCAGACATTGATGTCTGGTATAGTCAACTACTGGCTGAATAACATGTGCCATTGAGGTTATGCTTAGTGAACAGTTAACGCTCCCATGCGTATGTGAAGAAAAAAACATTTTAGCAAATGGGTGCAATATAACAGAGTGGAAATTTTAAGGGGGTCTGAATACTTTCTATACTCGCTTTACATGGTTTGACTGTTAATCTCCTACCATGCAGCAGAGAGAAGAACAAAGCTGGTCTATACTGCAAGGTGATGTTAGCAGCAGAACTTTGTATTGCAGTGTCCAAGGCAACTTCTCCAGGACCAATTTCAGCACTTTCCAATCAGTCTCCTGCACAAATAAAACAAAATGGTAATGACTAGTGCACAAGCTTTCTGAGGAGCGAATCTTCTTTTCCTTTCGACTTGGCCAGTCAGTGGTTGCCACAGCATTCTTTTCCATGTTAAGCCTATCTCCTGCATCCTCCTCTCTAACATCAACTTCCCTTGTCTGCCCTAATGACATCCAAAGACCTTTTCTTTGGTCTTCTTCTACCTCTTTCCTGCTTGTCCCATCCACATCATTCTTCAGCCAATATACTCACTATCGCGCATCTGAACGTGTCCAAATCATTTACGTCTGCTCTCTCTAACTGTCTCCAAATATCTAACCTTGGCTGTCTCTCTAATGAGCTCATTGCTAATTTTAACCTACCTGGTCATTCCTAGAGAGAACCCAAACAGCTTCATTTCCGCCACCTCCAGGTCTATATCTTGTCTCTTCAGTGCCACTGTCTTTAGCCCGTAAATCATGGCTGGCCCCCATCACTGTCTTATTAACTTTGCCCCTAACTTTGACCCACAGTAACTGAATTTTTACTAGCGCCCTGTAGGTTAATGGCACCATGGCAGGAGTTGTTAAACTGGGCCACGACAGATCCAGTTTGGAATTCTTTAGTTGAACGCTCATATGTGTTTATCAAAGTTTTAAGCCAGATGCCCTTCCTGACACAACCCTCTCCATTTATCCAGGCTTGTGACCAGCCTACACTTGGTACTGGCTTGTGCCCCCATAGCATGTGGAGTAAACACAAGACCATATCCATAGCTACTCCTATTTAGTCCTTACATGTCTGTAATGGAACAACTGTCTTGTCAATGAGAAATTAGTTGAATATAACAATCATGTGTACCATCTTGAGGCACTGCAGGAGAACATTAAATGCAGGTGAATACGGCAGATTGGCAGATCGTATTGTTGCAGTGACAGAAGAAGGTGGAGGAGTGGGAGGAGGAGGCCCACTGGCAGGGGGTGATGTTGGACCTGTTGGCTTCTTCTCATTTGCTCTTTTTTCTGGCTCCCTGGATCATTGAAAGATAATAGCAATATGAAAACAATCAGCGATTAAGGGTTAGTGTGTGCGTGCGTGCGTGCATGCGTGCACTCACCCCATATCACAGTAGCAATAAGGGCTAAACCTCATGGCTCCATCTTTGTTGGGGACACCAACACGATGAAGAGAGTCTGCTCGCATCATTAGGAAGAAGTCAAACACCTAAAGACAAAAGAAAGCGAACTGATTTGAAATGATTTTTGTAAATGTAGTGGCTGTTGCACTTACCTGTAGCCTGATACTAGAAGCAATCGTCGAATGGTATTTGTTCTTGTAGTGGAGCTGCAAATGGCTGATAAGCAATTCATAAACACGAGTGGCATGGCTGGCTGGCAGACTGTAAAGCTTGCTCTAGAGGGAAAGACAATTCACACCATCTTAATCTAATTGGGAAAGAAACATTTAAAATATTAATTCAAAATCGAAGAAACTGGTACCATGTCAAAACAAACAAAAAATCTATGTGCATTTTTTTGGGTCAGTTGATCTGTCAAACATTTTTCTAATTTCTTTTTTTTTTTAACCGATGGTTTTCATATTCTTCATTAGTTATTAGTATTCATTAGCAATTTAAACATACCATAAAAATAATTGCTGGTAAACTACCTGAAGAATCTCGAGTAGTCCCAAAATCGCAGTCCTGACATCCTCCATAGGAGATTCGGCCGTGTGCTCCCTCTCTGAAATGTCAACAGGTCCTGAACACACCAGAGAACGACTGGCAACCTAGAAAGCAGCAATCAGAAGACACTTGATACATTCTAGGGTTCTAGCTACGCAGTTTAATCTGCTCATACCCGCTCAATAATGTCCAACAGGCTGGTGAAGTGGTGGGTGTTACAGCCCTCAGCTAAATCCACCAAAAGCTGGGTAGCTTGTTTTCTTACGGCCAGGTCTCGGTCTTCAGCAATGCCACTAAGCTGGGGGATCACTACCATTTCTATCAGCTCATCCTGAGGGAGACAGCAATTATGAAATTCTATTACAATTAGAGTCATTCATTGTTGAAAAATAATCACTTTAGAACACTTTTCCATTTCCACTTTCTTACAATTGATTTATTTCACAACTGCATTTAATATGGCATCATCTGTGAGAGCATCAAATCAAATGAAAAATGTGTGAAACAAAAATTAAAAACATGGGCAACAGTATTTGAAATGATGAAGAGGGGTGCAACAATATTCAAATAAAATTGCATACATACCTCATACAGTTGCCGGTTAGTGCTTAAAACAAAAGACAGAATGTGAAGCACTTTGATCCTGATCACGCTGCGGCTTTCATTCCTTTTACGGAGACCATCGAACCATCATGAAACAACAGATTCAGAATGTGTGGGGGACAGAAGAATAGACAGTAGTGTCAAAATGTAAGAGAAATGTGTTCATCCTACCTAAAGAATTTCTCCATGAGTCTGTGAAGGCTCTGAATCCAGCCGTCCTTGGCGGGCTGGATTGACTGGGCCCTGTACGAGATGAGGGTCAGGACTGACGCATCCTTTCACACAAACATATAGAGGGTCAAAGATATTGTATATTAAAAAAAAAAGGGGGGGGGCTGCTAATATTATGTGGAAAGGCACAAGACTAACAGGTCTTTTGTCAGCACACTTCTCCACCAGACTGAAGAACTTTTCTGTGGAACCGTGGTAACCATTCTGCTCATGCAGCTCTTCTACTGTTGTCAACAGCTCATAAACGATTGCCTTCAAATCAGCACTGCCTATTGCCTATGAGGGCAAAAGAACATTCCGATGAAGAAGGGATTTTGCATTGACGAAATCGGGTTTGTGTGTTTGTTGGCGTGTGCCTGCGCTTGTACCTGAATCTGCTGCAACAGCCGCTCTATGATGCCCAGCAGAATATCCCAAGTTACAACTTGCAGCTCCTTGCCGTATTTCTTGATCAGTCGGGTGATAGAGAGGACGATTTCATAGGATACCACTTCGTTGGCACAAGACATGGCCTTAACAGAAGAGAGAATATCACAGCAGTCATAATTCTATTGTGTGTCCTTGTACTTTGTGAGGTAGTTTGCTTTATCCGGATACAATAGTGCGTTGAGCTATAGGTTTATTTCATTCATTGACTACATTCATAAATTTGGAAATTAATTCATTCCAGCCGTCCAAAAAGAAAAATAGCACTCTATAATATTATACTTCACAGAAATGTACGTAATTCAATGGAATTTTAAAACGTTTAATTTTTGCCACTTTTTCACAATGTGCTGCTCATTTTGGTGTTCAGGACAGACGTGCGCATACACAGTACCCAAGGCTCAGTTGCCTTCAGAGGTTCTCAAAATGGCAGGAAATATTCCTGCATGTAGTTCTATTTAGAAGGTAAAGAATATATGCCTAACAATATTCTTATATTTCTGTCTATGTGTGTTGCTACCATTTGTGTTTAAATATCCATTACTCAATGGATAACAAGAAAGTCACTTACAGTAGGTGCAAATTATTAGCCCATGGACCAGGAGTGATAAAGATATGAAATTATGACAAAAACACCATGAGTTGCTTGTGTTTTACCTTGTAAAAAGAAGGCAGAACCAGTGTGGGTGTGTTTTTGAGTGCAGGAAGCCTGTGTGCTCCCCACAGCGCCATTCCAATAAAGAACACAGCTCCTCTCAACAACGGCGCATCTTCCATGTACACCCTGAGTGACAAGACGGGAGGTTAGGGAGACAAATTCAAATGAGTGAACCACACCACAATCTGCAAAAATTAATTCAAAACAAAAATGTCATGGTAATGCTGAACAATTAATTTCTTACTTTGCTAATTTCCATCACAAAAAAAAGATGAGGGGTAAGCAATGTACATAAGAACAATATAAAAAAAGTTTCATTAGTTTAGTTGTAAAAGTGTGTATGTCACGGCAAAGATGTACCGTATTTTCACGACTATAATGCCCACTTAAACGTCTTGAAATTTTCTCCAAAACGGATGGGGCACCTTATAATGCGGAGCGCCTTATGCATGGACTGATAACCAAAAATCTGTAACTGACTGGGAGGTTTTTCTCACGACACGCTGCTTATATCGAGGAAAAGCAGATGTGAGAGGACAGCATGCGGACGTTACAGGGGGAATGGGAGGGGACGCGAAAGGAACGCCCCACAGAAGGTATATAATACCAGTATGTGTTTTGTGCTGAACATCGTCGTTTTGGATAAGGACCCCAAAAAAAGGCATCAACAAAGAGACACGATTACAAAGCACAATTTAAACTGCAGGTTATCAGTTACGTGGAGGAACATGGGAATCAAGCAGCTGGAAGAGAATTCAAGATCAATGAATCCATGGAATCCAGGAAAACAAGCTTTGTCAAGTTAAGACGAAGCTGAGTTTCCGGAGAATTGTGACAGGATTGTGGATGCTTGGGCTAACGTGTCTCCTTCCACTGTTGTTCGAAAAGCCAGCATCATATCTGAGGAGCCACACGGGAACAAGACCGACAGTGACAATGACAAAAGGGAACCTGGCATGTTTGATGGAGAACTTGCCCAGCTGTTCATTTCGGATACAGAAGATGAGGACTTTGATGGATTTGTGGATGAGAATGACCGCAAAAAAAAAAAGTGTGTACATCGCTAAATACTTCAATAAAGTACAACCCAACTCAGTTTTGCTCCCTGTGCCTTTTTAAATTGCGTGCATGCATATTACCGTATGTTTTTAGCTAGTGTCGCTATAGAGCTATATGCTTTGCGACGCTGAACATGCATGTAAATACTGTTGGAAGTGCATGTTTTGTTGTCCGGTGGTTGTGCTGTTCTGTTTGGTGTGGGGTAATGATTTTGGTTTGGTGTGATAATGACTGAGGATGGCGTGTTGACTGGTGACTTGCTTGCAACAGTCGTAGTGGGGGGAAAAAGTATTAGCTTGTTCTTCTGACAAAAATGAAGGTACACTTGTTCCTCACCATCTCATGAGCCCCACCATGCCTGCTCCCAATAATGGAGTGCGCCTTATGGTCGCAAAAATACGGTCATCAATTATCTATTCAACCATTATAGGTTGCAGAGATATTGTACAGTTTATATATTCAAGTATGAGCAGGACTACAGAATATTGCACAGGTTGTATGTTTTAATATGAAAGAAGGCAAAATTGTGACAATACCTCTCTTCCATGATGCGGCACATTGTGTAAATAGCACTGTGGCCAAGGTGAGTCCCACACACTTTCCTCATCAACTGGAGTAAAAATAGTAGCACGAGAAGAGGAAGCAGTTCATTCTTTTGCCCTTTCAAATTATGAGCATTAATATGGATTTCTACCTACATTCCAGCAGGATTCACAAAACTCTTTGACATTGACTGTGCGACACAGTGTGATGATGAAGACTCCAAGAGAGTCTGAAGGGAGGCAGTTGTAACACACCACTGCATCAAGGACTTGAAGAGCCACCTGAATTACAAATAAAAAAGGACCAGCTTCGTCAAATGCTGCACTCCATAACAAGGCCATGCAAAAGGTTTTGGTAAAAACTTTTTTTCCAAAATGTAAGAATTTTTTGTTGGTCCTTATTCCAAATATATGGTTTCGTTTATTCATATTCTGGAACACAACATGTAGGTGGATAGACAAATTGACATACATTTTGAATCACTTAAAGTGGGACTGTCATCCCTATAAACATTCTAAAATAGATATTGTAATGAAAAATACATATACCAGTATTCACTTCAATGTCTATATGAAAAAAAAAGTGAGCGGAGAGCGCGTCATTCATGCACAAAGTTGCGCAATTGAGTGTCCTTCGACATCCAAGTGGCCGCCATATTAGTCGAGATTTAGTTTAGATTAGTAGAGATATTTGGATTTTTCCAACGCCCCTTCTGCCACCAAAGCTCTTTTCGAAAAGGACATCACCACACAACTGAGTGAAGTTACCGGGGCAATATTACACTATTGTTTCGAGCCCTCAGGGAAATATTACACTATTGTATCGAGCCTTATTCAGATGACATCTCTCGTCCGGTCCATTTCCGTGGCGGAGATGAGTCATCGCGGCTCATCGCAGCCGGCCGGTGTGGCTTATGACAGAGCCGAGCGCTGCTGCTTTAAGGGGGGTGCTCACAGTCAAGCCAGGGCGCTTTGTGCGTCCACACGACTGAGTAACGCATTCTCGGCTGGGTTCTTCAGAGCCGCCCCTGTCGCAAAACCTGACACGCAGCCTTTGCAGAAGCTGTGACCGCCGAACACGGCGCCTCAGCCAGTGTGGCTGATTTTCGCCGCCACGGTATTTAAGGAGGAGGTGGAGCCGAGCCATGCTGCTTTTAGGGGTATGTTCAACGCTGACGCAGTACACGATGAACACTATCGAGACAAGGCTGAGTGAGACATTGTTGACTGGGCGACGCCCAAATTGACACATTTCATACGTGGATGTTTTGTTACGTTATGAGAGAGACCGATTACGTGGTCCGCCTCAAACTATTTTTTTTTGGAGCTGTATGCGCACATCAACACATTTCATACACGGATCTTTTCCTACGTTATAAGAGAACGATTACGTGGTCCGCCCAAAACTATTATTTTTTTTATTAGCTATATACACACCTACCTGTTATTTGGAACCCACGAAGCTATCATCCTCTGCGCTCGTGCAATCTAATTTTCACAACGAACAGGGTCTCTTTCAAACTTATGAAGGGTAATTCCATTCTCCCGAGTGTTCAAGCAATGTCCAGCAATGCAATGAGCGGCATTTTGGCTAACACGAAGGAACAACGAGCTACCTTCCCGGAAGTAAAACTAATGGAAACAAACGAGTCCACGAGGGGGCGCCGCTGTCCATTACGTCACTTCTTGCTTCTTCTTGAAAACAAATCCGTGAGAGGATTTTCATGGCGGGAGTTACAAAAGGCTGTATATGTCAAAATCATGTTTTGTGGTGAAAAAACACGTGGGACCATATTGACCGTGGGTTTTTCATTAATAATATACCAAAAATTATCCATTTCATGACAGGCCCACTTTAAGTAAAAGTAACCAACCTCTATATCTGTTGAAGAGGTTGTTCTGTTGCAGAGAAGACAGATTTTCCTGCGGAAACGCAAAAATTTGAATCGTGGCGTGTTACAAAATAAGGAAGGTCACCAACGTGGGCTCTTTTAACTTACTGAACCATGATGGAGACATTTTGGTCTAAGTAGCAGCTGTTGAATTTCACCAGATTAACAAGAACATAAAGAAAGTCAGAGGTAAGACCTATGTCCATCCACAACAGCACAAAGCGAGCTAAGGAAGAAGGGAAAAAAATAAGATTAGACAATATTTAATGATGTATGCAGGGAGAACTTGAAACTTGCTGAGTAGTGCAAAAAGGACAATTACTGCAACTGGCATTCTAATGGCATTAATATGAAGAGCCTAACAATGACTCCAGTGAAGCCTTTTTTAATTTCTGCTCATTCACCTATGTCTTCCTCAAGGTATGTGATGTCCTTCCCATTCTCAGTAAGAGCCTTAAAGACTTCCAGTCTATCAGAAAGATCTTCGTTGCATGGTTGATAGTCTCTGATCACATTGAAAAAGTAAGCTCTGAGGGCCCCGAGTCTTTCACCCTAGCAAAAGAAATGTGAATAAATATGTCTTTGAAAATAGATGTTAAGATACTGATGAGTTGTCTATGTTGTATGCATCAACCTGTCCCTGGATAATGGCTCTGAGCAGCTGAAGAACAGCATGTCTGGCCTCGGGAAGCTGTTCCTGTGTCAACATGTCCTCCACAGCTTTCCACACTGCTTCCACTGCATGCTGTAAAACGTACACACAGTACAAATGTAGGGTTTCGAGAAGTGACACTTGGCATCTGCCACAATAGGAGAGCACTCACCTCCTCAAATCTTTTTGTTTTGGCAAGTTCACAAATGTGATTTATTGTGCGAAGACGGTTATTTAGGCCACATTCAGAGTGGAGCTCCTGAAAACAAAAGATGGAGAGAGGGAGGTAAAAAAACAACAGTTTCACACATCCCTGTTCAATTGCCAGGTGTTTTGCCTAAAAATGAGAGGATAAACCATTTTAAAACTTTTCCACCTTGAACTACCTTGCTACAGCGATAGAGCCACGCAAACCAAGAAACAGGATGTTTACGTTGGGTGGAATTTGGGGGCTGCAAATTCAGCCCCTATTTTTTTCCCTTTCATATCCTCAATTTTCCTTCATAATTTTTTCTGAGGAGGCGTTTCGTAAACTGAATTTTACGTGACTAGCAATGTTTGTAGGTAGGAGTACTACTGTATATAGATATGTTCATTACATTGTGGTCCATAGATACCAATCACCTACTTGTTGAGCTATTAAACCCCTGAAAAGGATACTCAACCCACAAGGAACCAAGAGTTTATTTTGCTTCCCCATGAGTCACGTGACTGAATGCTGAATCCTGCTGAGTCAGCAAATGAGGACATTCATCCGGTTTCTCCTGTCTCCCTTCCTCCTGTGCTTCCCATAAACCCATTTGTTTTTTATTTTTGAGACAGTATGAATACTCAATGTAAAATTGCACATCATTAAAGCAACATTCATGATTATAACAACCAACCACCTGCACATTGAAACCAAGACCCTACCCGTCCGTCAACACAACGAACTGCTGTCTAGGCAGCATTTGCTTCAATGGCATCGACCAGGTCATCCAAACAGCGACCTGGTCCATCCCGTCCGACCACAGCGTCTCAAAATCTACAACATCTCTTGTTGGCAAACGGACATAGACCAGTTCGTCGGTACCAACGGACGGCGAGACGACCAACAATACAAGCGCGGACTAACTGAACTCCGCACATTGGCCGACACCAACACCAGGCTGGCCTACAAGCCTAACATCGTCCTTGGGCGCTACCTGCCTCCAATTCAAGACAACGAACGGTCTCTGCCTTGGGAAGCACGCTCCATTCTCGCCCAACTACGCTCGGGCTGCTGTCGCCTGCTGAATAGCTACAAACACCGCCTCGACAACAGTTGCCGACGTCTGCCCGGACTGCGGCACCGGGCCACACGATACGCAGCACCTGTTCAACTGCTCGGCGCGCCCTACTACGCTCACGGCAGAAGATCTATGGCGGCGACTGACCGAGGCGGCTGCTTTCCTACGGCTACGACACTTTCGCACGATTGTCTACGTCGACGCAGCAACACTGTCACGCTGGATATCACAACATTATATCAAAGGTGATACACAATGGTGTAAAAAATGTTTGCCCCTTCCTGATTTCTTATTTTTGTGCATGTTTATCACACTTAACTATGTGAAAAAGTTCTTTAGATCTCAACATGATGTCGATCTTTTGAAGATATTTTTGCCGATTTTGTCAGGCGGGTATAAAAGTGATTTCTTGAATGAGAACAAGTGTTCCAGTATCAGGCATGGGTGTGGCTAGAGAAATTAAATCTCTTTTACACACAAGCCATGTAGGTTGGATTTTTCAGAGTGAAAGCTTGCATGTCCCAGGCAGACAAAGAGAAGCTCATAGATGCTTTTATCACAAGTAGACTTGACTATTTTAATACTCTTCTTACTGGACTCCCCCCAAAGAGCATTAAAAAGCTGCAATTTTTTCAGAATGCTGCATATCAGGTTCTGACTAGAACAAAGGGCCAGGCTCAAAACATATTACTCCAATTCTAAAGACTTCAGACTGGCTCCAAGCAAGGTTCTGAATAGAGTTTCAAGTTCTGCTACAGGTTTATAAGTCACGAAATGGTTAAGGTCCTGAATACATGAAAGAGAGTGTGCAGTAGAGCTCTGACAGCTACTATCCCAGGTGAAATAATTCAGCACAGAGTCCAGTGCAAACATGGTGAAGCAGCATTTAGGGGAATAAGGGAATAAGTTGCCAACATATTGACGTCAGCCCCAAGAGTGAATGCTTTTAAGTCTAGGTTAAAAACACTTTTACCCACCACTATAAAGAATTTAAATTGAGAAGCTTACCCTCCTCCTGTTCATTTTTGTAATTATAGTACAATACTGTAGAAATAACAAGCAACTTGTCGACAATCACATTAACATCAACTTTAAAAAAAATCTTAAGTCATGCAGCTCTTAGGACACGCTGTACTTTGACATACAGGAAAAATCATTATAGCATACCTTGATGATATCAGCTGTAATGATGAACTCAGATTGTTTGTGGTCACTCTGTTTGCTAGGAGGACGTGGGGGTCCAAGCCCAAATATCCGGTTCACCTTGTCTTTTAAGCTTTCCTTGCTTGGTTGTTTATTCATTCTTTCGCAAAGGAGGGTACACAGGCTGCAAAGAGAGGGAAACACATTTTCTCTTCAAGATTTGTGTACTGAGTGCTCTCTGTTCTGCAGTATTGTTTTTGTTGTCACTTTTGCATATTATACACCAGACATCAACAATGCAGCCCTATGGGGGCACAAACCAGTGCAATCTGTAGGCCAGTCCCAAGCCCGGATAAATGCAGAGGGTTGCATCAGGAAGGGCATTCGGCGTAAAACTGTGCCAAAACAAATATGAGCGTTCATCTAAAGAATCCCATACCGGATCGGTCATGGCCCGGGTTAACAACACCCGCCCCCGGCACTGCTAACCTGCAGGGCGTCGGTGGAAATTAAGCTACTGTGGGTCGAAGACAAAGAAGAGGAGGAAACCCGATCCAGCATCAGAAAAAAAAAGGAACGCACAGAGCCTACAACTGAGTGTAGGGACTTTGAATGTTGGGACTATGACAGGAAAAGCTAAGGAGTTGGTTGACATGATGATTAGGAGAAAGGTTGATATTCTGTGCATCCAAGAGAGCAGGTGGAAAGGTAGTAAGGCTAAAAGTTTGGGAGCAGGGTTTAAATTATTCTACCACGGAGTAGATGGGAAGAGAAATGGAGTAGGGGTTATTTTAAAGGAAGAGGTGGCTAAGAATGTCTTGGAGGTGAAAAGAGTATCAGAGTATCAGTGATGAGACTAAAATTTGAAATTGAGGGTGTTATGTATAATGTGGTTAGCGGCTATGCCCCACAGGTAGGATGTGACCTAGAGTTGAAAGAGAAATTCTGGAAGGAACTAGATGAAGTAGTTATGAGCATCCCAGACAGCGAGAGAGTTGTGATTGGTGCAGATTGAGGTGCAGAGGAACTATTACAAGGATGGAGACATGCACTTGAAAGGAGAGGAATGAAGATGAGCAGAAGTAAAACAGAATATATGTGCGTGATTGAGAGAGGTGGAGGGGGAAGAGTGAGGCTACAGGGAGAAGAGATAGCGAGAGTGGACGACTTCAAATATTTAGGGTCAACAATCCAGAGCAATGGTGAGTGTGGTAAGGAAGTGAAAAAACGGGTCCAAGCGGGTTGGAACAGCTGGCGAAAGGTATCTGGTGTGTTATGTGACAGAAGAGTCTCTGCTAGGATGAAGGGCAAAGTTTACAAAACAGTGGTGAGGCCGGCCATGATGTACGGATTAGAGACGGTGGCACTGAAGAAACAACAGGAAGCAGAAATGGAGGTGGGAGAAATGAAGATGTTGAGGTTCTCACTAGGAGTGACCAGGTTGGATAGGATTAGAAATGAGCTCATTAGAGGGACAGCCAAAGTTGGATGTTTTGGAGACAAGATTCGAGAGAGCAGACTTCGATGGTTTGGACATGTTCAGAGATGAGAGAGTGAGTATATTGGTAGAAGGATGCTGAGGATGGAGCTGCCAGGCAAAAGAGCGAGAGGAAGACCAAAGAGAAGGTTTATGGATGTAGTGAGGGAAGATATGAGGGCAGTCGGGGTTAGAGAGGAAGATGCAGGATATAAGCTAAGATGGCAAAAGATGACACGCTGTGGTGACCCCTAACGGGACAAGCCGAAAGGAAAAGAAGAAGACACCAGACATCAACACTTGAAAAGGAGACGGCAGAATAATAGACTATAGTTTTTCTTAGTCACACTTGATAATTGAATTTAAATTGAAGACAAATCAAAAGAATATGACGAGTTAACTAAACACCTTCTTGAGTTAAAACATTACAGGGTGCTGTGCAAAGCAAACCTGACTAAAGACCGATTTAAATCACAATAGAATGCTTGAACTTGCCAACTGTTATAAGGTCTGTTTGTTCCATCAAAATCACATTGTGGTCAATTTAAATATATTGAGGGTTGCAACTGAGTAAAACACAAATCATAGGGAAGCCCAAATTTCGTGCAGTGAAATTTGTTAGGACCAAAAAATGCGTAAAGATTATGGAATACATTTGAATTTAAAGAATGATTGGCATGTCCACTTGACAGAGAGAAGCAGAGGGTAAGGGAGCAAAACAGATCAACAACCCCTCCTGGGCTTCCATTTAACAACGATATTGTTGTATGGTTGTGTCTGGCCAGAGCACATTGTCATCATTCCGACTAAAGGCGCAAATAAGACAATTGCATCATGGCGCTGCTGCTGACCCGCTAGCTTTACCACTGACTGCAGGAGGCTAGCATTTCTTGACTGGTAAACACCTCCCTCTCCTTGTCTGCTTGAACTACTCTCACCTTCGTAAACTTGAGTCCTTTTATGTGTCATTCAGTCACAGCTTCGTCTCTGCAGCTAAAGAAGTGCTGTGGCCATTGACTTCTGATTAAATGCACCCGCCCGAGGGTTGTCCTGTGGGAAGCACTTTCCTCCACTCCCCGTTCAGGTTCAGATGACACACGGATGGTCTGGCATGAAAACTTCCGGGAGGAGGGGACACGTTTGCTGTGCTTACCACTGGGAAATGTAGTTCAAGACTAGCCAAACACCGCTGTTTACAAACACATTGTGTTCATCCGATCATACGATCATATAAATACACCACTGTGATTTCCTTTCAATATTAATTATTTTTTTTTCTCATTTAAACCAGGTAGTGTTCACATTATCAAAGAGTTCACACTTTTTCCTCCCCCACAAAACACCAAACTGGCCTTAGTTCCGTGGTGTCCCTGCTTTCTTATCTTCCGGCGTGACGGGATTACGGCATGTTGTGTAATGTAGCGCGGTGTGCTAGAATGGCTTCTCCTTATTTCTCTCAAAATATCACAGTTGTCACCCGGAGAACTGAGAAGGCTCTCAGCTGCACTACTGCTGCTCCTCTCCTATCCAGACGAAGAGACGCTGGTGGCATTTCCTCGGTTGCTGTGAAAGTAGAGGAGGAGGAGACGAGAGTCTCCGAGCAAACACCCTCCTTGTCAGCAACTGGTAATGTTTAAGAACAAAATATTCAACTGCTCCTTTTTCCTTCCTGCATTGTTGAGGACTAGCCCGACTTTAGTCTATGTATCTTCGTGGAGTATTCTAATGGGGGGAATAGAAAAATAAAACCCTTTTGAACAAGTCTACACACCCTCCTGTAACCGGGGATGTGATACTTTTTAGAATCAACCAATTGCATTCATAGTCTTGTTAAATAGAAGACATTACACACCTTCCAACATATAACATACCACTGATTAACCCATTTATATATAATAAGTAAGATAAGTAAAAAAATGTTGTTGTTTTTTTTAAAAAACGCACCCCAATACACCCATAAGTATTCTTAAAGGCCAAGTGCCACCCTATAAACATTCTAAAATAGATATTGTAATGAAAAATACAGATACCATTATTCACTTCAATGTCTATACGAAAAAATGAATGTGAGCGGAGAGCGCGTCATCCAAAGTTGCAGAAGTGTCATTCTACGACATCCAAGTGGTTGCCATATTGGCTGCATCCTCTGTCCGTGACGTCACCCGAACATTCGCCAATGAAAACCCGCGGTGCACCCTAACTATGGGAGACGAATACGCCCCTTCTGACATGGAAGCTCCTTTCGAAAAGGAGAACACCACACAACCGAGTGAAGTTACCGGGGCAATATTACACAATTGTTTCGAGCCATATTCAGATGATATGCGATCACGGCCAAAACGCCTCCCGTCCGATCCACTTACGGCTCATCGCAGCCAGCCGGTGTGGCTCATATTTCAGCGCCGAAGTGGCTTATCACGGAGCCGAGCCGTGTTGCTTTAGGGGGTTGTTCACAGCCGCCGCAGAACGCGATGAACAACACCGTCGAGCCGGGGCACTTTACTGCGTTGTCGTCGTACCCGGCTGAATGAGGGAGAGCTGAGCCGTGCTGCTTTAGGGGGTTGTTCATAGCCACTGCAGTACGCGATGAACAACACCGTCGAGCTGGGGCGCTTTACTGCGTTTGTCGCCGAACACGGCTGAGTGAGTGAGTTTATTCAGCTAACGACCTCACATAGGTGCATCGGATTCAGAATAATACATGGAGTGGAGGGGGACCTTTAAAGGTGGACTAACAGCTCTTTGAGGGTCAGAATTATAGCTGATAGACAGGTGTTCAAATACTGATTTGCAGCTGCACCAGGCTCAGACCTTATACCATCTTGCCTCAATGTCTAGACGGACTACCTCACTCCAGTCTTAACACAAATCTTCATCAGATCTGCAAAGTACCATCCTGTTTGATACGCTCCAACATGATCCCCCTCTCCAAGAAACCTGCAACTACAGATCTGAATGATGACAGTCCTGTTGCCTTGACATCTGTGGTCATAAAGTCCTTTGAATGTCCAATATAGATGATTCTGATTCAAAGGCATTTGTCAGGAGCAAGGTGAAACATAATTTCAAAGGAATTAAATATGGAATAAAGACAATATCAAGGGGAGGAAATTGGACACAACTTTGACATTTTTAAGAAGTGGCTGTCTCTCCAAAATTGATGAAAAGATGGTAATAAAACTGGTCAAGGTGGAAACGGATGTGGAAAGATGTGGTGTGCTCCGATGACACTGAAGTTAAACTCATCACTTAAAGAACACCATACCAACGAGTAACGTGGCAGTGGCACCATCATGGTTTGGGGGTGCTTCTCTTCTATCTTGAGCTGGGGTCTAAGTCGAGGTGGAGGGAATTGTGAACATTTCCAAATACCAGTCAGGCTTCTGTTACTTTATTTTTATTTTAGAACTGCTGAACTCCATTTGCAATTTGGCCTTAATCAGCGGCACATTAAATGGTGGCAGTTGTTTGTTTACTTTTTGCTTCAACTGAGCTGTATGCTACAAGCCATATTAATGGTGGGACTTTGTCTTCTCATTTTTTTACATAACAAAAACATGACATTTGAACGGGGTGTGTGGAATTTCTATAGACGTGCTTTGCACAATGTGGCTAAATAAATCGTGCTTCTTTGAATATCACTCTCACTCCTTTATCAAGTTGAAATTCTTCATTTTCTCTGATCAGATTGTAGTCAGGACCGCCTTCACGTGGCCACCGCTCAACCAAAACTAGAAGCAGATTCTCTGTCGTTATCTTCACGTGGCCGCAGGCAGAGACAAATAAAGGTGGAATATGATGAGGGTCTTTTGCCGGCGAAGACGGAACACTGGCAACCTCCTGATTGGAAGAAACAGTTAGGGCATATTCGTGAAATGAGGAGGAGCCGTGATGCCCCCGTAGATAACATGGGAGCAGAGAAGTGCTACGATGCCGATGCTCCAGCTAATGTTGGTGTATATGCACTTTACATTTCTACATTCTAAATACTTAAAAAAAAATGAAAAAAAAAAAGACTTTTACATGTTTCTGAATATGCAGTGTGATGTATATGATGTCACGCAGGTGAGACGCTTTCAGGTTTTGGTGTCCCTGATGCTGTCCAGTCAGACCAAAGACCAGGTGACATCAGCTGCAATGCAGAAGCTCAAAGCTCATGGCTGTACTGCAGAAAAACTCCTGTCTACTGATGACGAAATGCTGGGAAAACTCATCTACCCAGTCGGCTTCTGGAGGGTAACGCCACAAAATCCACAATTAAAAGCTCTTATAATCGGTGTGCAAATCAAACTTCCGCTTCCTTAATGTTGCCATTTAACAATTTCTCTGAAGAGCAAAGTGAAATTTCTGAAGATGACAGCAGCCATGCTTGTGAAGGATTATGGAGGCGACATCCCAGACAGCGTGGAGGCGCTTGTCCGTCTCCCAGGGGTTGGACCCAAGATGGCTCACCTTGCTATGGATATTGCCTGGAACCAAGTGTCTGGCATAGGTAGGCACACATGTGGAATCACTTTTCAGTCAAATCAAATTCAAGTAAAGCTGCCATTGTCACAGTTGCATTTTTATGTGTAGAAATTTATGGGGCATCAGCATATAGGAAGCAAGTCTACATTCAAGAAGAAATACTTTAATACACTCACCTTTTTTGGAAATCTTCAGACCAAAGTAGGGTAGTTGTCAGCCAACTTTGAGGTTGCAGCATCAAAATGTGTTGAAATTCTTCTCACAGGCGTAGACACACACGTGCATCGGATTTCTAACAGGCTCGGCTGGCTCATGAAGCGCACCAAGAACCCCGAAGCGACACGCAAGGCCCTACAGGAGTGGTTACCTAGGTAAAGTCTCTGACCATTAAAATCTGTTCAACCAGTCTCTGATTTGTTAGTAATAAATAATCCTCAATTTCCCAGTACAGTATAGGTATTAATGGCACCGTTATCGGAAAAACACCATGATACTGGAATCAATAACCGTTTTCATGCACAAAGGCTTTTAAATCAAATACATAGTTTACGAAGGGTATTTTTGCTACCAGGAATGTAAACTGAACAAAATAGTAATGTGATCGTATTCATTGTCTTGTGTTAATCCTTGATAACGTTTACAGGGATCTCTGGAGCGAAATTAACTGGCTGCTTGTGGGTTTTGGACAGCAGGTTTGCCTTCCAACCAACCCCCTTTGCTCCCTGTGTTTGAACCAGCATGTGTGCCCGTCCGCTCACCAGAGTTCTCCTCCAAAGCGGCTAAAAGCTTCGAGTGTACCCTCTTCCCGCCGAGCAAAAGAGGAATCTGGACAAGAGACTGATGTTAATGAGGCGAGAATAAAAGAAGAGCCACAGACTGTTAATCAAACCACAATGAAAAGGAAACTGAGAAGCAAGATTAATCACTAATTTAAACTTTCTCTTGGATTATGTTTAACATCGTAGATTGATTTAGCCACTTAAAACAAAACAAATAGTCTGCTGTTGTTGCTGCCGTGGGAAATAGTGCCGACGTCCATTTAGAGCCTCACATTACAAGATTTTTTTTTTTTTCTGTCCACTTCAATCCAATCCGTATAAAATCGCACAAAGGCAATTTTCTTAGTGGAGCACAATTTGTACACAAGGTAATTCAAAATGCTTTATAGCCATGTGAAAACAAAGGGAAGAAGGAATGTAAAATAATTCCATAAAAAAAAAGAATTCATTAAAAGAGAGGAGTGCAAATAAAATACTTTCAATTGTCCTCAAGGCATTGAACCGATCACGACTGGACTGTTTTGGTAATATGGTATCAATGTACTGCATATGCGTACCGTACATTTAAATATAACTTGTGTTAGAGTTGAGCCCTCACTCGGATCTTCTGGAAAAGTTCGGTTCTCAATCTTTTTGGACGTGGCACACACATTGGACACACATTTTTTTATATTGTCACTGAGTCGTGACCACTTACAGAAGTTAAAAGCAATAAAGAATGTATTTTCAAAAATAGCTTTTGAAAAAAATGAATGTTTTCAAGTCATGTGTAACTGCTCGTGTATGCGTTTGAATTGCCCTTTCAGAGACCTGTATTAAGAAATTAATGAACATTTGCAAAACATTTTTTGTTTTAATAAAGTGCAAAATGAACGTTTTATTTTTAGTAAATGAAGCCTCCACACAAAAGTAAATTAATAATATAATATTTCACATTGAACCTCATAATTTCCAGAGTTCCTTGGAAGACTTTAATTGCGCCTACCTCCATATATGTGGTGGGGGGTCTGTGTCCACAGGGGAATTGACTGGCACTTTTGCCCCCTGGCTGGGTGTCTTTCTTGTTGACCCCGCCTCCTATTTCTCCTATTTCTGCTCTATCTGCACTTCTCGTGTGTCTCAGACAGCAGAGGACGCCCGCTTGACAAGAACAATTAAGAATTAGCCGTAAAAAGCATCTTTGTAATCTCTGATCTCTGCTAATACCGCGGGACTACTGGCCGGGATTAACCTTTATCTCTGATTTTTTGACACCGTGGTTTTTATGCTTCACTTCCTTACCATTTATTTTGTTTTGCACGATGGGTTACGCATTTATTAGTTTTAGTCAAGTTCTTTTTTTGTGTGTGTGGCGATTGCGGCTCTGGAAAGGAGCCACATGATGCGTCGCGGTGATGATCTTTTGGGCACAAGGGCACGGGAGCGCTGCCTTGTCTTGGATTAAAAATCTGTGAGCACCTAAACGCGACTCGTTTATTCTCCGGAGACTCCCGAACTTGTCGGGCGCTTCTGAGCTGCCGGAATGGACTGCGAGCTGAGGCCCAGGGTGTGCTACCTGGTCAAAACTGAGCACGGTTACGGGTTCCACTTGCACGGCGAGAAACTGAAAGGGGGCCAGTTTATCCGCAAAGTGGAGCCCGGCTCCTCGGCGGACCTGGCCGGCCTGAGACCCGGCGACCGAGTGGTGGAGGTGAACGGCGAGAAGGTGGAGAACGACAGCCATCAGCAGGTGAGTCCCACGTCGCTGGACGGGCGCATTGTTGCGTTGGGGCTCACGTCTCGGAGCCACAGACAATACATCCCTACCTGTTGGACCACTTTTTGCATCGCCTGAGGAGAAGGAGGAGAAGTTGACCCATACTTAAACGAGCCAGTGTCAAGGGGATTACTGGATTTCTTATTAGAAGGAGCAGAACCATCGTCGACAACCATTGAATTATTTAAGGGTCTCTCTCGGTCCTTTGGAGTGGTTTATGTTTTATGTTGAAGCACGAACTTTTATTTACACCCAAATTAATTCATAACATCCACTTAATTCAATCTGCTCGCCTTTGTTTAATTATCACCTTGTTCCGAAATTGATGCACGTCATCGACACACATTTGGTATTTTATTTATTTATTTTTTTTACAATGGTGGTTTTCATATCTAAATCTATGGTAAGATTAAACAAATTCCATGAATCATTCCCGTTACGGGCGGTATGGTAGTGCAACTAGTTAGAGCCTCACAGCTCTGAGAACCGGGATTCAAATGCCGGTCCCACCTGTGTGGAGTTTGCATGTTCTCCCCGTGCCTGCGTGGGTTTTCTCCGGGCACTCCGGTTTCCTCCCACATCCCAAAAACGCATTAATTAGAGACTCTAAATTGCCCTTCGGCAACCAGTTCAGGTACCTTGCCTCCTGCCCGAAGAAAGCTGGAATAGCTTCCAGCGCTCCCGTATCCTTTGTGAGGATAAGCGGCTCAGAAAATGGATGAATGGATTTGAGTCATGTTCGTTTTCAAAAACTGCCCAATGTCCCGAAATCAAAAGTGGATCAAATTATTCTTGCTGCCCTGACAAAAAAAAAAAAAAAAAGCACCAAATTTCATTAAAAAATCTGTTATAGCAATATTGTATGGAAATGATATTAATTTTGTTGCTATAATTTATAAGTACAGTTCGTAGCAAATTATTTTAAAACCGTTTGTTTTTTGCTTTAAGAAACAACATACGAATGCAAGCATTTTGCACTTGTTGGCCGTAAAACTCCATGAACTGCGTATATTTCCTATGTCGAGGTGGTGGAGCGGATCAGAGAAGTACCTCACCGGACCAGGCTACTGGTAGTTGACCGACACACGGATGACTACCTTCGCCGGTGTGGTCTGGCTGTCACAGAGAATTTAGCCATCGAGATGGGGACCCTCTCTCCACGTTCCTCGTGGAGAGCCACACCATCAACCTCCCCCTTACCTGGGGAGAATTTGGCCAAGTCCCCTATATCCGACCGCACACTTCTTGCTGCAAACTCACCCAACCTTTTGATCCCAAGAGGCAAGCTGAGGAGGTCTTCAGTCACCTCAAGTACTGTGACAGACGCAGAGGTAAGCACCTTTTTGATATGGTCTCAACGGCAAGAAAACAGTCAAAAGTACATCGTGGGAGCATTCGGGTGGAGGTGCAGCAATTAACTGGCTAGCACTATTTTGTCTTATACTGGACTTTTTGTGTGCATTATGGATGAAGTGTGTATTTCCATGACATTTTATTTAAATGATGAGCTGATGATTTCAATGATTTAAAATACAATTTGTCAAGAATCCATATAAAAACAACCAAAGGCGGGGCCAAAAACGAGTTTGACGCCCTCATAAAATGATCTATAGTTGTGGTCAGTCCTGCGATTGCCTTGGCGCGTACTCTGTCATGCACACATCTCGGCTCACGTAGACTTTAGCTTCCCACGTGACCCTGAACAAGGTATGCGGTATAGAAAAGGGAGAGGGGTCGTACTTTTGAGGAGACAACAGCTGCCCACTAGGGCACTGGTCTCAAAAGTCTTATTTTTTTTAGCCGGATGAGATTGAATTTACCTGTAGGAAAAAGTTAAAGGCAATGTCTTAATTGTATGAAGTACGGTGACATCCATCAAAGGACAAAAATTGTTCCCAATTTTTTTTTCTTTGGTGTGAAAAAAAAAGAAAATGTGCACATTGCTGAGTCTCGAGTTTAATACGGTGAGTTTATTGGTTTCTGCACACATCCATCATGCTGTTATGTAATGAGCCTGTGTGTCATTGATGACACGCCGTTGAACCTGACGTCTGCCGACCCATCATGGATTTGAGCGTCGGGATTTAATCCCAAAACAGTGCCAGAGTGTCTGGCAGCTTCTCTCGGGAGGTGATGACCATCAACAAGGAGAAAATACATCAGGAGAGAGAGAAGAACATGCTTACACATTTTTTTTGTCACACGATGCAACTTTTCTTTTTGCCTTGTAACACTGTGTCCCGCAAATGATGTGTTGACGATGCAGTTCTCTGAGGCGTGGTCATTTCAACTTTGTTTGTATTGAATTGACAGACGGCGAGCTCTTTCTGCAATATTGTGATAACACCATACACATTTTGTTCACACCTGGCGAGTGTATGCAACTCAGCCAAATATCCTGCAAAAGCAAGCAAATTAAGCAAAGACATTTAAGTGTGAAGAGATACTCACGTGTACAACCTTTTTTTCCCGCCTGTAAGAGTGGAACCATCAAAAGTTAAGTTTGTGTATTGCAGTCCACTGTTAAAATATTGTTACATTTTTAGGCAAGAGTATTGGACATTTGGCTTCCAGGGATTTAGTGGGATCTCTGTGCAAAAAATTATTTTGTTCTGGTTTGTTGCAAATTCATGTGATTGAGGTCCAAACTCGAGGGCTCTCTTTCCTCAGAATATAACCGAATGGCACACGTCAACCACAGAGTTTAGAAATTGCGTTTGGAGTGAATTTCTGAATGTACCTTAAATTGCCAAAAGGATTCACTCAGTCGCATCACATTTTAAGTGACATACCATTCTACAATCGTTTAGTTTAAAATGATGTTGGTCTAACTTCTGCAGATATGACATCTTGAACTCTACTGGGAAGGCTTTCCACAAGGTTTAGGAGTGGGTTTATGGGAATGTATGACCATTTTTCCAGACATGCATTTGTGAAGTTACGGGCAGATGTTGGATGAGAAGGCTTCGCTCGCGGTTTGAGCTCCAATTCATCCAAATGTGTTCTATAGGGTTGAGGTCAGGATTGTGCAGGCCAGTCAAGTTCATCCACATCAAACTCTTTCATCCATGTCGATATGAACCTTGATTTGTGCACTGATATGATACTACAGTCATGTTGGAACAGGAAGGGCCTTCTCCAAGCTGTTTCCACAGAGTTGGAAATATTCTAACTAGTCACCCTTGAGCTCCATTGAAATCATAAAAAAAATGTTGGGATAGTCAAATCAGTTTGAGGATTACTCAATTACCCCTGACACTGTCTCACAATATTAGATATGTGTTTTAGGAATAAAAGCTTGCGTGTTGATGAACACTGGGCCTACTACACTACTGTCACATTTATGTATCTCATTTATGTTGGTTGGCCATTATAGTGATACTTGGAGAGGTTCATGTTTTCACATGGTACTTGGTGTGAAAATTCACTGGATATGGGTATTGTTGGAAGAAAGCGAAGATTATCAAACATTTATTGAGGGGCAGAATGTGTCGTGTTTGAGTGAAACATGAAGTCATGTTCAGGAAACGTTGTTCTTGAACAGTATTCATTTCAAATAAACCACATTTTTGTGTTAATATACGTATTGGTACTTGATTTTGGCACATATTCAAATGTAAGTACTTGTATTTACTCAGCCTGGGTAAAAGTAGTATCAATGACTGCCAAATATGGAACATTCCTTCCGTTGAGATTCTGGTCCAGGCCTCAGATTTAAAAAATGCATACATTATTGGCATTAATCCTATTTTGTCATACTCCTTTTAATTGTACCTGAACACGCCATTATCACAGAAGTAATAACTTGTTTCTTTTACGATGTGTGGTTATAGTTTGAACTGGTGTAGAACTGCGCGACATCTGCAGTGTTTGGAATGAATGTGTTGGAACACAGTTAAAAGTTTCCATAGGCGGCAAGCCCCGATCTTCTGGTGACGTCTTGATTTGAGCTGACTTCAGAACACTCTGTCAGAGAAGTGTTTGGGCTTCAAACAAAGTGAAGCGTGATCATCAGGACTGTGCTGAAATCAAACTGTCACTGTGTTGAGCCGCAGGCAGGGTAAACAGTGGCGGCGGCTTGGCGGTTACACTTCTCTTTCATATTCCTGGTTAAAATGACCAAGTTTTAAATAAACACATAGTAGATTGCACACATCTTCGATGACATGAACACTCAGTCTTTGCCAAACAGCTTTTGTTATGCGTGCATGTGTATAAAACTTCTATTTTAACTGTATGTGGATTTCACGATCACACAATCTTAAAAAAAAAGGCAAGATCCGTCACAATATTTTTTCAACGCTACAGACGATAGCCGTTCTCGCTTATTCCTCCAGTAGGATTTATTTTCTTGACCGCGCTGCTTAATGGTTCACATTTGTCATACCTGTAAACACAGACAAGATTTCATTGTTGCATGAGGTTAGCAGACACCCAAATAAAGGCTCGTGTCACCACAGTTTGGCCCGATAGGTCACACATCCACATGCAGTACACATACAGCATTAAATCATTTTATTCAAATTATTTATTGAAACAATAGCAAATCAATAAAGAACATCAGTGCTGAACAACCTCCAACCACATTTTCCCTTGGTTTTGCCATTTATCCTGTATTATTTCCACTTTTTCTCTTGTATACAGATATTTAGATGTTTGTCTTGTCTTAAATGAAAATAATGTTAATCATAGAATCACAATCATGTGTCACGGTGTTATCATGTTAGTCGTCGCGATTTTCAATCAGACCGTAGAGTAGGACTACGCAAGCACGTAAAACATTTGTGTATAAGGTGTGTCAGAACAGGTCTTGGACTGGTGTCACAAAAGATGTACTACTAAAACCTTCCCTGCCATACCTCCATCCACTCCTGGTAGGATTCTTCAGGGATCCTCCGCAGCGTCATCATAACGGCTATCTTGATGTCGGCCTCATCTTTTTTCATTGATTGCTTTGTAATGAACGTATGAACACATAACAGAGATCCATCCATTTTCTTAGCCACTTATCCTCACGAGGGTCGCGGGAGTGCTGGAACCTATCCCAGCTGTCAACAGGCAGGAGGCGGGGTACACCTTGAACTGGTTGCCAGCCAATCGCAGGGGACATGGAAACAGACAACAGTTGCACTCAGAATGACATCTTGGGGCAATTTAGAGTGTCCAATTAATGTTGCATATTTTTGGGATGTGGTAGGAAACCAGAGTGCCTGGAGAAAACCCACGCAGGCATGGGGAGAACATGCAAACTCCACACAGGCGGGGCCGGGATTTGAACCGTGGTCCTCAGAACTGTGAACTCAACGCCACTGTGCCGCAAATTGTGAATTAAAATATGAATAATTTTTTGGGGTCCCCTCTTCATGCTAAATTGAATTAAATACATGCTGAAATATGTACCAAGAAATCGTTGTGGATATTTGTACAGGTCAGTGTGGTTTGAAGCATGTGTCTCAGCTGGGTTGATCCAATGTGACAAAAATAATAATCAGCTCAATTGTACTGTATCTAGATGTAACAACAACATCACAAATGGAATTGTCAAAAAATACCAGAAAGGCACTTCTAAACCTTGTGAAAAGCCTTCCCAAATGATCTGAAGCTGTTAGAGTTCCCAAGAGTGGCCCAGCTTCATACATCCATCCATTTTCTTCACCCATTATCCTCACAAGGGTTCCAGGCAGTGCTGGACGCTATTCTAGCTGTCAACGGGCAGGAGGCGGGATACACCCTGAACTGGTTGCCAGCCAATCGCAGGGCACATGGAGACAAATAGCTGCACTCACAATCACACCTAAGGGGAATTTAGAGTGTCCAATTAATGTTGCATGTTTTTTTTTTTGAATGTGGGAGGAAATCAGAGTGCCTGGAGAAAACCCGCGCAGGCACGGGGAGAACAGGCAGGTCTGGGATTGAACCCGGGACCTCAGAACTGTGAGGCCAAAGCTTTACCCGCTAAGTCCCCGTGCCATCCAGCTTCATACATTCTGATTAAAAATGTGATCTTTCCTAAATTCCTATCAGAGTCAAGCCAGGTGAGTGAATACTTTTGGCAATATAGTGTAGGTGAGTATTACAGTTGTCGATGTCCTTTCTAATCCACTGGAGGGTCACTATCCCAAGGTACCCTAGCGACATTGACTAATGCATGAATCTGGCACGGAATACTCACATCCGGTGTCATGTCAGGCTGGTGAGTCATGTAACGTGGCCAAACACGTCGGCGGTCATTAGGCTCCGGGTTGCTCAGACAGATCCACTTTGTCGCCGCTAATGAGGCCTTGGTGGGACAATTACTTCAGTATCATATGCCTGGAATCACAAAATACATCAGACACACATTTACAGATGTATACTTTATTGCCTATAAGATTACGCAAGGTTAGAAAGTGATGCAAGCTATACTGTATGTTGAGTATACTGTATATTTGTGTGATTTGACCCCCCCCCCCCCCAAAAAATGGGATTGGGTGTGGTGTTTCTCATAGCGCCGTAGACTGGCTATAGGGCAGCTACTCTGGGGTCAATTCCGACTTGGTCCCATTCTCCAGTCACCGATTCTCTGTGATTAAATGGCGACCAGTCCAGGACAGGGAAAGGCGCCAGCTCACCCGCAACCCTAATGAGGGAAAGTGCGGTAGGAACGGCTGGATGGAGTAATTTGCACAAGTCGTGATTGAAATGCGTTTTTCATTTACAGCTTCGGTAACATTTCCCCCATTTGAAATTTGATTTTACCCAGCTGCAGATGGAGGCCTCTCCAGAGCCGTCGACGGAGCTCCTCCCTCGCCTGTGTCACCTGGTGAAGGGGGACAAGGGCTACGGTTTCAACCTGCACAGTAATAAGGCAAAACGTGGACAATTTGTACGCTCAGTGGATGCCGGTTCACCTGCAGAGAGAGCGGATGTGCGTCCGGGAGACCGACTGGTGGAGGTACGCACATGCACGGAGCTCTTCATGGCTCTCCCTGACAAAAATGACCCACATGTCAAGTGAGGACTCAGGAAATCAGAACCATCACTTTCCTGATGAATTAAGTCTGCACTCTGATTGGCTATGTAATTGGATTAAAGCAGATCAAATGGAATTAAGAGTGTCTTAGACTGGAAGTGAGCGAGACGGTCTTTACAGGGTGAAAGGCCGGAAATTTGATGTTGGATAACTTGATAAAGAAATGGAGGACAGGGACAGCTACATTGTTGTTTTTAACTGTAAATCACAAGCAGCAACATGTTACTTCTATTCATGATACTTTGTGGAACTTGTCACGCAACTCCACCTGCCTCTACTCAAATTTCAATTTTTAATCTGCTTGTGTTCTGTGAAGTGAGACATGCCTCCCACAGGCCATGTTGCGTAAGAGCTACTTCTTCCAAATCTCGGCTCTTTTTCGTTAACATCACTCAGTCCTACTTCCCGTTGTCCTCACGGTTTCCCTTTCCGTGTCTTCTGCTTGGCAGGTCAATGGGGTGAACATCGAGGGTCTGAGACACTCCGAGGTGGTGGCCTTCATTAAAGCAGGAGAGGGAGATGTACGCCTCCTAGTCGTTGACCAGGAAACAGATGAGCTCTTCCACAGATTGGGAATCACGCCCACAGCACGACATGTACTGTATATTTCAGTTTTGTTTTTTTGGTGGGATGTTTGCCTTTCAACCACATTTGTGCATATAATCAAGGGGTGACAGAAAAGGACTCATTTTGTACTGAAGCAGAAGGACAGACACTTGTGTGGAAAAAAAGTGCTGGGAATAGATGTACTTATTCACCCCCAGTGCTCAAGTGAAAAACAAAAATATATGAGTCCAGTTAAGAGAAATAAGCCAATTATAACAATTGAAAAAAATAAACCTACTCATTTGGGTTTTTTTTCCCCAGATGAGGAGGACAATATTTAAACCCCAGAAGCAGTTGATTTTTAGGCTCGCTCAAGAAAAGGTATTCACCCCTAACAAACAATTTTATTAAATGAGGCCATGGATAGGGGTGGAGTGGGGGTGGGGGTTTAGTCCAGGGTGTATCCTGCCCAGTCAGCTTGGACAGGCTCCGGCTCACGTGTGACCCTCAATTCGTTAAGTGGTAGAAAATGGCTTAACAGACAATCATTTGATTGCTCATCTCACCATCTTTCCTATTTTTTTCTCCTTTCTATGACTCACAGGTCTATGTGGACAATTCAGGTGTAGAAGCTGCCTCGTCTGCCCCTTCCCCCACCTCCACTGAAGCACCAATCATACATGTGACACTGACCGACTCTTCAATCACAAACATGTCCTCCAAACAGAGGGCCAGTGGGAGTTGTGCGTCCCAATCCTCAACCAGCTCTACAACTCGTTCAGAGATTAGTAGCTCTGACATTAGTTTTCAGGTAAGAAATATTTGTGCTTGTGTATGTGTGGACTCCAAATGATGACCAGTTACAGTATGTACAGTAATTGAAACATGCAAGTGTGTGTGTCTTGGAGGTCCCCGATGAGGACGACAGAAGAGTTTTGGACCCTTTTATGAACAGTGGCCTGCGTTTGAGTCCTACAGCAGCTGAGGCGAAACAAAAGCTTCTTGCTCGACGTGACAAAAAGAGGGCGCCCCCTATGGACTGGAACAAGAAACAAAAGATCTTCAGCAACTTCTAATGTCCCAGAGACACAAAATAGAAGCACGATTTGTTGCATGATTGTTGTTCCTACACTGTAGTTATTCCTAATTCACGAATGAGAACAAAGTAGTGCAAGCAATCACCAGACACTAACGAACATGGTGATATTCTGAACTATGCAATATACACAATACTGTGTTGTTTTCTTTCATTTAAGGGTGGAAGAATTGTCTCCCAGAGTTGCTCTTAGCTTCAACTGCATGGTTTGCACCGTTGGATTGAATGTTCTAGATGACAATCATTTTATTGTGGAAGGCTCTGTGACAATGGTCACTTAGAATCTCCACATACGGATACACGTTGCCAAGATCATGTTGGCATCTTTTGGCACCCTAAAAGGCCCTATTATCTCACTCCCCATTATTCCATCCCAAAATATTCCTCCACCTCCTCCTTGGTGGCATTGCAGCCTTGTTGAGACATGTTGACCATCCCCAACTCCAATCAGTGAATTGTTTTGAGTCATTCATGTTTATGTGTCCACTGCAAACGTTTCTCCTTGAAAGTAATGGACAGCAGTGGTTGTGATGGTGTGTTTAAAAAAAAAAAAAAAAAAAAACAGGCCTAATGGGGATGCTATAAATTAAAGGCCATAGCTCTCTAACTTTTTGAACAGACTTTTAGAAATAAATTTTTCTTCATGATAGTCATTTTTTGCAAAGAATCTGTACTTCAGTTTTTGGAGGTGGGCAAAAAAAGAGTCACATTAAATCAATGGCAAAAGTCTGCTCAATACCAAGAATACTGTAGACTAGGAGTTACCAAGATGGCGCCCACAGGCACAAGATAGCCCACAAGAACTCAGTGAGTAGCCTAAACAGATACAGTAAGCAGTCAAGGGTTGTCACTTACCAGTGTAAGGAAGAAATTTAAGGAATCCTTAAACTTTCAGTCGTTTTGGTTGTCAAATTTCAAACAAAGATGCTGTACAAACTACATTAAAACCAGACAATATATTTTTACTGTGATCAAATAAAGACTTTTTTTTGCCATGTAATGTCAATTGTGGACATTAGAGAATGAGTAGCAAGTTTTTTTTTTGGATACGTAACTGGGAAGCATATGTAAATTGAGAGATTCTCCTTTTAATGTTCAAAGACCAGATTTTTTTATTTTCAGCCCCAAAACAAAGAAGGCTGGGCTGGAGACTGGTGGGAACATTTTTATTACAAAACTCTTGCTTTGGTTCACATCATAGATTTAAGCACACAAGATTTTAAGCTCTGGCATTCCCATTCCCACACAACCGGGGAAAGTGGCTGATTTAAGTAAACAACAAAAATGTGTCAGTCTTTCCGTCAAACATCATGCTCTTTATTCAATATATATACTGTATGGATATTTTTTTTAAAAAAACCATCCTCTCCACATCTCGCTTGTTTACTCATAAGTTCCCATTTTTGGCACCAGTTTGGAAAACATTCACAATAACCCACTAAAATGTAAAATACATCATTTTGTACAAGCGTTAAACTTAATTTGATTGCATTAATAAGCGCAAACTTGGATTTGGATTGTCTTATATTTTAATAAACATTTTTGAATCTCAATGGTCACAGTTAAGGTCAAATAGAATGTCAGCATCGAACCATAGACGATAACTTGCGAGAAGAAGATAAAAATCCCTTACCATAATAAAAATGTTGAAATTCACTACTTCTCGCACTGTATAACAGATGGTGTTTCTCTTCAGTACTGCTTTTTGGCCATGTCCTAGCCCCCCCAATAAATAAACACTACCTTAATGGGTAAATGCCAGTTGTATGGAATCATTGTAAAACATGTCAAGCATCCAGTTATGCAGACATGTAGCAAAAACACAGGTGGGGAGCATGCTCGCTCACAGATTAGGCTGGGGCAAGCAATCAATCTCTAGAATTACAGTTCAATTTCGCTCTTTATGCAAACATCTTCAATTTAACTAAATCATGCTTAAAGGCAAACGACTTCTCATGCAGTATCTCTCGAACCGGCACGCACACATACACACTCAAACAAGCAATATGGCAAGGTTAGTCATTGTAAAAGTGCGGATTAGTCGCAGTTTCACAAAGTTGATTTTATTTGCCATTTAATATCGGGATAGTTTTTTCTTTTTTTTTTTGCAAGTCAAAGACACTTAAGTTCACAGTGCAGAATGACAAAACACTGACATCAGGATAAACGTGTATGGGTAGGGTTTAAAAAAAAAGTCTGTACAAAAAAACATCAAATAAAAAGTGCAAAAACAACACTAACTGAAAATGAGCATTTGTTATTGTGTAATTACTTATTAACAAGACATAGGTAGCAGCAAAAAAAAAGTGGACTAGATGTAAAACATCATAGATATTTGCTTAAACTATCAATATGGCAGCAAATGAAATATCAATACAAATGTAGAACTGACCACACGTGTGTATACACACACATATACACGCACGCGCACACACTCAGTCACAGTTAAAGGGTGCCAAGGACATTGCGGTGGGTGTCAAGTTTAAGCTCAGTACCATTTCAAAAACAAAGCACAATTTACTATTTGACACAGAAGGATGAAGGGTTTACAAACATCACATGCACGCACGTAGATTTATATACACACTTAATTCTCATGAACACAACTCATGATGTGATTGGTTCGCTATAATTTCCTCCCCTTTGACGAGAAAACTAAACGTGTTAGCCCTAATCCTCCCTTCACGGAGGAGTGGTGTCTATGAAGCAACAAGAGAGACAATAGAGGGTATTCTCTCTCTTCAGATCAGGTAGAAAATGTGACAATAAATGTCGATAATGGATAGTTGTGTGAAGCAGCACTGTGGTCAAAATGAAAGTAAGAAAACATTGATGGCGGACAGTCAGGTTATTTTACAGCGATGTAGAATTCGGAGATAACAAATGATGTAATAAGTGTTGAATCCTATTCCCCCGGAAAGTATGCTATCACCCTGACAATGAACAGAGTTAAGACACCAGTCTGTCTCTAACTGCATGCAATAGGTTGTAAAAAGTCCATAGTATCGTGCCACCCCAAGTCAATTCCAAGTACTGCAAGCGCAGTATAATGTGCAAGTGTAAATGTCGATAAAGGTCAGTCTGTCTTGTCTGTCCATTGGTCAAGCTACTCTTGCGATTAAGAACCCTGATAAAAATCGCACTGTTCCTGTCCTCCCAGCCCGGTAATAGACAGGTCCGTGGCTGATAATCCCTGCCTTGTTAATGAAGTCCCTCCCTCTCATTCCCTGAACTTTCTCTATTCCGGTCTCTGTCCCTGCCTCCCTGATACTCGCTATGTTGCCACCCTTCCAACTCATCTCTCGGTCCCACTCTCTGTCCCTACCAGTTAGTTCTTCTGTGTCGGGTCCCTGCCTAGTTAATCTAGAGGTGTCCCCCCCGCCCCTCCCATACCCTCCCGCCCACCCTCCGTCTATGGACAAACACATAAGGGCATGTGGGCCGTCCTTCAGGGGGAGCGGCCATAAGCGTCCCTCTCCCTCCCCCCAGATCAGGGCAGTGCAATACACAGATGGATGAGTTTCCCATTCACCCTCCTCCTGCTGGCTCACCTGCAAAGACAAGGACGATGACAACAAGATGTTACTTTGTCCTCCAGACAGCATACCGTGAGAAATAGCACAATTTCACGTAATTAGTCAAAACTATCAATTACAACAAATATTGCATCTTTGTTCATCTATCAATGCCAGAAATGTATAGTGGGAGGCAAAACAATGAGATAATTAGCTTTTCTACTAGATGGCATATAAACCTGTCTATTTTGGTCTGTTCTATGAGTTTCCCTAATGTAAAATATGTGCTTTGGCTCCAAAATATGAATAGTAGGTTAAATGAAGACTTTAAATTGCCTATAGGTCTAAACGAGTGCGCGAATAGGTGTCTGGCGACCAGCTCAGGGTGTACCCTGGCTCAAACCCGAAGATAGCTGAAATAGGCTCCAGCACACTTGCAAACCTAGTCGGATTGTATTATTTTGAACTGGTGTCAACATTAAATGATGCCATTAGTTAGGTCACCTGTTGGATGGGTGTGGAGGCTTTATACACCGTAGCAGGCCGCCAGTCGGTCCTTCAGCAGAGGGGGGAACTGCTCTGAAAACTGCTGCCAGTTCTCCTCCCCAACCTGCTCCTTAAAACCATGCAGGATCTAGTGGGGTGGGGCAAAGTTAGGAATTGATTATTCTTTCAGGTAAGGATGAACACGTTCCAATGGGGAGCTGTAAGGGCCAGCAAGGGCTTCCCTGCTGACCTAAACACTACCAGAGGTACTGACCTACCTACCTTTATAGACCACTTTCTAGTATTTGCTATATGGAATTGTATTTATCTATTTTATTCATTTCAGAGCATTTCTATGAGTACCCTATTTCCAGTACATTATGTAGATTTTTTTTTCCCCAATCAGAATTCAGCCTATAAGTGCTGCCATGTTAATTGAGCAAACCGATGGCTTTTTATTTTTTTTGTTACAACGGTAAGAGCTAGCCCTCAAATGACACCATATTTTCCATTCTCTAACTTGTTTGTGAAAGCAAAATTTGTTTTGCCCAACTTCAACTCGCAAAACAAGACTCCAGCATTCTGGATCGATGAATACATTTACATCTAATTGCCGCAATGTCTTATCAAATCCAATCCAACAGTTCACTGCCAATCGCCTATTGAAGTGAAGTGTGTTTTTCAAAGGGCAGGCATTGAAGACGGTCCCACATAGCTTGTAGAGACCCTTTCCCATTTTTTTTTTTTTAAATTGTGGGCCTTGAAATTAGAATCCATGAAAGTTTAAAATTTATAACGGAATAATGGAAATAAACTTTTCCTTGACATTCGGATTATTTTGGAAAGGGTCTGAATGTGAATATCAAAGTTTCAAACTAACAACAAACAGTTCCCTATTAATCGCAGTGATGGAAGCTGTGGATTGGAAATCGAGATTATGACCGTGATTAAAGACTTCCTCACAAACCGTCCACAGTCTGTCAGACTTGGCCCACACCTCTCTTCCTCAGTCACCCTCAGTACCAGGTCCCCCCAAGGCTGTGTACTGAGCCCTCTGCTATACTCTCTGTACACATATGACTGCATACCACCAGCAACTTCATTATCAAGTTTGCTGATACCACCGGGCTCATCTCAGATGGAGATGAGTCTGCCTACAGAGATGAACACCACAAAGACGAAGGAAATCATCCTGGCCTTCCGGAAGTGCAGCGTCGACCCGGTCCCACTGCTCATCAATGGGGAGTGTGTGGAGAGGGTCCACAAATTTCTGGGAGTCTACATCACGGACAAACTCGCTTGGACTGTAAATACCACTGCGGTGGTGAAAAAGGCCCAGCTGCAACTCCATTTCCTGAGAGTGCTCAGGAAGAAACACTTGGATGCTAAGCTGCTCAAGGCCTTCTACAGAACCACCGTGGAGAGCATCCTCACATCCTGCATAACAGTGTGGTATGCTGGATGCAGAGCAGAGGACAGGAAAGCTCTGCAAAGAGTGGTCAACAACGCCCAGAAGATCACTGGTTGTTCTCTGCCCTCCCTAGAGGACATTGCCAACTCCTAGTATCACAGCAGAGCCACTAATATAGTAAAGGACTCTTCACATCCTGGTCATCACCTGTTTTACCTGCTTCCCTCTGGCAGGCTGTACAGCTCCCACAAAACACAGACAACCAGATTCAAGGACAGCTTTTTCCCCAGAGCCATCAACTCTTTGAACTCAAAACCACTGAACATAACAGCACTGTAATGGAATATTATGCAATGACATTTTTCTACATTTATTTATTTTAGCAATAACTGTGTCTTGTTGTTTTATATATTGTTTTTACTTAAGATGTTCTTCGATTTTTATTCTATTTTATTGCACCTTGTGGAGAAGCACTCATCATTTCGTTGTATGGACAGCATACATACATACATAAAAGGCTTTAGATTTGATTTATTTGATTCTCAACTGGTGGGTCTCCAACAATACCAGTCGCTCACCTTATAGAACATATCTCTCAGATCCTCTTTGGGGTTTACCCAGGAGGCAACTGCATCGCAGAAGAAGATGAAGTCCTGACAAAACAACAGAAAGGAGGGTTAAAAAGGTTGCAAGGAAAAGACAATGGATCCCATGTGCAAAATGTAGTAAACAAGTCTCACCTGCACCACACCCCCTGGGTTCACACCAATCATCATGCAAATCCCACGGAAAGCAGAGTCTTTCTCTTCATTATCTCGAATGTTACGGAGTGAAGTACACCTGCCACACAAATAGGTCCGTCACAAATTTTGATGGTACTTTTTCCCCAAAATGACAGTGATAAACAAAAGTTGACCATTAAAAATAAGGCTAGCCCTTGTTTTTTTTTTATCATTTATTTCACTCGAAGTTGGCTGCGATAGGCTCCAGCATTCCCATGACCCTTGTGGCATAAACGTCTCATAAAATGGATGGCTGGATTTTACCATGTATATTTCTTGGTTTTAAATCAATATTATAGAAATTATTATTATTGTTGTTATTAGAATGTCCTTGTTTTCCTGTTAAATTGTCTCTCTACTCAGTCACATGGATGCATGAAACAAAGACGTGCTGACGACAAGCCATTCACTTGTCACTCAAATACATGTTGACATTTGCTGAAGCCAACTACCGGCTGAATAATGTGTGGCACTGAGGTTATGCTTAGTAAACAGTTCACTTTCCTGAGTTTGTATTAATTGGAAAATAACACACACACTCAAACAACTCAGACAGGCGCTGAGTTTATGAACAACTTTGTCAGAGTGGAGCAAGCCGTTTACCTTTTTAGTTCACTACCCCATTAGCTCCCAGGCCAGCAAATATAATAAACAAACTTCAACTGTTAACTGGGGGGAAAAAACAAAAGCAAAGCACTGACATTTCAAAAGACACTGCTGCGGTGGACTGAACCCTTTAGCTCCTCACCTCACAAGGTCATTTGCTTGCAGGCGAGTAAATCCAGCAATTAACATTCCCTTAAATGTGTCGGTTATGTAAATGTAGGCGCTGCACATGGAGCCACGCTTTGGAGTACTGGATGGTGTCAAAACCGGAAGGACTGTACCAGTCTCCCGGAGTTCCATAAGCCCACCAGCGGCGAATGCCGTAGCCGTCTAACTCTGTTGGCTCACTGTGTGTTATGTGCACCGGCTCGCCACAGCAATAACAATTTATTGAATCTGTTCTATCTTGTTCATTTCAGTCATCAAACAAGACGATATGTTGTGGCTTAGTACACACAGGTGTGGGTTAGCCACATAGGGCATGACCCAGTGCCAATCCTGTTGAAAATGTAACAGTAGTGTAATTATTGGAATTCATTGTCCAGAGTAATGTAACAAATATGTGATTAGAACCAGAAAAAGTGGATAAAACAATAAATCATTTTTAAATAAGCCACATATTTGTTCTTCAGATAAGATAAAGGGAAAACATAAGATGAAAAGTACCGGTAAACTAAACGCAGTGTTTGCCTCATTGTACATGCATGTACATGAATATGTAAGTTTACAGTATGTGGAAAACACAATAATGTTGACCTAATAACAAAAGTGCACAATACGACAACCCAAATAACGTTCCATAAAAAGTCCAGAATGATAAAGATGAAACTGTTGAAAACGCAAATTTTTTTTAATGCGTTCAAAAATGTAACTATGGGTCTAACTTTTCAAAATCTCAGACAGGGTAATTGATTGCACCACAAGGTTGCTCATATATGAGACAACTTAACTGCACGTCCGAGGAAGCCAATTACAAGCCTTGGTGAGCATTTCCTGAATGGAGAAGGAAAACTACCAAAACTTAGGCCATACATATACTAGTAACTGAGTTCATGGGATTGTGAGTGGAATGGAACAACAGAAGAGGCAAGGGACCCCAAGTGATGTGGTGACTCCACAAAAGACCTTGGTGCTGTGCACGTAAACCAAGCCAAATCAACTGACACTCAAAAGTGACAACAGATTCTCACCATGGTCGAATAAACTGCGGCAGCATTGGTGCAACTTCCTGGGGACACACATAGCCCAGTCGTCCGATAGTGATTGCTGAAAGAGAATAAAATGAGGGAAAAGTGCTACAATTTGAGGCCAACTGTAAATTCAATTAGGGCTTGTCAAATATTCCCTTTGATGGTTATACAATGAGGTGAAAAAAAGTGTTTTGATTTGCCACGTCAACCACAGAGAGAAAATTTTTGTTTTATTGCAGGGAAGCACACATCAAAAGGATGGCCAGAGAATTGTGGAAAAAAATAAGCTCAAACTGGTGTCTATCTTTTTTGGTTTAAAAAATGTAATTACGGTTTAATTTGTAACATATTTGATGAAATATGATTAACACCACATTATTTATTGGTTTCTTCATCAATTAAGTAATTTTATTGTATTCTGTACAGTATTTATTTAACTGCCCATTACAAATTTCAACAGTCAAAATATGACTTTTTTTTTTTTTTTAAAGTGGTTTGCTTTATATACCAGTGTTCTCCAGTAGGGTCTTGGGAGTGTTTGGTCGATTAATGATTTCAACCAACTGGCTAAGAACCATTGGAATGTACGGCTGCATCTCCACACCCATCTGCATGCATATTTCTCCGATGGCCCAGGTGGCATTGTTGCAGACGGAGATGAACTCCGGGTTCAAATTCGTTCCAAGGATTGGCATGAATTCAGCTGAGGATGCAACAGAAATATAAAAGGTGATGATTGGACAAGAAATAGACAAATGAACCAGGTTCTTTACATTTGTACTGAAAGAGGTGAATTACCGATGCAAGGCTTGACATGAGGAAAGCAAGCCTTGGTCAAGTCTCCCAGTAGAGCAAATGAACTCTGTCTTACTTCAGGCATTGTGTCCTGGGAAGTGGAAGGAGGGGGGGGGATATAGAAATGAAAACACACCCAAAAAAGTTTAACTTGCCCCAAGAATACATACATTTGTTTTAATATTACATGTTATTGTTACAAAATGCTTTGGCCAGTATATTTTGAGGACCACAACTAAAGAAGGATTTGTGTTAGAATCATCTGTTATTTAATACTCAGCAATTTTTAATCTGCCAGTTGTTGTTTGCTGAAAAGAAGCCACACCTGCATGCATTGGAAGAGGAGAGTCATAATGTTGCTGCGTGCCACAAGTGTGTCCACATGACCACCCAGTCCCTCAGCCAGGCCGCTGAGAAGATCCAGGGCCACAATCATGAAGTCCTTGTCTGGTGCTTCATACTGATCAGGCTGCTGACTATACATCTGGGAAACACAAACACACACAAAGGTGGGAAAAACTCCCTGACTATCAGAGGACTCATACCTTAACCTTTCTTTGAAATTCCATGTATGAGGCTCACCATTGCTTGTGCCAGGGTCTTCTGGACAAGAGTTACACAACGCTGATAGACAGGCTCACAATAGGGGAGGAAGCCACTCTGCAGAGCCGTGGCAACAGATGACAGACACTCAAGCAGGGGGAAGAGATCTTTATCTTCATCCTTCAATTCATTCCACTTTGAGATCAGGGGAGGCATCAGCTTTTGTATGTACTCCTGAAAACAGACATGTTTTAGCTTGGGATTTATTTCATTACAATGTGTATACACAACCAGACTGTAAAGCCTAATCAAAAACTACCACTTGCACAATCAAATCACTGAAATGAATGGAAATGCCAATCAGTTGCAGTTCATGCGCTTCGATTGAACTTCAACTATAAGCTAGCAACCACTGCAAACAGTACCACTGTTGACTAGCTCACAACCCCACAAATCTGATAGCGCTAGAACTCCTAGCAGCAAATGAATCTAATGAATTTGCCGTTTATTTTAATTTTTACAAATCTGCAAAATGATACAATTATACTACAGTAACTACACGTTTTTTACCCCGAAAATCGTCAAAAATCAACGTTGCGCATTCCACATAAAGCGAAAAATGAAAACATTTTTTCCCATTTTGTAGATGTAGGCTACCATCGACGACAGTGATTCTCAACTTTTATCGAGCCAAGACGGCACCTTACATCTGAAAAATCTTACGGCAAACCAACAAAAAGTGGATACACAAGTCAATTATACACTTTCTGCCATCTTATATGCCAGGTGTCAGGAACCTTTTCGACTGAGAGCGGCATAAAATTTTGTGTTAACGAAAAAAAAAAAAATTAAAAATAAGCTAGAATGGACTCATCAGTTAGTTCACAACACACCAAATGTTGCCGTATATTGATTTTTTCATATCCGGCCATGTAAAGTCTCTCTAGGCTTTTGTGTTGAACAAGTACCAGGAAGTGACGTTTTTGACAGACGCCTACAGTGGCGGGGTACAGTGTTTATACCTGCTGCACCGATGAGAAATAGCTGTTTTTTTCAACATGTTAGCCAAAATGCCGGCTGGTTGTATTGTTGGATTTTGCTCAAACACTCTGGAGGATGGATTCACTCTTTACACGGTTCCAAAAGACCCGATTTGTCGTGAAAAATGAGCTTTGTGTGTTCCAAATGACAGGTAGGTGTGTGTATAGACCTATTAAAAAAAAAACAATAGTTGAGGGGGGTGGGGGGACTAATTGGTCTCACATTTATAGCATATGTTACGTGTGAATTTAGAATAAATCCCCCTGGTCAAACCGGCAAAAATATAATAAAGAACTTTTATTGTGTTTAAGACAATTTAATCACACACACAATACAATAGAACACAAAATAGAAGTACAAAGATAGTTTAGTAGCGTGTAACACGAGCTAACTAGCCAAACAACGTATAACCACCATAGTCGATCTTCCAAATAGACGAATGTTATTTCCACCGTAACTTTATAAAGTCAGGAGTGCTCAAAGTGTCGATGCGCGCCGACAGAGGTTAGTGGTGGCGCGGGTTACCGTTTCACCCAACCCGGAAGTGGGTCGGGCCGGGAGGTTGGCTGGCATGTGCTGTCGCACCGCTGGTGGGGAGGGGAAAGGCGCTCTCCCCCTCACCGGCCACCGGTGTCTGGGCACCCCTGACATAATTACTTCACGCGGGATGGGTCCTCCTGAGTACACTACATACACGAGACTTGTAAAAGGGTTAGGAAATCGAACAATTATTGGCCAGTCATCTTGAACATTTCTTCGGGTCGTTCGTCCTCCTCGTCTGTCTGTTGGGAGTCTGTTGTTAATGGAAAAGTAATCAACATACTGTCTAAATATAGCTCCAAACGTTATGGTAAAATGACCCCGGAGGCTTCACTCGCTTCTGAGATGCTTTCTTCCTCGAAAAGAGCTTCAGTCTAAGAAGGGGCATCAGAAAAATCAGAAAATCGCTCTCATTCATCTGCCATTGCATTTGGCACACTGTGTTTCAATGCCGAGGGCTCTAGTGTGATGCATGAACGAGACGTCACATGACATCGCAGACAATATGGCCGCCACTCGGATGTCGAGTCACACTTTCGCAACCTTGTACTTTAATAAAACGTTCCCACCTCGCTTTTTTCCGACTCGCATTATCAAAGGGATTCATATCACATGTAGTTTTAATAACAATACCTATTTCAAAATATATATTTTGGCGTCAGTGGCACTTAAAGTGTTCTGCTACTGATCTACAAATCACTAAATAATTGAGGTCCTGAACACATGAAAGAAATGCCAATGGAATATAAACCCAGTAGGGCTCTGAGATGGAAAAAGGAGCACAGAGTCCAAAGCAAACACGGTGAAGCAGCATTTAGCCATTAGGCTGCACACAAATGGAATAAGTTGGCAATAGAAGTGACGTCAGCACCGACCAAGTGGGAATGTTTTTCAGTCCAGGTTAACTCTTCTTTTTTTTCCCCCTTCTCATGCTTTTTAGAGCATTGCCACTTTAAAATATTTATTGCACAGTATGAAGAAGAATATGCTGTTCTAATGGTACTTTTGTTTTTCTCCTTTGTTTTAAATGTTAAAGTGGGACTGTCATCCCTATAAACATTCTAAAATAGATATTGTAATGAATAATAAATAACAGTATTCACTTCAATTTCTATATGGAAAAAAAAAAGTGACCGGAGAGCGTGTCATCCATGCACAAAGTTGCGCAATTGAGTGTCCCTCGACATCCAAGTGGTCGCCATATTAGTTGCGTACTCTGTCCTTGACGTCAACGTCACTTCCGTCGTTGAAAACACCCAGTGCCTGCTACTATGGAAGCCTAACAACAGATATATTTGGATTCTGACACCGAAGCTCTTTTCGAAAAGGATAACACCACACAATTGAGTGAAGTTACCGGGGCAATATTACACTATTGTTTCGAGCCATATTTCAGATGATATGCGATCACGGCCAAAGCGCATCCCCATCCGATCAACTTCCGCGTCGGAGATGAGCCATCGCAGCCAGCCGGTATGGCTTATGACAGAGCTGACCCAGCGGTGCTGCTTTAGGGGGGTGCTCATAGACACCGCAGTACTGAGCAACACCGTCGAGCCCGGGCCCTTTATGCGCGCACGCAACTGAGTAACGCATTCTCGGCTGGGTTCTTCAGAGCCGCCCCCGTCGCAAAGCCCGACGCGCAGCCTTTGCAGAAGATGTGACCGCCGAACGCGGCGCCTCAGCCGGTGTGGCTGATTTTCGGCACCACGGTATATAAGGAGGTGGAGCCGAGCCATGCTGCTTTTAGGGGTATGTTCAAAGCCGCCGCAGTACGCGATGAACACTATCAAGACGAGGCTGAGTGAGACATTGTTGGCTGGGCGACGCCCACATTGACACATTTCATACGCGGATCTTTGTTACGTTATGAGAGAGACAGATTACATGGTCTGCCCCAAACTATTTTTTTTTTAGTAGTTGAATGTGCAGATCAACACATTTCAAACACGGGTCTTTTGCTACGTTATGAGAGACCGATTACGTGGTCCGGCCAAAACTATTATTTTTTTTTTTAGTAGCTGTATACACACCTACCTGTTATTTGGAACCCACGAAGCTCTCGTCCTCTGCCCCCGTGCAATCATTTTTTCACAACGAAAAGGGTCTCTTTCAAATTTATGAAGGGTAATTCCATTCTCCCGAGTGTTCAAGCAATGTCCAGCAATGCAATGAGCCGGCATTTTGGCTAACACCAATGAACAACGAGCTAGCTTCCCGGAGGTAAAACTAATGGAAACAAACGAATCCACTAGGTGGCGCCGCTGTCCTTTACATCACTTCCTGCTTCTTCTCGAAAACAAATCCCTCGAGAGGATTTTCATGGAGGGAGTTACAAAAAGCTGTATATGTCAAAATCATGTTTTGTGGTGAAAAAACATATGGGACCATATTGGCTGTGGGTTTTTCATTAATAATATACCAAAAATCATCCATTTCATGACAGGACCACTTTAAGAAACTGTTTTGTTTTTAAGTGCTTTGAATCATGGGAAGGACATTGAGTTACCTTGTGTATGAAATCCTCTACATAAATACATTTTATGGTCATAATGTGGCTTGTAGGTGTATTTGTATATGTAAGGATTTTGCAGCTTACAGGCTGGTTCAGATGGTGTCCCACAGAGTCTGCCAAGGTTCCTATGGCATCATAAAGGATAAGTAGGTTCTTATGCTGGTACTTCCCAAAAGCAAACACCAGCGTGTCCAAGATGAAGCTGAGGTAAGGTACGAGCTCTGTGCACGCCTCCTCTTCCAGGGTGGCAAACGCGCTTCAGAAAAATAATGGTGAGGAATTAGGAGCAGTACATGAGTATGAAAAAGTAATACAGGCAGGATGTGTACCTGCAGGCTGCCTCTTGCACCCTCTTATTGCCATCCAGGATGCGTTTGAGGAGCTCAGTCATGAGAGGTTTGAGGTGAGCATCCGGGGGCTGGCTGACCACCCAGTGTGCATAACGACTGAGGGTCCAGCATGCGATGGAACGAACCAGGGCCTTCTTGTCACACAGACACTGGATGAGGTGCGGGATGAGTTCAGGCAAGTAAGGTACCATACCCTGCATGCATCCTGAAGAAAGACAACATTACAGATCTCAAATCAAACATCACAATCATTTTGGCCATTTAATGAGACTATTTGTTAACAAATGAAAAAGCAAATGCAGGACAGTTTTCTTAGAAATATACAAGATGAGTTCCGAGACTAACCATTTTCTTCACTGCTTTAACAGACTGGTTGGTGAGGTGTAATGAGTAAACCATACTCAATTTAGTGGGATGACGAATTGCATGATAGTGGTATAGTGGTCAGCACTCCATTACACCCAAGAGGTTCAGGGTTCTGTGTGGAGTTAACATGTTCTTATGCCCGTATTGGTTTTCTTTGATTACTTTGATTCCTTCCCACATCCCAAAAACATGATTTGACGAAAGACACTAAAATGTCCACAAGTGTGAATTACAGTGTAAACTGTTGTTTGACCTTTGACTGAGGAGTCCAAGTGTACCTCTCAGCAAGGTATACTGGATAGACTTCAGGTTACACAATCTGATTAGGCAAAATGTGTATATAAAAGTGATGGATGGGTGAATACTAGTGAGTCAGGGAGATTACATCCCCCCCGTAGGGGGGGAGGTGTAAAAAAATATGGAAACCATTGGGGTAGGCATTAGGAACCTCACAATTGGATTTAGATTTTTTTTTAATTGCGACTCAATTGGATATTGCTATTAATACCCCCATATCGATTCAATAAGAACTAGAAATACATGAGTACATTTATTTTTGATGCCCTGTAAAAATGTCGCATGTCACGTCACATTTTATAAGCAATAAAACAGTGCAAATGGAGTAGAAAAGTAAAAAAACATAGATCTGTATAAACAGTTCCTCTTGGAAATTGTAATGGTAAAATTTGCACAATAATAATAATGTGTTCATTTCGAGTACAAAATAAACATGACCACAGCTCTCTACTGAAAAAGTAAACTGTATGTATACTTAAACAAAAGCAGTATTTCTTTAATTATTAGGGTTATTTGCGGAGCTTTAAAGCAATAATGGTGGATTTACTTGAGGATTAAATTATCCGTTGGTATGAATGTGAGTGCAAATGGTTGTTTGGAGAGTGCAGCTTCCAAACAACATGAATCCCACGCAAACCACCCCCCACTGGTCAGGGTTAGCTGTTCAAGGGATTCGCTGAATTTATATTGAAATGTGGTGGGAAGAACTGCAAAGCATTGATGAATTTTTTTTTTTTTTTTTTAAATCTCAGCCCAACTTTAAACTGCAAGTCTACTGCAGGCCTCACCCTCAGCAATGGCACCCAGGACAAGGATGCCAGACTCTTTGATGACCCAGTCAGGGTGGAAGAGCAGACCTTTAAGGAGGGGCAGGAGATGAGGAAGCAGCTCCTCTCTGAACACATTGGCCAGAACGTCCAAGGCCGCAGCAGAACATTTCCCTTAAAGAAGAAACCCGCAGTAAATCACACTAAGCTTCAAAATGTTAATAATGTAATGAAAATACGTGATATGAAGTTGGTTAAATCAGTCATAAACTAATAATGTTAGTTATACCAAAAGATTTCAAAGCACTGGATGAAAAAAAGACTTGAAAACTTGAAAGTCTTTAATACTTACGTAGGTTCCAATCAGACAGTGTATCATCATCATCATCCTCATCATCATCAATGTCTTCACCCTCCTCACCCTCTCCACCCTCATGCTGTAGAGTGACAGTGCGGGACTTATGGAAACGAGGCTTGATGTCTTGTTCACTGTCTGGAATTGCCTCATCTTCCTCCACATCACCCTGGATAAGAAGAAAATGCCATATAAAAAGAGATGAGAGAAAGAGGTCAGACAAAAAAAAAAAGTCAAGCAGCTAAAGGTAGTTGCATGCTAGGAGGAACGCCCTTGCCTTTAAAAGAATAATATCAATTTCAGAGTATTTCATCCCATTCACCAAGATCGGGATGAGTCTGAAAAGATAAAGCACACAGACAAACGCATTTCTTACATTTTGTTTTACATAGACATTTTTTACGTCTTTGTGATAACATTACTCCAGTCCATTGAGCGGCTGGCATGTGCACACTTACTGAACCAAGTGGCCAGACAGGGCCTCTTTACAGATGGGCTGCTCAGCCAGTGTCAACCAAAATTCACAGGCCTCCAAAGCCACATTCTCATCTGGGTCTTGGGTCCGCTGCAGCATGTACTGGGGAGAACAGCCAGAGAATGTTGGGGATGAAAAAAGAGCATCAGAAGAGTAGCTGATGTATGTATATATTTATGGCAACATTATTGAAACACTCACCTGGATGATGCTGTGCATGTGTGGGATGAGGCGATCAATGCGAACTTCCAGCAGCATGACCAGAGCCCTGCACACATTTTTCCGCACTTCGCTGTCCTCGTCACCTGCCAGAGCAAACAGACTCTGGAGAGAGGAGAGCAGAGGAGAGAAAAGAAGGAGACTTGAATAAGTTGAGCAACAAAAACATGACCAACGCACAAATGGGGCAACTCATGACATGTGGCTTGCAAATTTTAATAAAAAAAAAACACTCCAGAACAGCTAATGTGGGTTTTGTTTTGGCTTGCTGAGGAGACACTGACACAAATACACTCCTCTATGCCCTATATCTTTTGCAGAGAATGATAACCTCAGACAGCTACTAGCCCTAGATGGAATGAAATTGCTCCATCTTGTAAAAATGCATGTCAGAAAATGAAACATGAAGGATGTTGGTAACAGAACGGTGAAGGATCACACACTTCCTTTCAACCCGTTTCACTAATAA